>NW_026623283.1:1514609-1595252 GCF_030028575.1 Malurus melanocephalus
TACAATACGGCTTTGTGTCACAAACAGTCCACTGGTGTGAAGCCACACAAAAATCATTCCTTTAGTGCACAAATTACAGRAAAGCAAAAACCTGACTTAGCTCAAAATACTGTTAAATATATAAAGCAACCCTGAAACTTYTGAACTTTGCAAAGAGGAGGATAACTTTGTAACTATTAACTTCTAGAAACTTCTAAAATAGTGGTTTTAGTAGAATGAGGAAAATTAATTTCTTTCCCAATTTCTTTCCCATATCCTCACTATTTTAGCTTCTTTTAATGCAAGTTAGCAATTAAATTGAAACACAAACAGTGACTTGGCAAACATTTGAAGAAAAATCAACTTGATTGCACATGTTCATTCTACTTCCCCCAACAGAAATTACAGTGTAGWAGAACTGCTTTCCTCAGGAATTGCGTGCACACAATGTAATGTTATGGCGCAGAGAGAGAACCAACTCAGGAGGTGCAAGTTAGAACCTTCGGAATGCCCAGTGCTGSTCAGGCCAATGCACTCCAGGAATATTCCTGCACTGTTGTTCTCTGCCTGTACTCTGACAGCACTTGCTCAGGTCAGGCACTTCTGCCTCATGCTGCGCTGTGCAGGAAAGGTGTTCCACTATTTCAGCATTGTGTTTAAAGCTCTTTTTCCTGATTGTTACCGTCAGACAGKAACTGTAACAGAGAGTAACAAAGTAATTCTCTTACTTTGGAAGAGAATTCGGCAGGACAGTGTATTTCTAATCTCTTTGTCAAAGAGTGCAGCAGGATGTAGTATTTCTAGTCCTTCTGTTTTGCAGGGCTAAAAGATCCAATAAATTATTTTCTGCTTGGCTCAGTTCTCTCATTGCCTTGTAAAACCTACACATCTTGGAATTCTGCAATGCAGTTCACATATCTAGTGAGAGACCACATACACTGAAGTATTTCCATGAACTTGACTCCCTGTTCCTTTTTCAAAATAAATCTGWAAAGGACAGTGAAATCTTGCAAGAGAAAGAGACCTGATTCCCACCCTTGCAGGTTAGGACATACACAGCTGTCATTTTAAAACTGCTAAAATTGTGGTTATTTTAGATAATTTAAATCCTTGTTGCTTTTTTTCTATTGATAATAAATGATGGTTTCCAATTTACAACAGGCTTCTAAAACTATTTTGCTTTACAATTGCTCTAGGGTACAGCAAAATATTAGTAATTTAGATTAAACAAGTGGATGGTATCCATGTCTCCACAGAAACTTTAAAAAAMCATTATTGGTTATTGGTTATTATTGATTATTGAGAGTTGGAAAATGGACCTAAAACCTGAGATAGAATATACTCTATATTAAAAGGCTAATCATTGCCTTGCTTAGTCATGTTTAAATAGATCCTTTGAATTTTCCAAAAACATTCATTTGGGTAAAATTAAAAGYGAAAGTGTTCACAGCTTCTAAAACACTTAATTTTATGGAATTTGGAGTGCTATTTTCTGTTTACCCTTGGTAGTTGCTCTCTGTCTGTGACTCCAACAAAGCAAAGAGACAAAAATATCTGATATGGAATGCATGAGTCTAAAGAGCACTATTTACAATATCATGTGAAGGCAAGTGTTGTAGCCATACCTGCACGTGTTCTTGCACTGCCTAAATTTCAAGTTGGCAAACTCTCTATGAAGTTTACTGACTCAATATAATGGCCAAGATTTTGAAACACTGCCATACCGGCCTTTAAATCATGCTTATTAATGAGTTCAGAAAGGATGTATTATACAAAAGAAAAAATATTATTTAGATGGTCTTCCAATTCCAAGATTAAATAACCTCTTTTTAAGGTCTTCTCCTAGTTTAACAGTGTTTATTTTGTCTAYGCCTATTATTTACTCTATGTCTGAGGATTTTCAAGTTTGTAATCCAGGACTTGGACTYTGATGATCCTTGTGAGWCCCYTCCAACTCAGAATACTGTAGGATTCTATGATTCTAGTCAGAGATGCAATTACACTGCAGCCTTTGCCTCTGCATGGGACTAACAGAAAACCMCTATAATAAMTTTGTGAACTCTTTATCTCTCTACTAATCTYATCTGAAACAGAAAGTMCATTTTATATTATTTTCCTTCATATTCCTCTAATTGTTTATGGAACTGAACCTTTCCTTCTGTTCTAAGAAGGCATTAATACTTGGATCATGGTCATRTTCTCTTTTCTATCCTCTCTCTACTGCACTTAGCTGTACAAGCTCCTCCTCAGATGGAAATAGGAAATGCCCTCAGGAGATGTTGCAGTAGGGAATTTCAAAAGTCATATTCTTCACTAGAGGTTCTGCTCTGGATATTGTTACTCCTGTATACTGGATGATTTGAAGATCCTTTCTTTGTAATATCCTTAATTCACACACCTAATATTTTTSTCCCACCTCCTAATCTTGTTCTCTCTCTTCACTTTCATCTTTCTTTTTACAATCCTCCTAGGATAATCTAACYYGGGCATTTAATTGAAGAATTCTCTWTGTATTGTAGAACTGTCATTTCATCTGCAGCCACACCTTGGCCTGTGTGCAGCCACACCTTGGCCTCCTTCTCATCCTTTCTTTTTGCTTTCTGTCTAGAATGTGAGATCATCAGCTACAAAGTCTACTGTGTCACCATTGTACAATGTCTGATAGAGTGGCCCTGCTCTGTACTGCCCACTCTAATAGATCTTTCAGCATCTACCTGCTCGGCTCACAGGAATCAACAGCCATATTGCTAACGTACTCGGGAGAGGAAAACACTTTACCCTGTGCCTTTAGAATGTAGAGAGGCAATGTCCCAGACATTCCCTTCTCTTTATCACCATTTCCTGAGTTTCCCTTTTTTGAAGCTACCTGAACAGTCTTTACTTTAGCAGGTGGTGACAGATGAAACACAGAAATACATTATATTTCTGATTTCTTTGATCTGCTACCACAAGACACAACCATACCTTATGGGGTCTGATACCATTAACTTCTCCCCACCCTGGGGCTGACAGTCTTTCCAAATTCTGCTTATTGAGAAGTCCACTGATCRTGGAGTTTCACATGCTGTGTACTGGGCATATTCCACTGAGCAAGTACAGCCATCAATTTTAGTATGTCATCGTACCAGTCAGCGCCTCAAAACTTCATGGACAACTGTCCTGGTTTTGCTCGGTCAGATTTTTTGGTGGTGGGGGAATGGGACAGGGAAACCACAAAGATGGCTCCTGTGACAAAGTTCTAGACGCTTTCTCCTTCTTGTCCAGCAAAAGGAGCCCTGCCCCCTTTGTTTCAGAACCAATCCATTGTGGCTCTGAGGTTGATGGACAGGCTGCTGGTCAGGCCTGGGCCAATTGCACAGGTTGGTTACACCTCTGTGGTGACGTATTGTCTTGTACTTAAGAAGAATTCAAAACAAGATAGAGTGTGGCCGCTATTTAGTTTTTAGGTTGTTAGTATCATACACTGGGGAAAAACAGAGCAGGAGGGTGAGGAGATGTAAGAAAAAATAACGGAGACCCAAGATCACAGTAAGAAGAAGACAGGTGCTGTGCTGTTGCCGTGGTGCTCGAACATGGAGAAAACAAGCTGTTCGCAAAAGGACTATTTCTTCAATGGGAGACCTGTATAGAAAAGAAAGGCCCTGCATTCGAGATAAAAAACCTGGCCTTTGAGGACTGGTCTGATCATAAGCCAAAAGAGAGGAAGAGGCTTGGCCCCGCCTCATGTCTGAAGCGAGTTGACGCTCAGACGAAATTGTGTTCTGCAGGGGAAGATGTGGCTCCCCCCGCCTCCCCCATGTCTGAAGCAAGTGGATGCTTAGAAGAAGCTGTGTTCTGCCAGGAGATTTGTGATAGTGGCCTTACGCTGCTGAAATAACGCAGTCGGCCTTGAAGGACTGTTTCCCTTTCTCCAACGAGGTAAAGAAAAGAATCCCATGCCATCAGCAGTTATACGCTGACTGTTTCTTGGGAAAAGAGCTTCCACAGCTTGGAGCTGTAAGGACTCTTCTCCTATGATGCTGGACGATAACCGTAATGAGTAGTTTGATCTATGTAAAACTTTCATCCCTGACCCTCTTGCATGCGGGGAGGCATGGAAGGGTGGGGAAGGACGACCTGGGAGAGACAGGTTCCCAGAAAGAATAACAGGTGTCTTAAAATGTCTGGGTTTTACTTCTCCTGCTTGTAATTTTTTCCCTATCTCTGTTCCCCGCCCCGGTGCGGTAGTATTCTTAGTAGTTTTTAGTAATAAATCTATTTTGCAACTTAAGTTATTCAGCCTGTCTGACCGTTTTCTGGATAATATACGTATCTTTCTCTCAATTATRTTATGTTACCTAAAAGCCATAAATTTTAGTGTTAGTTGGGCTTTTGCTCTCCCTTCTGCCTCACCGGGGRCGGGGAAAAGGGAACATCGTGGGTGCTTTGGCTTTCGGTCCAGTTCAAACCACATTTTGGTGCATTGGCCGGGAAAAAAAAAGATTTTAAACCCACAACAACAACTTCTTCTAACATTAAAATGCAAAGACCTCCACACAGCAATAAGGAGGAAGAGAGAATAAATTAGGCAGTGCCTAGAATAGGAAAGACAGCAACCTTTAGATAAGYTATAGATACTACATTCTCATTTGAATGTGAGCAAGTTGCTAAGGAGATGGGCAGGAAGAGAATTTGCAGGGGATATCTACCTTAAGGAGCAGGGTGAGAGAAGTAGGTTACCAGCTTCCCATCAGTTRCAAGTCAGTTCAGAGCTGAGGACAACATCCACTATGAAAGATCTAGCTCTTTATCCCAGTCTTCAAATCAAAGCACCTGGGATACATTCTGGGAATCCTTAGAAACTGATGATCTKTAACATAATCTCAATTTCACACATCAAGATATTAAGACAGAGTGAAATTAAAAATKTGCTTCAGATCATCCACCAGACCAGGAGATGTAGCAATGCCRTTCTTATTCAAATAAACCACCATATTGAAACAAGTCTAAATAGTGGCAGCATTAAATTTGTGCAGGATTTGGTCCAAAGATTGCAGTCATAGGAGTGTAGTTGTACCACAAATAGCCCACTGAGAGTCTCTGTTCCTAGCCTGTGATTCTTGTGCTAGAAACAGAAATTAAGACCAAAAAGATGTAGCAAATGGTAGCTACAATAAAAGCTGATGAGCATTCCAAACTAATTTAACCGCTAAAAACACAATTCTTTCAAAATTAAGATGTTTAGAAACAGCAGTTTAGCAGTTCTAAGCATGCTAGCACCATCATCAGAGAGATTTAACCTCTGGGGAATGAAATACTCATCTATATCCCTGCATTATAATCAGCCAATCTTGTTATGCCTTCCTGCTTTATAATTATAGATCTTATTAACAAAGATGAATTTCACAAAAAATAGGCATAACAACTCACATGTTTTTCAAAAGAAGAGGGAAGCATTTAGTTTCAGATGCCAGTGAGATTGTTTCCTCATTTAGATAGAAAGTTTGGGTTTAATTAATCACTACCTAACTGATCTCAAGTTCGTTTTCAGTTGATTTTTTTTTGTGTTATGCAGGACAGCCAGGATGTCAGTTATGACATGGAGTTGCCTGGATGGCCAGAGTATGTTGCTTTTTAGGTGCCACCACTACATTGAACAGCACATCTGGACCCAGAAGGCCACAGAATTTCCCTTCAGACTGTAGTAAGCCAGGAGGTTTCGAAGCACGTAAGCTCCCATTTAATGTACAAAGCAGGATCAGTGTCAAACAGCAGAGTGGGCTGGGGGAACAAGYACAGTTTATCAAATCTATGAGAAGYAGGCACTGRTCTGATGGATTTTCGYTATMACARTTCTCCTTGAAGACAGCTATGGCTCTGACAGTATCATTTCCCTGAACTGCTCAAGGAGTTCTACATTTGAGTCTGTGGGATGGAAAGTGGTCACTTATATAGTGACTAACCAGTTGGTTTTAAACTTGCTAAAGAAATGAGTTGGTACCGCTGGGAACTGACCACAGCTTTTGGTTGGGTTCCRTCTTTAAAAAGGACTCTCACACTAAGTGCTTCTCCACAGAGAAAGAGGGACCAGGAACCAGGAATCCTCTTCATGTCAGTTGTGAGTGTCTAATGTTAGAAATTGAGTCTTGGCAATACCCTATACGACACTGAAATTATTCAGATACAGTTACTACTCTTACATATTGTTCAATCACTGGTATTTTTGTAACAAAGGAAGGAAAAGAGTAAGAAACTGTATTTRATGTAAACTTTTTAGCAGGACCAGTTTGGGATGGTACAAAGGTATTTTAAACTAAAATAGAGATTTAAATTAGGTACACCAAAGAAATTCTTYACTGTGAGGACRGTGAGAMACTGCAACAGGTTGCCCAGAGAAGTGGCAGATGGAAATATTCAAGGTCAGGTTGGATGGGGCTCTGAGCACTTGATCTAGTTGAAGATGTCCCTGCTCRTTGCGTAGGAATTGGACTAGATGATCTCTAAAGGTTCCTTCTAACACAAACTGCTCTATGATTCTATGATTTGATGACATACAAAGAGAAAATACCTGCATATTAATTGTAATGCATACACCCATCCYCACCTGTGTCCTTCCAGGCCAGGGCAGAGAAGTTTGGTCTAAGGGAGTGAAGCTGAACACGGAAAAAGAGGGAGGAAAGGTGTAACATTTCTTTCTCACTACCCAAACTTATTTTGATTGGGAACAAATGAAATTAACTTTCACCAAGTCTGTTTTTCCCATAACAGTAAATGGTAAGTAATCTTCCTGTCTTTATCTTGACCCATAAACTTTCCTGTGCCTGTTGCTCTTCTTACTTTCTCCCTCTGTCCTGCTGAGGACTRGGAGTAGGAGAGTCATTAGGTAGAAATTTGGTCCTTAGCTACAATTAACCCAACACCAAAACACATTATTAAACCTCTTTAATCCCCCAGATCAGCAGGAATCTTTTACTTCAGCTCCAACGGGTCTCTGAAAAGCTTTCATAATAGTTACTGCACCTTAWGATTGCTTTGATGAAAGCAGTCTTTAGGCAAGACAAAGCATAATTTCCCCACTATCAACAGGGAGTCCTGCTTCAGTATGTCACAGATAACTGCTACACTTTATCAGCAATTAAGTAATTTTGTTCATTTGAGAGTATTGTTTCTTATATCAAATAACTTTAACAGTTGGYAAATTGAATAAATTTAACCAATATGTAAACTGTATGAAAAAGAGAAAATGCAAAATTCATTTCTTCATGTCAATTTGACAGAAGATAATTGATGGAAGAATGCATCTGTTCACTGAAATTTCTCAGTAGGAACCTTGTTCACCTGTCAGACTCTGCAAGCTGATGAATTTCTGTTAGACAGYTCCCATGCTCCAGGGTAGATGAGGAGGACTCCTATGTCTGAAGCCTGTGAGCTTTGGACTTCCAGGCCACTGAGGCAGTGAGAAATCCTTCTGCAATATCAGGAATGTAGCATCTTGAAATCACTTAACACAGATGCTGTATTGTGAAAATAAAAATCCTGCCCTACAGTCACAATGGCATTTTAGATGCAAGCTGGCCTTAGACAAAAATGTGTACTGCTTGGACATTTGAGGTCATGACATCCTTAAAGAAAAGAGTTCTGTTCAGAAAAATGGGAATCTGCCTTGTGCCTGCATATGAGTGGATCTGATCACCTACCACCTATGTTTTTAACCTCACGAGACTGCAAAAGTCCTTTTAGAGATATAGTTGTCATTTTATAATTTGAGCATTTTGTTTCACTGCAACAGGGTTCATTTTTCACTTGCTTTGGAAAGACTGCATAATAGTATTTTAAAACTTTTAAAACTTTAAAATTAATTACATTCATGTAATCTCACTAACTTCAATAGTTATGAAAACATTGCAAATGGTTCTCCCTCTGATGACACCACAAAACTAAAAYACATTCTGTTGCCTTGAGTAATTTGAGCTAGTTCTAACAGTTCTGATAATTCTACTAACTTTGATGGACTTTGAGATTCTTTTTTTCTGAGCTGCAAGTATTATGTGACAGTAACTTTGGACTTGTTTTCCTAAGGAAGTGAGGAAGGAAGCTCCCAAGGCACTATACTGCAAGACCTCCTCTTCCTCAACCTATGCGTCCACTGAGCATTTCAAACTTCAGAGAGATACGCAGTTCTCAAAGACAGCAAATTCCCATACATTTTGTGGAAACCAATTACTGGAGATGGATCGAAATTAGTGCTCCCACTAAGGAAAAGCCAGTTSCAGTTCAGCCAGTTGGCCAATCATCATGGATATAACGAACAGGAAATCAGCACACACTATTTCAGCAGCTGCATATGTTGCCACATTCTCAGCCAAACTGGCAAAAGACAAGAGAAGGAGTTGGAAGAATCTCATGGTGAAATGAGTTGCTGAACTAAAATATTTAAGGCTGAGAATCTTAATGAGACCTGATTTCTAGTTATACAATAGTTCCATAAGTAACTGTTGAATATTTAGAATCTTGTATGTTTGTATATATTTGAATCCTCATTTACTGATATTCAGAAAGCATCTTCGCAACTCTCAGTATGAAATGAGCTAATTTGAAATTACTGAATCACTCCTAGAGACTAATGATTATTTGGAAGCAAAAAATGTATCATTGGCTGATTAAAACAATACAGCAAGGGCATTACAGCAAGAATCAAAGAATCACCATTTTAGTTCAGCCTTCCCCATAAAATCTGGAGAAATCTCTGCTTTCAAAGATGTATGTCTCCAGTGTACACATKACTTCCAAAAGTAGTATACATGAGCCAAAAAGGAAGCACCAATGAATCAATTAACAGTCATATGTTGAAAACTTAATATGGCATTAAAAAAAAAAAAGGTTATACAGATATAAGTGATTCACAGAAGGGCTGCTTTTGGCAGTGACCTCTGGGGTCCATCTGGCCCAAGCTCACCTACCCAAGTAGGATCACTAAAGCCAGTTGCCCRGGACCATGTCCAGATGGCTTTTGAGTATCTCCAAGGAGGGAGAGTCAAATGCTTCAACCTTTGCCAGTGTTTGCTCACTCTCACAGTGAAAACGTGTTTCCTGATGTTCAGAGGGAACCTCCTGTGATCCTGTCAGTGGGCACCACTGAAGAGAGCCTCTATCTTCTCATTCTCCCTTCAGATATTTGATACCTGGTAAGATCTTGATAACGTCTTCCATGAGCCTTATGTTTTCTAGGTGAAAGAGCTCCAGCTCACTCTTTCTTCACTGGAAGAAATTCCCTAGTTCTTTGATCAACTTTCTGGCCCTTCATCGGACTCTCTCCCCTGTGTCCAGATCTCCCTCGTACTGGGGAGCCCAGAACCAGACATGCCATTCCAGGTGTGGTCTTACCAGGGCTAAAAAGAGGGAACAGACCACCTCCTTTGACCTGCTCTAACTACTCCCAGAACATCCTCCTAGTGCSGTACAGGGTTCCATTAACCTCCTTTGCCACAAAGGTACACTGTTGGCTCAGAACCTACCATATACAGTTATATTCATAAAAAATATTTTCTTCCTGTTCAACATACTGTTTAAACACACATGGTGACTTTGCAACATCAAGGAAGATGYGAGCAAAGTGTTTAATATGTACTGACAGCGCCAATACAAACATCAGCATTTAGATCTGTTTACTGCTTACTCAGTAAAAACAATTTCTGAGCGGAAGCTACGGGATGCAGAATATAGATAGGAAAAGAATAAACAAAAACTTGATATTTTATGAAGCTAACAGATTCAGAGATGCAAGAGCAAAGAACTTTARGCTAGACTTAAAGATAGACCTTGAATACAGATCTTTGGAGTGAAACCAGTTTTTAGCTTAAAATGTGAGAGCAGTTCAGAATTCTTGTATCTCCCTGTTATACTGCTTGAGTACACAATGAATCTATACCACAAAAACATGCTGAATGGCAAAGRATTGCTCTATGAGAACAAATGGATATTTGGTTGCTAGACATGGATATTATTGCTATGTAAACAATAATATAACAATATTAACACTAAAAAAGTTAAAAGTAGAATACATGAATTATTGAAACAATGTTTGATACACTGCACTGGAAGAACTTAAATAATTTCTGAAAGAAGTAAAATTCCTTGTTGCAAGGCCATGCTGGAAATACTCTAGGTTTATTTTTATCGTCATTTCCCAATATAAAGGATGTATTATACATTTGAAGGCCTGCAAATATCTTAGAAAAGTATACATACTAAGAAAGCTTTCTGGTTATGAATAACATTTATAACTATTCTGAGAACAAAAATAATATTCTCATGTGTTACCTAGTTCTCTTACTCTGCCACAAATGTTGTTTATCTCTGCTACTGGGAAAAGGCAAGGTTTCTCTCAAGGAAAGATATTTCATCTTTCTCACTTTAGTACATATATTTTGCTGAAGGCTCTTTAAGCCTCTCATGCATTCTATGTCAGAGCTTTGATCTGAACAACATTAACCTCACACTGTCTCATTCTTGGAAAGCCCAAACTATGAAGACTTTCTACAGAAGCCAATACTATATCTCACAGCAGTATACCATCAACTGGCAGGTCCAATCTGGTTTTTCCACTTCGTGTACTGGGTTTTACAAGTCAGAATGACAAAACACGGTGTCTTAAATTTGGCACTGAATATTTTTATTTTCAGATGTCACAGAATGGGTACATTCCACTTTTAATGATCTCAGAAGCCCATGTCATAACTTCAGGCACCTAAATATGAGYATTTCACCTCTTTGTCTCAGTGTTTTTCATATTAACATTTTTATATGAATATTTGTCTATGTAATGGACCTTGATATTCAGCAATGATAGCTACTTTACAAGTGAAAAGCATACCCAAAACAAAAACCAAAAAAAGGAAAAGAAAACTGAGAGAGAGCCAACAGACAGCACTTTAAATCAAAACTTGCCAGTGCAATTCTCAGGTCCAGCCTGAAGCTATGTAATTTGAAATATGGAGTACTTTYCAGGAGGATGAGATACTCTTACTGTAGCTAGTAAAGCAACTMTGGGTTGTCACAACTGTAAATAGATAAAAYCAACCAAACCGACAAAATGTACTGTGATAAGAAAGTTTTGCAGAAGTACAAGAACCATTCTGACTATTTAATTTCATCTAATTCAAACTGAATTATGTTCAATAAATAAAATACAACATGATGTTAAAAAAATCCCAGCTCTGTCTCCAGGCTACTTACAGCATAAATGAATTAGATTCTATGCATAATTGACTAGTAAACAGCAGACCCATATAAAATGAGGAAAGAGAATTTKATTTCAAACACTGAAACAGTATGAATTTGACAATTGCACAGAGTTATTAGTCAAATGCTAGGCAGTCAGCCAGAAAGCTTCAACAAAAATTGCCTTAAGCAAGAGCAGCAGCCAAGGGGAGGAGTTAACAGGGGAAAAAAAAGTGTGTGTGTGGGGGGGGAAGACATTAAATTCACTCATGGGATAATATTTGTCACCAAAAAAGCCAGAATGACAGATGATTAAGATCTTGTTGATGGAAAAAAAATGCAAAAAACAAGAGCAGTTTAATGTAAGAGGAAGTCAGTTAAATAAGCAGTATATTACCAAATACAAATCTAGAAGACTCCTCCATTAACAGCAAAGGRACAGCCATTTTATTCTGTTAGTCTGTTGTAATTCCCTTAAAAGTTCACTTGGATAATGAGTGATTAATGTCTGTGTGCCTAAACTAAAATTGTGTCCTAATTGGGTTTGGCTGAGCTAATTGCCTCTGATCAATAAAACTGACACGTAAAACACTTGTCCTTCAAGAATCTCACTCTGGGTATGATTCTACTTTCTCAAACCATGCTTCTGACATCCAGGGAAACAGAAATTGGTCACATTAACAGCAAGTTGGAAGGAACACAGAACTTAAACAGAGCAGTAAGCACTGGGGGAATTAATATTTTATTTGACCAAAAGCCCCTTGTGCTTCATGGCACATCCCACCCACTCACAGGAGCTTCCTACACGTTTGCAGTCCCTTCTCTGCCATTAGCATTTCTGTGCTTCCCTGACACCAGCACAGAGACTCCCAGGGCTTCCCAGTTCAGACTGGGAATACAGCAATGGAAGTGKGGGGTCCCTCCCAGCACACCTCCAAAACACACAGGTTCTGCCACAGTCCTTTCACACCCCAGTGCCCCTGTAATCATGCCCCTACAGCCACACCAGCATCTTCTGGCACTGCAATGATACAGAAAACACACAACTTTTCCCTCAAACCAAACAATTATGCTTTATAGCCATGGGGAACATCTAAAATAAAATGCTTACTCTAGGAAAATTACAAGTGCAAAAAAATAGTAGACACAACATAACTACTTAATACTCATCCGAATATTATTGTATGGCGCTCAATACTTAATACATCTTTTTAATCAGGGTCAAGGTTAATTCTATAAGCTATGCAGTCTATACAAATATGTTTCCTAATTAACAAGCTAAACCTGCCTGGCAATGGCAGCTGCACTCTGTAAGGCCATGGGATCCTCCTCCCCAGACACAGCAGCACTGCTTCTTTTTAAGCCAGTTGTGACCAAGTGCATCCCCTCAGATCATTTCCACAGAAGTCACAGCATGAGAGCCACGAGAAATGGCATAAACTACTATTCTGCTAGGAGGCAGGGACATGAGGCACTTACCTCTGTTTTTTTGGTTTTTTTTTAAATTAAGATTACCTATGCCATCTATAAAATTACAAGTGAAACAGGGTAACACAGATCTCCCCACCTTAGCTCCAGGAGAAAGGAGCTTATGAAAACACTTGTGGTGATGTCAAATACAAGGTGGCCACAACACACTTGAGCTTGATGCCACTCAAACCAGTGGTGGTTCTTAAGGCCTCCTTCTGAGATCAAATAAGCCATGAACTGTGCTTAATGCATCATCAGTAAAATTTTGCTCATTTGAGATACATTCTCTCTTGCAGAGAAATAAATACTGGCAGATCTCTATTTCGCTTTTCTATACACAGCCRTGCCCTCTAGTGGAACTGGCTGGTTCACTGCGTGCTTTGTCCTTTTCTCAAAATTAGTGGACTTGGAACTATATTCACCAGCTGGAGGTATGATCGTCTCTTTTTGGAAGTTGCTGTTTTATTAACTTTGAAGAATTTAATTGTACAGAAGTTCCAAGRTACTGAGAGAATCCAAATTACAAAGTTATGAATAAAGTCCTCRTTTTTGAGGTAGACTTCATATTAAGTTGTTCTTCTGATAAAAGAAAATCCTGCTTTCTGGTCTTTTATACAATGTCAAAGTCAAGTCAACTCATTTGAGAAGAGACAAAGGGAACTGAAGTAATCTGGGACCACTGGTGATCTATTCCAATACTTTCATACCAAAAGCACACAAAAATGACAGAAAACTTCATTAACAGTAGAAATTACAATTTCAGGCCCAACTTTCACTTGCAAGCTCATTGGTGAAGAAACACCCAGAACTCACAATCAAATATTACACCTGAGAGCAGCAGGTTAACATTTTTCTTTGACTGTCTCACTGACAACAGTAGCACTGAGGAAAGGATAGTCATGACTGACTGCCGTGGCCCTCGCTATCTTACAGCTGTGTGTGGGGGCTGGGCTCGGACACAGCCTGGGCTCAGAGGGTCAAAACAGCGCAGACTCGAGCTGGGCTGACGTATCAGCCATGGAGATGAATGGGATTGGATAGATGAAAGCATTCTACCAATTAAAGACAAAAACATGCTGTATAGAGATTGGAGAGTGCCCAGCTGTGTCATCTAGCTGGGACCTGTGTAATTGGTGTGTTCTCAGAACCCAGGAAGATGGGAAAGTATATAGAAAGGCATGCTGATAGCATTCGGGGTTAGAAGAGGGAGCTGCAATCACTAAGAGAGTCAGAGTTAGAGATAGAGAGCTGAATATCACTATAGCAAAAGGAGCTGGAAGAGAAGACTAATAAAGAAGCACCTGGACCTGCCTGCCTGCCTCTTGTGTGTCTTCCCTGCGCCGGGGATCTGCGGGTGCTACGGGGCTCAATGAGGCAAATTCAACAGCTGACTATATTAAAAAAAAAAAAAATTAAAGACTAGGAATAAAGTGAAGGCACAAAAGAAGGTGTAGGGAAAGAAGCCCATATTCTGCATTCTAAATAGTTTTCTGGGTCTGCCAGCTTCAGTGTTGACAGCAAAATTTTTATCAACATCTCCATGACAGAACACAGCTGTGACTGAAGGTTAAGAAAATACAAAGTCATCCCGCTGAACTACAATAGGTTTCAGGAAAGGAGTGGTACAGCAGTCATGTTGAGATGGTCACTCTCATCATGTCAGGATGAGTTTTCCTACTACATCCASTCAGGTATAAACATAGGCTGGAAATGTCTGGCCCAAGGTATGTGTTCTTGTCCTCTCCCCAACAGCAATTGGGATACTGCCGAAGGAGGATTCTAATTCCTGTTTAGCTTCATAACTGTTTAGCCATCAATTCCCCCCAACACCAGATTTTCCCTACAGCTCAGAAAAGTAGAAATTCAGTATGTGCTGATTCACCAGATACAATGTAAGGAGAGTGGGAAATTAGGATCAAGGAATTTCACCGTGACTTTTATCTATTGTTAGAATGTACCCTTCCTCCTCGCCCCCCCAATCTATTTCATAGAAAGAGTGCAACTGAAACAACATATGATTTGATTATTTTCTACTCTAGTTAAGTCTCATTTAGAACACACACTTATCCGAGGGCTCACCAATTCCAACACTGTTTTAATCATTATCTTAGTGCAGGGTACTACACACACAAACCTGTCATTTGGATTAAGCCAATCTTCAAATTTTTCATAGAAAAGGATTAAATGTAGATTTATAATTAACTTTCATCTGTCAAAAAGGTAGGCCATTAAAAAGTTAACATGTAAACCAGGTCTTTGAACCTGTATTAACCTGGAGATTAAGTCCCATACCTATTCTTGTGTGAACAAGAATAATAATTTAATTCTTGAATCAAGAATATTTTTACTTGTGGGCAGAAATTATTCATCCAGTCYTCTTTAGGATTGATAATGATTACTGTCCATTTCTTCTTCTGCTAGTTCCAGGGGAAAAAAATTAAAACCCAACCACACAAACAAAAAACAAACCCTTTATTTGTTGAGAYAAAAAAATATTCTCTATTCCTATAACATAAAAAATTTGTGTCAGCTGCAGAGATTATTACATAGCTAAACCCCCAAGAGTTAGTATAGGAAAGAGCAGRAAATAACTCTTCTTAGAATGCCATAAAAGTTAATTTGGAAAAGGAAGCTCTTAGAAGCTGCCGGAAATGTAATGAGGCCTCAGGATAAGTGACACTGTTACAGAGAGTTCTTATGATGTAATGTTAAATTTAGTTTCTACTTCYATCATGCAACCCTGATGAAGTTTTGGGCACATAAAACTCTTTGATAGGTGSCAACATTTCTTTTCAGCATGCAGGGGAATTCCTAAAGGAAATGCTGAATCAGACCTTCATACACACTTTCACTTAAGTCTTTATCAATTAAAATGATTGTAGCAAATCTTTAGAATTAAAGTTTGTAATATATCTCAAGTATATCTAACAATATTTAAGCTTCATATCAGTACAGAACCAGCTAGCTAAACAAARTATGTGTAGAATTGAAGAACTATAATGTCCACTAGTAGAGTTTTAATCATATTCTACAGATTATTAAAAATTAAAAGTTTTATATTTGCACCCAAAATATAAAGGTTGTTAAACTACACTATCAGCAAGACTTGAGAAGAGGACAAAAATTACTTCCACTTCTTACTTCACTCTCTCAGAGCAGTTTAATCTAAAGTTAATCTAAATGGGGGCCACTAAAGCCAAGGAAAAAGCTGAATTATGGAAAGGCATGACTTTGGGCTGCATAATCTGTCACAGAAAAGTAGCCTAATTTATGCCTCCACGGGATGTTAATCTACAAAAGTAAAGAAATGTTCATTTGACACTAAGGTTATACAGTCAAATACATTTCTGTGCTTTTTGCTTTAAATATTTATTGCTACTGACATATCACTGTTCTTCAGAGATGTGAAAAGCACAGAATGCTTATGCATTTGTTGTACAGACCAGCATAGCCAGTTAGAGKGTATTTGCACAAGATTTTATATGTGCTTGTATCAGAGAAGCAGAAGAATAAACTAGGAAGTCCTCACTCAAATTCAGGTCAGAATTAATATCAAGTAACCAGCTGTAAACTACTTAATTACTAAATGAGCAGAAAAGGTCATTGATAATAAAAAGTTATTTAGCATTAATTTTTTCTCTAGAAAACTTGACCCAAAGCTCCTGGCAGAATCTTAGGCGTCTCTGTGCTGAATTAACACGTGAAGGATCTGTTCCCCTCTYAGTGCTGTTYGTTAAATTASTTGCTATTAGTATATATATTGCTATATATAGTAATAYTAATATATTAGTATAAATATGTAGCTTGTGTAAGGCTCAAAATGAAGCCATGTAATTCAGCTTCAGTGATGGAAATGTTATAGCTCTGCACTTTCAGGAAAAACTGAGGCATGTCCAGCTCAGACCAAYACATATGAAAAGTTTGGAAAGTGACTACAAGGGAAAAAAAAAAGGAAACCAGGCCTATCACTCTAGCAACTAAAAAGAAGATCAAGCTAAACATGTGAGCTGATAAGCAGCTTGCAGAATCTCCTTAATTTTAAATTCCTAAGAACCAGTTAAACAAAACTTTACACAGTATTTATAATTCATCACAGACCCTGAGCAGGGCAAGTGTTTTTAGAAGTCTCTTCAGTCTTGTACTTCTAGAATTACTGTGACTGTTAATACCATATCAACACATTTCTTCTCCCAAATCTACACAGAGATGGAAACAAAACTGTACAGCAGATTATGAATAGTTTTTCTTACTGTAAAAGTAGCAATGGAGTCTAAAAGTGCTTATTCACTGTGAATTAGCAGGGCCACCACTGATAAAAGAAAGGCCATTCACAAGAAAACTGACAATATGTAACACCAAAGAAATTCATACGCCTTCTCAAAGGAAAGCTGAAAATTACAAGTTAAAATCCCTGCCTTGTCTTCTGAGCACTTTATTTCTGTAACATCATATATTGCATAARGCCAGATTGCACAGTTTATGTCAGCATTTGTGATGCATGTCTGTGAAWACATCAGAAAGCACCTGATTCAAGGCCTTCCCCTCTTAGTCTGGAGAGTTAACTATCCAGGCAAGTGGGAAGTCTCTATTTCCAGATATTGTTATTAGGTCAAGCATGAGAAAAATACCATYTAAATGTCATACATTCTTTTACAGMACTTCATATGCAGTCTGCCAYRAAAGTTGTCTTTCTGACCTCAAGRTAAGGCAAGTKACATCAATCTCAATGTTTGGCATATCAACCCAATCATTTTTCTTCTAGCAGGCATTTCGCTTTTAATTTGTACTTATACCACAGAGCAATACTGTTTTTCCATATGCCAAATCAGAAATAATCTATAGGTCACATACTCTTCTAAAAGCACACAAGCTGTGTTGGGATTATGGGGTCAATTTTCCAGTTGATTCAAAGTAATTCMAAGCACTCCTGAATATACTTCTGCAGAACCCAATGACACATCCAGCAGTTCCCCTCTGCATACATTCTCCTTGTAACAAATTATTKTAGTGCTCTTCACCTCATTTCTTTGAACTTTCAACTAAAATTGAATTGGTTAGCAAATAAAATGCCTTGACTCTGAAATCTCAGCTTCTTGTAAAAGTGGAAGTCTAAATTAAATGGAAGTCTAGAAGATTTCCCAGATCCATCTAAATCCTAGGTCCATGTTGCTCTAACAGTAACTGAAAACAAGCAATGTGTGAGACTGTCTTCCTGTTACTGTAACTGTAAATACAGCCATCCAAAAAGACTGGACAATTGTTTTGAAAAGATCTTGATTCCACTTAAACTGTCTAAAGATTTGCTGAATGACTCTTAACAGTTATTATTTGAGCAGATGGTACCTAGAAATTTAATTAAAGCTTTTCATTGCATTGTTTACTGTTTGTAAGAACAGCTCTTTTTCTTTTAGGCCATTGTTTGTAAGAATCAGTTGMATCTATAAAAGATCTCCAAAGCAAACAGCAGTGGGACACATAGAAAAATAATTCAACTACCTGTTTTGCAAAGACTTTGAAAGGTTATCATCTATCTCTTACTCCGAGAATCTGGCAACCCCCAGGAGACCCAGTGGTTTCGCTGTCTGTACTTTTAAAGATTTTGTCACAAAGCCAGATTCCCAGAGTTCACAGGATGAGTCAGGCTGGAATGGACCACAGTTGTTCATCTGGTCCAACCTCTCTGCTCAAGCAGGGTCATCCTAGAGCACATGGCAGAGGATTGCATCCACATGGATCTTGAATATTTCCACAGAGGGAGACCACAAATCCCTAGGCAACCTGTCCCAGTGCTTGGTCACCCACACAGTAAAGAAGCTCTTCCTCATATTCTGGTGGAACTTCCTCAGCATCAGTTTAAGCCTCTTGCTCTATTGCTTCACACCACCAAGAAGAGCCTGGCTCCATCCTCCTTCCTTYAGACACTTACGGACATTTATATGGTCCCCCCTCAACTGCCTCTTCCAAAGGATGAACAGGCMCAGCTCCCTGAGCCWTTCCTCCTAAAASAGACSCTCCAGTCCCTCGATCAACTTTGTATCTTTAAGGAGGTCACTCTTACTCTACTTTCCCTGATGTCAAAATCATTCTGGCGAGGGTCCCAGCCTTTAAAATAACCTCTGTTAGCCTTTAAAATAACCTGTAGCCTTTAAAATAACCTCTAAAAAGAYGCTCCTTCAGGGATTCACACACTTCTCAGGATCTACCCTTGAAACTGCCCGGGCTTTACACGCAGTTCAACCCTCGCACGACGGGGGACGCAGAACGAGGGGCTCGGCTGTCCCCAGCAAAGCTCCGCGTCCCAAATTTTCAAGGTTTCACGGAGAGCCGGGAGAGGCGGAAGAGCCGGGGCGGGCCGAGGGGAGGCGGCACCGGAGGCGGGAGCGCAGCCGAGCCCCGCCCGCGCCCCACCCTCCCGGCGCTGGCCTTCGCAGCCGGGGGAGGCCGTGAAGATGCTGGAGACGCTGCGGGAGCGGCTGCTGAGCGTCCAGCAGGACCTCACCGCCGGGTGGGTATTGCCTACGGCACCGCGGGGCTGGCGGGGACAGCGGGAGAGGGACCCGCGTCCCGCAGCCGGGCCGGGCGGGAGGGGAGAGCAGGTGACCGGGGGCCGGGGGAGGCGTGGACTGGCACAGGGAGGGAGGAAGAGGAGGAGATTGCGCAGACGGSACCCGCTGCCGGGGCTTGTTTGTCACCCGGGGTGTCCTCCTGGGTGCGGGGACAGGCTGGAAAGCGGCTGGCGGCTCCAGGGTCCCGTGTGCCGCCGTGTTGCCGCCTGGGCTGGGCGGCTGATGGCGGGCCGCGGGCTGGAGGCTCAGGGGAGGAGGAGCCGCGGGGCCCGGGAAGCAGCTGCGGTCGGGGGAAGGAGAGAGAGGGACAGACAGACAGACCGCTGTTGTGAGAGAAGATGTGAATGGGGTAAATTAACGCGCTTGAATTTTTTATGAAGTAGGCGACCTTCAAGGTTTTATGGATTAGCGTAATCCCTTAAGGAGCRTTGCTGGGCGCCACTTGGTGTATGGAGAAACTTGTTTTTTCTTGGAAGATGAGTTACTGTCGCTTGGGGAAAAGAAGCACGGGATAAGTGGATGGAACGTCCCCTCGCTTTCACTAAAAAGCAGAAAGATATTCTTCCTGCGTTGCCTCACGAGGTTTATTTGGATGGGCCCTGTGTCGTTGGTATTTTTAGTACAAGCAGGTGGCCCAAGTGAGTGTCACTGGAAGTGGCCGGAGGACAAGGTCATGCCTGTGCTGCAGAGCTGTTGGCTTATGATGAGCCACCGGGGWGTATCGTGTTGTAATCAATTGTTTTTAAAAGCTCTGTAGTCTTTGGCAATGTTAGGGCTGCCTTRTAATACTCCTGTGGTAAATATTTATATATAGTGAGGAATGTCTGTATACCCTGAAACTTAAAATATTTGTCATAGCTTACTTGTACCAGTGCATGATGGTTAAGAGAAATTGATAGAAGAGGCTGCCAATCAAACATATCAATTTCKTACATGTTACGTGTTTCATCATACTAAACAGCAACTGAATATTAAACTGTCCGAAAAATAGAGACAAAAGCATTGCTTTATTTCTGTCTATCTTTCTTTTTTGCTTCTCAGAGGAGCTGATACCTCAAWAAAGTGTAAGGCTCTTTTGAAAAGGGTGTTTTTCATGTGGTGAAAGAGGACAACAGAAAGGTCATAACATGCCAGATCTGATGGTCATTTAACTTTGCATTTCCATATACTACTGCAGTGGAGTCAGTATGTTTCCGTGTAGTTTTTAATTTGCGTTCTTCCTTGTGTTGCAGTACTTTGCTCTGAGAAAGTCCCTGATTTCACAGTTTCCCGTCTTTGTGTTTTGGCAGCTCCATTAATGTGCCCTTGTTCCAGTGTCCTGTCTTTAAGTGGTATTTTCATCTGTGGTGTAATCTTTTTTTCTTTGCCATTGGGAACCTGTATCTCAGAACCACGGTACCAGAGGCTGTTGAAATAATCTTTCTTTTTTTTTTTTTTCCTTTAGTGTCCCCATGTAGCCAGAACACAAGTTGACCTGGTTTGCCCCCTCTTCCCTCCTAGACAATGCAACCTCATTTCCTGGTAGTCTGGATTRCTCTGTTCTGCCCCCCATAAAAGTGATAATACAAGTAATTTCGTGATGTTGAGACTTTAGCTTAAAATTGTCAAATTCTCAAAACCGAAAGAAAGTATTTCTGGTGTCAAGATGTGGCAAACTTGTTAACTACACATAACTGCTTGCAAAGTGGAACAGTTGAATTACTTGAAATTGTGAGGGGGAAGGTCTTCTATAGCTTCTGAGAAAATAATATCACTTCCCAAGGAATAAGGGAACATGTATGTATCGCTGAAAAATATTAAATCTGGGTTGTGTGGTTTAAAGAGAGCAGTTTGGAGTTATTGGCCATTTCTGTGGCCTCTTTCCCTGCTCATCTGCTGTCTACTTCTGTGTGTCCTGTGAGCAAGGTATCTGAATTTTGACCATTAACCTCTTAGCTTTTGTAGGAGGAGGAAAAACAACCAAAATGGATGCAGAGGAGTGCTGCTGTTTTCAGGCTGGGATGCAAACTGGGGAACATGTCAGAGGAGAAGGGCAAATTGCCCGGCTTCCTTCAGCAGTGGGGTTCTTCCTCAGTGTTCTGTGGTTGCTGCTACTTGGCTTGGCTGTTATAAACAGCTCTCGAAGAAGGAGTGGAGACCTGCCTTAGCATGTCTTTTCTGAAATTGCTAATCACCTCTTTTGCTGTAGAGCTTCGAAGTTTCTTTTAGTTCCTTGAAAATATGTAGTCAAATCTGGGTGGGGTGATTTCACTCCCCCTTGAAGCAGCCTGAATATCTGTATGGTAGGCTGTTCCTCAGTCCCTGGGTCACTCAGGATTACTGATCTCTCTGGAGGATATCTTTGGCTCTCATAGCTCATTTCCCTCTTGCCCATGCCTGGGTCATTTATTTCTTCCTAACTTTTGCTGTCCTGGACAGCGGTAACTCCAAAGGGCGTAATGATGGAGGACAGCCATTGTCTTGGTGGTCAGGGAATAGCCAGAGGTTTTGTTTCTCACTGTACTGTGTAACTTGACTAGCATATACAGGTTGTCTGAAAAAGAGTGGGAAGAATTGATGGGGAGGGKTGTTTGGTGCGTTTGGAGGGGTTTTTTTGCTTTTGAGGAGCAAGATACCAGTCAGTTTGAAATGCGTGGAACAAGCCTTAGATATGCTCAGTAGCAGTGCACTGTGGTGGTGCTGCTGGAGTTTCTGAAAGTTGGCAGAGGAAAAATTGTGCTTGTGCTTGTGTTGGCAGACTTACAGCAAGTGGGTACACGTGCATGTGTGACTGTCATGCTTTTCCTTGCTGTGGGAGCCTTCCTGTGAATAGTATTCCTTAGGGCTGGATTGGTTAYTTCTGTGGAGGTTTTTAATTCCTGTCTGCTAAGGAAACTGTATCAAGAGAGCAATTACTTGTATACACAACTCCCATAAGTTTTCCTACTGAAATGGCTAATGCACTTGTACAAAAAATCTCAAGATTTAGAAGCAGCATCTGTGGAAATAAATTCATATGAAGGTCTCCACAAAACTAAGTGAAATTTGATTTATTTGTAAAACAAGCTGAAATAAATTTTAACTGTAATAGACTGGAACTAACACATTATGGGTTCAAACAACTTGTTCTCTGTTTTTGATGTTATAAATGTGTAATGGATTTGTGTTTCGATTTGTAGGTTGAAGACTTTGGGCGACAAATCAAGAGATGCAAAGAAAAGCAGGCAGAGGTACTTCTTAAAGTCTTAATWTATAGCATTAATATAGGATGCTCTTGTTAAGGAGAGATTTGAAGTGTGGCTCATGTGTATGAGCCAGTTGTAAGAACATTTGCATATAACTTCACAAAATGCTATTTTGACAACAGAAAAGCTTAACCAAAGCAAATGCTTTGCTTAATAGAGCCTTCATTGAGAAGCCTGAATAATTTCTAATGGCTGTCAATCAGTTTATAAGTTACTATTTAAATTAAATGAATATGCAGTRTTATTGTAGTACCTCATAGAAGATTCAGGTTGCAGCATACTGAAATGTAATTGTTTACAATCTCTGTGACTTTCCTGTCCTAAAATTGTAACTCAGGGTTTTTATAGTGTGAAAACAGAAATAGGAGCCTTTCTATTGTGGAAAATATGTGTGTAATTAAATACGTCAATTATCTGTTTCAGGAAATTTTGAGAATTGTGCTAGTTTGGGTGTTTTTCTTTTGGTTCTTTGGATTTTTTTAGTCCCCTTCATTTTAGTTCTCTGCTCATTCTTTCAACCTGTGTAAGTTACAAGGAAAGACTACTTGGTATCTGTAAATGATAATCTGTGAGAGTTACTGCTTCAAATCAGCTTTACAGATGTGTAAAGCATCTTCTTACTGTAACATGCTATGTAGACACAAATTAGTTTTAACAGGCCTAGTGCTAAAAATAAAGCATCTGAAATAAACTGTCTTAAGTTCTGAATTCCCATGTTTTGGATGAACAGTTTTTTTTTTTTCTTTGCTGGAAGACCAGTTGTGTGGACAAGGCATGGAGACTAAACTAAGAATGAGTGAAGGTTTGACTAAAACTATTTTAGGCACCTGCCTTCTCTGTGTATTTCCAGTCCATAATATTTTGCTTCTTCTGGAGTACTGTAAATATCCACCACTTTTTGAGAAAAGCGCTGGGTGAACTGATTGAATCAGAAGAAGCAAATTGACTGCTGGGGTGGCTTCTGCTTAGCTGATAAAGTTCAGGGACAAACATAGCCTGGCTTGATTGTAAGGATGGCTGAGAACATCAGAGTGGGATCTGAGGAGAGGCAAGGAAGGGTGGTGTTGCAGTGGGAGTTTGTTGCTGACCCTCTGATCAAGGAGAGAATGATGTTTTCTGTTAAACAGCCTCAAGAACCCTCTGTATYATTAAATCCCCATTCTTGTGGAGTCCTTTAGCTTCCAGCTGCTCAAAGGACTACACATCAGTATGCAATCAAGAAGTGTCCTGGAGGGTGTCATACCTTTTTGGGCATGCTGGAATAGCGTTAGGAAAGCCRGAGCTCACCTGGAATTTACATTTACAGGAGATGTCAAGTTCAAGAAGAGCTTCTAGCTCTGCACTGGTAATAAAAGGCTGAAAGAAAACGTGGGGTTGGTGGTGAATGGGGTGAATTACAGCAAATACAGATGTTGTTGAGTTATTTAATGCCTCTGTGGCTTCAGTCCCTGGGCTTAGTGAAAGAGTTCGAGGAGATTGACCAAAAGTGAATGAAAATAGTCTGAAGATATTCAATCCACAGAAGTCCATGACAATATGTGCAAAGAGATGCCTCGTGAAATTCAGGAGGTACAAATTCCAYGTTTCCCTGGAAAGAAAGTATCACATGCAACAATACAGATGGGGCCTGATAGAATAGCTGCTAAAAAGACCCCAGGGTTTTTGGCAGAYAGCAGGACAGTGATGTGCCTTGCAGCATGGACTGAGCCATATAAACAAGACCCCAGACAACAGGATTGAGGAAGTTGATTTTCCCCTGCATTCTGCACACCTTAGAATACTGTCCTGTCTGGTCTAGTCCCTTGTGTGAGAAAGGCATTAATATTCTGGAGCAATTTCGTGGTGGGCCACCAAAATGGTTGGGGCAGGAGATCTGTGCATGAGGAAGGGCTGAGGTAGGCAGTTCAGTCTGGAGAACAGGTGACTTTTGGAGACCTACCAGCAGCCTGTCATTACCTGGGAAGTGGTTATTGAGGAAACTGGTGTGTGGTGGGRGCACATAAGGTGATAGGGGTAGTTTGAAACAAGAGATAATCAGACATGAAAAGCTGAGAAAAGCTCCCAGAGGAAGCTGCTTTGAACTCATAGGTGGTCCTCATTTTAACAGGGGATTGCAATAGAGACTTGCTGAGGTCTCTKTCCAGCCCACTCATTCTTTCACTTTTCCCTTGCCTTCTGAAAAAAAAGATTTAATTTATGGTAGGCTTTTTTTCCCGTTCACATTGTTCGGGTGATAGTGCAAAACATTCTATTTGGGTGATCTTCCAAGAGACAAATTTTGGATGACATCACGGTCTTCACATCCTTTGAAATGCCGCATTGTTAGTTTTCTATAACTTATTATAAGATGTCTTTGTATTTCAAGCTGTTAATAATCAAAGTGTATGCATCTGMTAGGAGATCATCAGAGCATTAAACTGGCAAAGGTTCTTTAGCTTAGTATTTATTTCTGGTGTAGAATATATTAAGTGCAGTATCTGTATTGAGGGACATGAACTTGTGTAGTAGTCTTTTTTTCAGAATATTTCTGTGTCCTGTTTTAAGTTAAAACCATGTTCATCCGGTGACTTTGTTAACTCTGCTATGAAATAATTTCATAGAACTGATTTTTAATAGACACAGTCGAAAAGAGGTAAGAATGGACTGTCATAAAACAACAAGGGAAAAAAGCTTTGGAATATTCTTTTAAGATACACTGTGTAGTGCATTTTATACCAGAATTGGCAAAATATTTGTGAAAGCAAACAGTGATAAACGTTTCTGTGCTCAGCATGTCTGTTGAGTGTGTGCAGACGTATTTTATAACAGCTTTCTGTGCTTAACAATTTTTTTCTATTTGCAATTTGTTTTTTAGAACTGTTCACTGTTTGCCAGAGTTTTCTGCTGGACTGGAATTACTAAGCAGGTATGAGCTTCCTTTTCTTTATTAGTGTCTATTGCCTATAATTTCAGAAATAACTTCATTAGATTAAGAAAAGACGAAAACTTAAGTGTTGYTAATAGGTTTGTGGTAGTTCTACATTTAATAGTGTGGGAATGGTTACCAAATGAGAAATGTGTTTAAAGCTTGCCCAATCCTTAAATGCTGCTGTTTTAATGAAACAGAATTGCTGGAGGAAAAGCCACATTCGATAGATGACTTTAGTTTGTGTTCTAATGCACGGAGATGAAGGAGCCCACCACTGAGCCCCAGTCTGTGGTTTTATAATTTAGAAGTATTTGGTATAATTACCTTATGTCTTCTTTTTTGTAGGAAGRGTTATATGTGTGATTACAATCTTGTTAATTTTTTGAATTTTCTKAATGAAATTGGGTTACAAATAATGTTTAAGGCAGTGTGTTTTATAAGTATAGCTGGGTCCATTTAGCTTTTAATGTAAGCTGGCAGGTTAAAAAACATAAATCACTTTTTCTTTAAATGAAATTATTTCTCACTGCATATTTGTCTTGGCAGAGCATTAAGTAGTGGAAAGGATGACACAGCTKTTTAAGCTGTAATTTGTGGTAGTATCTGTAAATATAAGCACAGTGACATCCATCACATCCATGAATTCCTTTGTAAGGAGAGCACAGTAAGAACAGTAATTTCTCTTCTCTTCAGATATGAAGATGCTTGGGCTGCCCTTCATAAAGGAGCCAAAGACTGTGCAAAAGCTGGAGAGGTAAGAAAAGCAGCAATACCATGTGTAAAATATTTTAAAATGTGCAAATAATTTAAACTAAAAATGTTAGTACCAGGCTGCAGGCTTTACCTTGGCCCCTAGGTAAGCACACACCCAGCCTTGTTCACTCACACAGCAATGTGAGTGTATGGTGTAATGCAAAGGTGAAATAATGTGATGCAAAGATGATGTTGCATGTTACTATTGTAGCTCTTTGAAAGCAGTGAGAGGTGGCTGGGAAATTATAGAATGTATTTGGGCTTGAGGCATGTTAGTGGTGTGTGTCAGTGCAGGGCTGTTGGCACTGGCACTGTGCGCTGCCCACTCCTAGTGCACCAGAGACAGCACAATTAGATTGTCAGATGGAAAAGATTAGGGAAGTGTTTGTGCTTTCTCCTAATTCCATTCACTATTCCGGCCCTGGAAGCAAAGTAACAAGTTGTGTGGTTTCTTTGTGAAAGGGAAAGGAAACTTCCAGTAAGAGTTACCGATGTATTACTCAGCACTAGATTTTCAATTTTGAGCCATGTTTAAGGGGCAGACAGTGTAAGCCGGATGGCCATGATGCAGGACTGAGCTTTGTGGTTCTCTGTCCTGGCTGAAATCTTCACTTTGGCTGGGTGAATCCTTCCTGGCTCTTCTGTTTACTTGGGAGACGTCTCTCTATCTTTTTTCAMTGGATAAGTAACTTACTGTGTATTTACAGTAAGAAAGAAAGTCTCTTATGTTCTTTCTTTTGCCTAATGGTATTGTCCTGGTTTTCCTGCGTTCTAGTGGAAGCTTTCAGGCATTGGAGATGGAGTTGTCCTTGTCAGTTTGGCATGTTTCACTGCTCATAATGATCTTTTTTACTTTTAGAAAATCTCTTAAATGATGTGATCACAATTTCATAATACTTGCTATAGTTTACTTTAAAAATTGTGGTTTTGAAAACAATGTGACRGTTCGTATATATTAAACTAATTTTTTATACTAATTATAACCTGATCTCACATATTATGGCTGCTTGGGAAAATGAGAACCAAAAACTTCCAAAAAGACTGAAACTTTCCATTCAATTCAGACATTTACTTTAGGCACAACCTAGTGTATGTATTGCTAKTGGAATTTTGTTTATTATTTTTTTTTATTAAAATGTGGAAAATAAAAACTGTGTAAGCTCAGAAGATTGACTGTACTGTAGAAGAGCTAGAGGTCCACTTGTCCAGTATCCTGTGCCTGCTTACTTGTGCTGTCTTATTTATAAACGTTGAATAGAGAAAGAAAAATTCCAAGCTTTAATTACAGCTCCAGCCTTTAACGTATTAAGTGGTAGATGTTGACTACCAGTTCTGTATACAAAATTGTCCTTTTAGATGATTGCAATTTCAGCTATGTTCAGTTATCTCAGGGCTGAAATATTTGTGGTATTTGTCCCCATCTCATGATGGCTTGTTTYGGGTTTTTTGTTTGCTTTACTGTTTAACTGATATAAATGCCATATCCTAGTCTCRAAAATAGGCCTGGCTTTGTTTAAACAAGACTGTTTGGTTTTCTGAAGCATTCTATTTCTCACTGGGCTTTCAAATAGGTTTTCAAAACTTGTCTGGTGAAGCAGGATGTGTTTTAACAGGAATAGGGAGCTGGGGAAATTTGCAAAAGATAGAAGTTGTTCTTTTAAAAGAACTTATCTAAAGTGGGTAGAATTGTAAATTTAACACCTTTGCCCATTACTCAGGCTTCTTCAGTTTCTGCAAATAAAAACTATAAGAATTGAGGAATTCATAATACGGATACAACCACAGGCTGCAGTTTGTGTGCAAGAGGAAAAATGGGTAGTGGAGTTAAGAGCAGGGAAACAGTAATTTAATCATCTCAATTATATCTAAGGGGAGCATTTGTTACCTAAGATTTCTTGATCCTCCTGTTTTTCATAGTATCTGGCCTTATAAGCAAGACTTTTAAGCTGTGTATCCTTTTCTCATTATCTTAATACATAATAAAAGTTAGGAAGAATCAAACAATAAAAAATTGAACTAATGTAGAAGTGTGTAAATAAACACTTGGCACTACTGCAGTTTATCACAAGRACAGAAGAGCAGTTCTGTTACAAAGGCAACTTTTTTAAAAATGTCATTCCTTTAACTTTCTAGATTATTTTGCAGGGTTTTCAGTTTTGTTACTAAGATTAAATTGGTATGACTGGCAACATTAAACTRTTGATCTAAATATGCCTAAAATTATAGCACTGCAGTGTTGTTACTGTGTACCAGTGCAACACTGCTGCCAAAATTTTGGTGCATCTTGTTTTTAGTTAATAACATCCATAAAATACTTCTTGCTTTGGTTARTATATTGAGATACAACTTTTTATCTTACTTGGTTCAATGCATTTTGCATTACTGCAAGGGAATTTTTTGAGCACGTCTATTTACTTGAGGAGTACGCAAGTGGCAGTGCTGCAGGGTTGCTGTGTTGACCTTTTGTTTCCAAATGTATTAATTATAAAAATTAGTTAGTCAAGGTGCTCATAAATAGGTACATAAATTTGCAATTAAAGACCTGTTTGTTTCAGCTGGTTGATAGTGAAGTTGTGATGCTTTCTGCACATTGGGAGAAGAAAAGGAATAGTCTGGTGGAACTACAGGATCAGCTTCAGCAAATACCAGGGTTTTTAGCAGATCTGGAATGCCTCACAGCAAGTATAGGTAAGTTTTTATAGACATAACAAGCATTCAAGTCAGTAACAGAGGATTAGACTGCAGTTCAGCTGTTGTGAATGTTGGGATTTTAAAATTCTAATTTTGCTTTCCAAAGACAGTTTTTCTGTTGTAAAACAGTAGTTCTTACACAAACTGKTTTTCTTTTTTTTTTWAAAAGATCAGCAGGCAGCAGTGATTGCTCTTAAAATTTTGTGTGTGTCGTTACTTAATAAAACCCAAAATTGTGACAAATGCATATGTTTTGTAAACAGCTGAAAAACACTAATCTTAAAGTCAAAATTGTTATAGTTTTTAAGCAGTGTGAACACTTACGTATAGAGTTGCTTCACTTTGATTGAGTCTATATAATTTTATATAATAATGTTATAACTCATCATTTGGGGTGTATGGGAGTGAAATTTACCTGGCTAGGGACACTTTCAAGGCATAAACCTTTGGTTTTGAGTAATTGTTGGTTACAAAAGCACTTTCCATATTTTGAATTAATGTACAGAGTTAAGATACTCTGAAGTGATATCCAGCTTTTCTATAGGTTAATATTAATGCTGCCTACTAAGGTTACTAAATACCTCATGTTTGGTGGGTGGGTTGCAATTTTTATAACTTTACCAAATGTTAACATGTTCATTTAGTTTAAAAGATGAATGCTTTGGTGGACTAGTTCTGGAAGCCCTCATACAAAACCRTTGACCCACTGCTGAAAATTAGGAAAAATGTTGGGGACTCCTAGTCTCTGAAAATTCTGAGTATTGSTGAGTCTTGAAAGGGGGGGTGCAGTATTTGACAGGCAGCAATCCTGTCTGTCCACAGTCTCTTGATACTTCCATGAAAGTCTATACAAGGTGCATCAAATTAAAGCTTTGAAAAACTGCCGTCTGCACATGGATTTTATGTAGCTAAGTTCCTCGGGGATGGTGCCTGCACTCCTCTTTCTTACAGCCACTGGGAAGCATGCAGAAATTCCTCATGTAATTGCACCTCTGTTTTTTGTGGGGTCAGCTGGATTTATGTGCTGACATGTGATGTGAAGAAAAGGAGGGTTCTTTTCTGTCTTCAAAGGCTGATTTCTCATTCTGCTATGGTCAGTGGACATGCACAAATCAGCTTTTGTTCCTAGGTAGGCTGGCAATTACTTTGCTATTTACTTCTGAACCAAGGAGTGTATTCCAGTTTTTATTACAATTTTCTTATACCATCTTGTTTAATAAGGTTTTATCATCTATGCCAACCATTTAATATTGGCTTTGTGGAAAAAAAAGAAGAATTCCAAGGAAATAAAAGTTCAAATTATGATTTATTAAAATAGTGGATTTAATATTATCATGCACAGTGATGTGCAGTCCACTGGTAGACCAAAGGTAAACAATGTAATAAAAAGCTAATAGAATTGCCTTTATAGTTCGTAACTGGAAAGTATATTAATCCTGATGAGTGGGGGTTACCTTCTGATTCCTAATATAGCTTTATGAACCAGAATTAATCCCACTCTGAGTGTAGAATTTCTTGGGGAGGGATGTCGCTAGGATATTTTTGGTACTGCAAAARTAGGATTTAAGGAAGCATTCAGCAGCTTCCTCAGGGAAGCTCATGAATTTTGAGGTATACTGCTAAGGTTGTAAGATTTGAACCAAGTCTTCTAGCTTTAAATTTTGTGTCAGACTTAAATTATTTTATCTAGAGTTTCTTATTAGTTGTCCCAAACAACTGTGAAATTTTTTTAATCGTGTGGGTTTGGCGTATTTTTGGTGGTTTTTTTTTTTTTTTTTGGGGGGGGAGGGGTTTGGGGTTTTTTTGGGGGGGGAGGTTTGTTTTATTTTTATTTGGGGTTTTTTGTTTGTTTTGGGGTTTTTGTTGTTCTTTTTTGGTTTTGGGGTTTTTTTCTGATAAGTTTTATGGAGTCTATTTGAAGAGACAGGTATAATTTACACCATTTTTAACATATGTCCTTCTAGAGGTGATGTAACAGAAATTTACTGTGACATTCTGCTCACTGTTTTTAGCTTTTATAGCTCTCAACTAACTGCTTCTTATAAACTGCATTTGGTTTTACAAGGGACAAATGTAAATTTTCAATATAAGTGAAACATTCTATTCTAAAAAAAAAAGTGAAAATAGAACCACAAAGTGCTGGGTTATTCATCCAAGATGTAATTTGGTTAACCTTCATAATTTCAACCAAGTAATAGTTCTGTCCTACAACATGATATACTTCTAATAAATCTATTAATGCTTTCATTTTGAAAGTAGATAGGGGACCCTGGCTGCTTTTGGTAAAAGAAATTTCAGATAATGGAATTGAACCTTTTTTGTGACCTACTTAAGATTGGTATGAGTCATGTACAGATTCTTCAGCTTTTGCTATGTATTACAAGACACATTTTCACTAGCAATTTACCAAGTTCTTTAGCTTAGATATTCACTTTATCAGTCATCCCTCACTTGAAGTAAAAGGTCTGTGTCTTCATTTGATAAATTTATTTTATTATGTAACATGTTGTAGCTCCTGCTGAGAACTTTGAAGAAAAAATTACTCTCATGTGAAAGTGAAAAGGACAGTTACTGCCTTTTCAAAATGCAGAATTGGAATCATCACTTAAGCCAGTTTTTATCTGAGATGTTGTAGAAAATACCTGCTCACTGATATCTGACATGCTTACCTTAATATGAAATACGTTTCATGTTTTAAGAAGTGGCATTTTGCTCAAACATCTGTTTTGGTTTTAGCAGATCTATACACAGAAACATTGATCCAAATCAAATTTTCTCCCTTCTTTTTTTATTAAAGATCAAATATTAAGCATGAACTTGATACTGRTTTCAGAAAGAATGGTCTTGTACATAGGTGACAGAACCAACATAGGTTGAAAATATTTTACTGGTGGGACTGGGAAGAAAACAAGGCCRGGAATGTAGTCACAAAGATAAAAGCCTTTGCCCTCTCTGTCTTGAGTCTTTGGGCTTTTTTTTTAAGTAGGGGCTAGATGGGTGTGAAGATCCATTGTGGAAACAGAACTTCTTGCAGTGCTTAGGAGACCTATCCTTGTTTATATCTTTAGCAGAAGGTCAGTAGTAGTTTTTTTCGTGATTGTGTATGAAGTATTAAAGTTGTGTATGAAGTATTAATTTGTTCAGAATTTGCATTTATCTTTTCCCTGAGAAAATCAGGGAAAATAAAGGAAAGCTTTATGTAAAACCAAGGAATTTCAATAATACAGTGTAAAGATAGCTATGAGGAACGGGATGGATTTCCCTTCAGCAAAGAGGGTCGTTGTATTTGGTAGAGGCATACAGGTTTGGTGTTGTAAACTTGGAATTGTCTGAGGATTGGAATACACAAGAAGTATTCCTAGTATACTTGCTATGTCAGTGGAGGAGCTGCTTTAAGTTCATGTAGGTGTTATAGTACTAGCTGGATTTAAGATCTTTTATGTAAAAACAGGTAAAAATTGGGCACTAGTAGAACTGTAATTATATAAAGCTTCTTCTTTTTTTTTTTTTCAGCTGAATTGCACTCTTCCTAGTCTTATGTCTTTCACTGCTTGTTTTAAGGTTTTAGTAATCTCTGCTCCTGTGTGGCCTAGAGGTAGAGGGAATATCTTTGATGTTATTGCTTCCATCCATTCTGGTTTTTGCTTTTTCACCATTTAGTCAGAAAATATGTGAGCTTCGCAGAAATGTCTTGAATACTCCTTCATGGTTTGTCTTGTTTGAGTTGCTGGGACAGTGCAGGAAAGCCACATTTAAAGTTAGTGTAGGAAAAATGAAAGACTATTTTCTGACTACAGCTGTGATTTAGCTATTCTAATAAATTTTGTACTTACACAGAGCAACAGATAACATAAGTTTCAGTTAGAAAAATTATTTGCTAAATTTGTATTAGGTAAATTTTACCTGAAAACACTCGCTTTCTAAAAAAATTGTGGTAGTTGAGTTCTAGATAAATACTTTAATACCTGATAGCTGGTAAAATAAGAAAACCAGTATATGCTGATGGAAGATAATTCAAATTAATTTAATCTGATCAAACTTTAACCATACTTTAAAATAATTAAATCTAAGAATTAAAGCTTCAAATAGTGCTGTTATGCTTGTGGTAGTGTAAGAAACACAGGCCAAATTGCTGTAATTGGAGTGATGTGGCTTAAAGAACAAGGTTGGGGTTTTTTTTACAGCTAATAAAAAAATATTATTTCTAGCAAGTATGGCATATTGCTCTACATGAAAATTSTTAATCTAAAGATAAATATGTTTTTAAAATGTAAAAAATAATTAGAAAGGACAGGTTTTTTTACCGCCTAAGTTTCAAGTTGATTAAATCTATAGTTTTGTTTGGCACTGCCTTTGTATGCACAATGCATATATTCTCTTTTGGGTAAGAGAGATGTTAATCCTCAGATGTAGCTGGGGCTACTGCAATGGAACTTGTCTTAAACTTTTTTTGTGAAAAGCAACTTTTCTGTCACTTCAGAAAGGAGAAAAACTTCTGAAATTGGTGTTGCAGCAAAGCAGGATTGTGGCCTTCTGGAGAGGTCTTTAGWCCATTCCTGTTCTTCAGGAGCACAGTGTTTTCTGCAATTCCCACTAGAGGTTGCTCAAATGCTAGTGCTAGGAATCAGTTGCTCTCTASAATTCACTTTTCTTCATCCTYTTTATTTTCCTGTCCTTTGTTGTTGGCTTTTAATATTATTTCAATAGCAAATACAGCAAAGCAGGTGGTGGGGGGTTTTTAAGTGGAAAAAGCAGTGGTTGATAGGTACCTTACTAAATTATCTTCAGCCCTGCTGTGTTTGAGAATTTTGCAGATTAATAAGGGAGCAATCATTCTGAAAAGCAAGTTAGCACAATACAGTATTTGGATTTTAATGCACTGAGAGAAGTCCATTTCTTAAGCAAAAAGGGACTACCAATTATAATTRTGATAGAGATATTACGCTTTGAATACATCTGGATTTTGTGAGAGARAATTGAGTATGTGGCAAACAATAAATGTTCCACATCACAATATGTAGAACTGAAAACATATTTTTCCCTCAGACTCATTTCTGCATTAATTTTGTCAACTCCTTTTTTGGTTTTGGGTTGTTTTTTTTTTTTTTGCCAATCCCTCCGTCCTCCCCTCAGTGATCTGTGCACAGGTAAATAATTTAGGGAAATATTTGCTGATTGTATGATATGTGTTTCCCTTTCTGACTGTTGTGGATCTTACTTGTTAGGCACTTTTATCCTTTACTTTTGCTTCATATGAATAAATGAAGGTTTGACCTGGCTTTGGTCAGCACAGCTTTATTCCTTGGGTTGGTGCCATCTCAGAAGGGCTAAACTGGCAGTCTCCACAAGAAGGAAAAGTATGAGTCCTGAATGATTCTCTTCCTCACATACAGACTACAAGCCTGTGAAACCAAGACACTGGGGCAAATTGAGTGGTTCAACATCTTACTACRAGGGAGCCTCAGACAGATCTCCCTTAATGTGGCTCTGCTGCCACTCTTCACTGTGGGGTTTGGGCTGACATTTGTTTCTCTTTCAGATCCATTTACATGTGTGTAATTATTAGCATGGTAATTATTTACCTTTATGAAATCCTGTTTCTGTTTAGGTGAGTTGTCTGTTTATTGATGTAATTTGGTATTCATACAAGTATTTTTTACAGCCCAGCTAGAGGCAAACTTTGAGGAAATGGAGAATCATCTGTTGTGTCTTGAGGAACTATGTGAGCAGTGTGAGTTGGAAAGATACAAATGTATGCAGACATTACAGCTGGAAAACTACAAGAAAACAAAAAGGTAAATAAAACAATTGTTATAAATCTAAATTAGCAGAAAAATCTAAATTAGCAGAAAATATAAGTCTTTTGTAATTAACCCCCTCATGTATAATACAATCCCTTTTATTTTCATTTTTTAAAGAAACAATAGTCTTTGACAGGACATTGCAAATTTGTAGTAGATTCATTGAATGTCTRACTATCAGTGATTAACAAAGAGTATGTGTGTTTGGAAAATTATCACTACGTTGTTGTTAAGATGAACTCATGTTTATTGTTCTCTACAARCAATTGGAATAAGGGCTGTTGTWAATTAGCACAGATAAATKGTTGTTTCTTTTAATCCCTTGCCCTGGTTTATGGATTTCTTCATTTTTTTTCCTCCATGTACCTATCATGTTAGAAACTGAATTTTCCTCTGTCTTCTTTTCAGTTCTTCCGTATCCTATCCTGTAAGTACCTTTCTCTCARTATGAAAGGTATTAATCTCCTGCCATTCTCTTACTTGTAAAAGCAGGGCAATAATTCTTGGAATCAAAGTTCAATTTACAGCAGTCTGTGTGAAAATTCAGAACTTTCAAAAATTTCAACTTTCAACATGTGAGCTTCAGGTTTACCTAAAAGATAAAGTAGCAACAGAAAAATATTAAGCACTTGTCGCATTCCAACTGTGGGGAASTGCGAGGAGTTCTTTTAAAATGGATGGTCAAGAATGAATTGGAGTCAACCGAGACAAACTTTGTATCTGAGAGCCATTTGTTGGTAATGATAACCGTGAATAAGTAGCTGTCCACTAAAGGGGGCTGGAAAAGGCAGCAAAAGAGAAAGGAAAATGGAAAAGGAATGGGGAGAAAGAAAGGAGACAGAGGGAGAGAGCGGGTGTTACCACCAGTAGGACCGGGGGTACCATCGATGTCCACATGACGGGGTGAGCGCTGCTGCCGGAGGGAGAGCAGCTCGGGGAGAGGAGCGGCTCCCGCAGCGATGGGTGCTGGACACACGGTGAGTGGACACTCGGACAGGACCGGGACCCTGGGTGGAGTCGGAGCGAGGATCGCGGTGGCAGGTGAGGTTGGAGGCAGGCAGGTGGTTCAGGCAGGACAGGCGGTGCCGGGGCCAGGAGGAGGAGCGAGGCGAGGCAGATGCTGCACTCGAGGCTTGGAGGGCAGATGGAATCCTGCCGAGTGTCCAGGAGGGAAGGAGGATATGTGGGGGCGAGAGAGAGCTGGCGAGGGCAGGATCCAGGCAGGCTGGAGCTGGAGCAAAAGGACCCCTCAGCAGCAAAACCACCAGCAGTGAGCAACAAAGAGCAAAAACCCCAGCCCCATGCCCACAGAGACAGACTCTTCTCCAAAACTCAGCTCTCCAAAACTCAGCTCTCCAAAACTCAGCTCTCCAAAACTCAGCTCTGCAAAACTCAGCTCTGCAAAACTCACCTGCAAAGGCTCAGCTCTCCAGAGTCCTGCTCCAAGGTTCATGGCGCAGTTGATTTTTATACCCGCTGGCTCCTCCCAAAGTCTGCCTGCTGACCAGGAGACCATTGGTCCAGTCCAAYCTTCTTCCATTGGTGGAGCCCTTCCACCATCTGATTGGAGAAAAGTCTCTGGGGTGAGCAGTGTCTCCAGGTGCCCGTGTGAGGTGTTGCCAGGCGAAATCCCCCCAGAGACAAGGCTTCACCCGTGTCTTGTTTACCTCCTGCAGGCTCCACCTGTGCATCCCTTCCCCCACATGCCTCTGACAGTCGGTGTTGAGGCAAACCAAGATTAAAATGGCTCCTCACAGCCTTAAATAACTTAAACTGTTGACTTTGATTTTTGTTACTGCCAGTGCCAAAAATAAAATGTGAGGAGATAAGAAAAGTAGTATTACATCCATTATATAAATTAGGAAATGAGGAGTTGAATTGAAGCAGTTTGTCAAAGSCAGTTTCTGACAGCCTGTTAGGGAGGGTTTGTTGGATGTGGATGTTGACTGACATGGGGATAACCAGGGTACTTGATCCATCCAGGCAGGAGTCCTCCTTTTAACCAGGAGAAGCATCCAGGCACCCTCCTTGGCTCCTTGATTGTGGAAGTTTGATACATGTGGTTAGGTCAGAACAACTGGTTTGTCTCACAGTTCTGATCAGGATATGGTGATCAAAGGCAGGACTGTGCCAGACAGCGCTGGCCCCGTTTTGCTTAGCTTATCTCTGTTCGTTTTCTTCACCCTCTTTGCCATTCTTGCAGRTCTTTCTATTTTTATATTTTCTTTAAATCCCCGTCTCTTCCCAAAAGACCTATTCACCTATTGATTACTATTTCTCTATTGGATCTCATTTATTATGTAGAGAATCTTAGCCTTCTGTGGTGTTACAGATCCAGTCACTGAAGGAGTGCTGATGTTGCAGGTTCTCCTTCCAAAAGATCTCCAATACGTTAAAGCTTCTCCTTCAGTTTTCTGTGAAATTTGGATATTTCTCACCTAAGTCTCCTTAAACACCTGTACAATCCAATCATCCCTCATGGGTCTGTCTATGGCTTTTGTCAGTATCTTATTATTTGTCACATCTGGCAATTCCTCATGTCATGTCCTTTTAGTTTTTCACATCCTGTTTTGACCTCAGGCCAGGACCTCAGCAATGGTCTGTACAATTTTCCTGCAGCCTGGATTTTCTCTTTCCCAGTCAGGGCAAYTCCATATTCTCTCTCCAGGAAGAGTCAACAGCAGACAGTATTATTAARAGTAATAATTGCAAAATTCTAAATATGTGCTATTTACCAAATAACACAWATTTTAAATGTGTATAAAGCAACAGATTTGGTCATGCATAATAATCTTTCTACAGTTTTCTGAGTGGTTTTTGTTCTCCTTGCCATCCTTGYGCCCTTTCCCCTAGCCTCTGCTTTCAACATCAAAATAAAGTGTTAAACCATTGCCTGCTCTGCTTAGCAGCATCTAATCAGTTTTATAAATAGAATGCTAAGCAAGCTACTTAGTGTAATTATAAGCTGATTACATTTGGTCAGACCCAGACAAAACAGGAGAAATACAGGTAATTTCTAGTTGATCATTACCACTGTATTTATTTAGGTAAGAAATTAACTGCTAGCTCATTACTGGAAGGACACTTGCCACTGTAGCTACTCGAAGAGCGAGCAGCCTGTTAAAATGATGTGAGTGTGATTTGGAACTTGTGTCCTGTCTTCCTCTCTTTAGTGCTTGGGGTTTTTAATGTGATACCAGCTGAAAGAATCAAAGAGGGGGTTCAGRTTTGTCTTGGCACAAAAAGTATTTTCAGGGTGTGAGTAGTTTTATGTTTAAAAAGAAACTATTTCGTATGTTTTGATAATATAGGGATGAAAACTGTGATGGATATGAACCCTGGAAACTCTGGTTATTTTAAGCATGTAACAAAATGTAATTTTGTTATAAGGTCACTGTAGAGCTTAGGCTAGAAGCTCATGTATTTCAAATCTTTTGAAAAAAATGAAAGACTTAGAAGAAGGTGCTTTAGGTCAACATTAAACCTATGAAATGCGGCTTATGGTAACTGTGGGAACTTATTTTCAGAAATGGGTCTTCCTGTTAAATAGAGCAACTTTATTTCAGTTCAAACAGATAAATTTTGTTCCCTTTTGTCATTGTGTTGAGTACTAATTTCAAAGTATATTCATCAATCCAGGGTCTTTTCCATGTTATTTAAAAGCCTGGTGTTTGGGGAGATTTGGGTTTGTTTTTTTTTTTTGTGAGCTTATCTTTGGAATTTTAATATTCTCTTTTTTTGTGTGTTTAAATCCATTGATCAGGGTACCAGCACTGTTGTATGAAGTCTAGATCCCACCCTTGTTTTCTCTAGCAAGTCTCACTGCAATTGTTTGCAAGTRTGTTAGCATTAAACCATGTAATTTTGTTTCCTGTTTTTTCTCAATCAAGCACAATTCTTCTTCCCTTTCCTTCATTCTCCTATTGAGGATATTCTGATTTCTGAAAACTGTCTGTATCTCTTCAGTCTCATGTGGCAATTTGTGCTTTTCCAAGTGCATGATGTCCTTTAGGAAGCACTGTCAGGAGTTCACTTTTGTATCATCATTTTATGTGCCCTGAATGACAGCCTTGTGGTGTAAGATAAAATGTTTCTTTCCTGAAGCAGTACTTCCTGTGAAGCTCTTGATACCATTAGAATACATTTCAGAGAGATATTGTATTTTGAAAAATAGAAACTCTCGATTATTTTATCAAATAAAAGGAGCTGTGCAACTGCAACATTTTGTAGGAATACATTGGGAATAGCAGAGTCCTTGCCACTAGAAATGAGTGAATGGATTTTACTGTGTGTYATTTGACTTAAAGCACAATTGTCTGAGTGTTAATTTTTTTGGGATGTATTGTTTAAGAAACCTCTCTGTTTTTCACACTTGTCAGCTTTGAGAACAAACATAAAGGAAAATAAGTGTAAAAATSTAAAATCCAGAGTCTGAAGTATGCCCTGATGGTAGAGTATACTTAAGTGGTGAATGTTCAATAATATTCCAAACCCTAAGGTGACTATAGCTTTTTCTTTTTGATGAGATTTAAACAAGTGCTTTACGTGAAGAGAAAAGAAGTTCTTAAAATGTGTATTTATTGTTCATTTTTGTATTTTAAGAGTTTTTTGCGGTCAAATAATGTGTAATTACCATGCTTTGGTAATTAGTGCAGTGGGTGAGGAGCTGAACAGATTGTCATCCTTCTTTTTGGATGCATTGCCATGCCATGGTGGYGCTTTAGAGCTTCTGGGTGAAAAGAATGTTTGGTTTACATTTTCATTTAGAAGGATATAAAATTTATGGCAATCGCATTGTGTAGACTAGAGATGTGCGTGGGAAAATGTCATAGTTACTGTTGTTTTCTTCTGTACACTTTCTCCCTCTTCTAAATTGCTTTGGGAGCAAAAGGAACAGTAAGGGCTGTTGGATGTACATACAGTGGCTTCTTAGGCCTGACCAACCTAAAATTTTGAAAAGTAAATACAAAAAAATCTTCCTTATCTGTAGCTCTTAGTTAGATTCCATAGCATTCCTCAAGTGATAAACTAGAGCAGTGCTCTGTACTGTACAGATCCTCAGTGATGATTCCCTCCCACCTGGCAGTGATGATTTTGTTTCTTTACGTGTAATTTATCAAATTTGTTTTTATGTGTAAAAAATACACCTTTGTTGCAGATGTTTTGAATAAGTGTATTTTTTGCTTCCAGCATTAAGTCTCCTGTGAATTATTTCTGAGACCCTGCCTAGAAGTTTCATAGGTCTCATCAAAATTTTCATCGTAAATTTTCATGCCATACTTTTTGATCAGTCTCCTAATGGTATAGATTTGGAGCTGCTATACCTCCGTGTAACTGGGTACCTAAATAAACATTTTTGCAAGATTGAATGCAGAACTTTTATTACCTTCAGGACTGTTTTTGTGGTAGATGTGCAGTGGATGACTAGCTTTGAGTTTTCATTAGGCATTGTGTAAGTTTCTGTACTCACATTGCTAAGGTATTTTCTATCCTGTTTCGTGATTTTTGCAAACAGCACAATCAGCAGCAAGTGTTTTCATGGTGATAACTGGCTGGAATTAATTTTATTGCCATCAGTTGTTGCACTTCTTTCTGCAAACACATGGAATGAGAATTCTTATTGAACCTGAAGAGACTTGCACAGGCTCTGGAAGAGTTTCATGGATAATTTTGCTTTTCTTTTTTTGTAGTTTGAAGGCTCTGAACTTTCTTTTGTTTGCAAGAATTCTTGCACTTCAGTGTTCTCGTTACATCTAACCCAAAGGAATACACTGTTTCATTAATAGTGAATTTTACTCCCATCAGTGCTCCCAGTATTTGGAAACAGAATCTGAACACACAGAAGATTTGATGAAGACTGCAGGGGTTTTGGCAGTTTTTTCTCTTATTTGCAAAGTGTGAATGTGCAGTATAATTTATGTCACTTTTAAGTTGATCTAATTTTGCGCTKTCTCTGATGATCTTTGCTTGATACAGAAAGACAATGACATTGCTACAAAGAGATTTGATGCTTACCTTCTCCATACAATCTTGTTTTCTTTCGAATAGGCAAATAAAAGATGTTTTTCTTTGGTTTTTGTGACCTGTGATTAGAAATGGAATGTTTGTGTTGGATCCTCTGCAGCACCTTTTAATAATGTTACCTAGAAAATGTTAAAACAGTATTTCAGTCCTGCATAATTTATCTCTACCTTTATGTGGTGCTAGTTAGTGGGCATAATCTTCAAATCCTGTCAAGCTGTTAATACCAGGCATTCTTTGTCCAGACTTACTGTACCAATAATAGGAACAGATGGTTTAGGACTGCCTTAATCATAATTTTGTACCCTCCCTCACCTCAAAAATGCATTATTTATATATGTAATTAATTCATTATGGCKAGTGGCAGAAGAACAGTGCTTAGGTGCTTGTCATCACCACACTAAAATTCATTCTCTGTGCAGTGCCTCCTAACAAATTCTATGTTTCTTTKCTATGACTTATTTCCCGAGATCTTTAATAATTCCTTTCCACCTACATTAAAAACCAATTTGTTTAAAAATAGTTGTTAAAAATGTATTAAATGCACTCATTGACAGTGCTTCAGCAAGGGAGATTTTACATTCCTATGAGAAGAAATGTGTTGAGGATGGCTGAAGGGATAAAAGTTCTAACTTGTGTCTGGCACAATTGCATTCATACTGCATGGAACTAAATTCAGCATATTAAGTGAAGATTGCCCATGGGGTCAGAAGCTCTTTTTACTCATTTTTTTTCTGTAGACTATTGTGGTACTATATGTCACTTACTGAAGGAAGCTTGGCTAGTTTTTGAGTAYCATTATTTTTCTTCTTTTTAATGCTTATGGGGAAATTGATGGCAATACTAAAAGAAGGTCTGCAGTTTCTTGTGTGGCTCTTTACCAAAGACAGGTTTGCAGGAACTTCTTTACTTTCTCAAAAAGGTTAGTGGAGTTGATGGTGCAGGTGGCCTTTGATGATGGAATTGTTTGTACCTTCTGTTAAACTTCAGTTTCTCTTCCATGCTTTGTAACTTCTCAAATTGTAGCTTCTCTTAATTTTCTATTCTCAGATTTCAGCTTTAAACTTTGGTTCCTGAAATTTTGATTGTCTGATAAAAACAAACTGTTGATACATGTGTGTTTTAGTGATTCAGTGACATTGCATACTAAGATAAAAGTTTTTAAAAAATAAATTTTAAAACTGCCCTTTTTTTATTACAACAGGATGAAAGCAAATGCATAAAAACTGTGTCCTGTGCAATGTCTTACATCTGAAAACATAAGCTTTTAGAGGGAGCTAAGCATTTTTTCCACATTTCAGGTTCCAGTTTGGAATGGCTCTAATGGTAAATAACCTATGTCAATCTCTTAGCAGAGGACAAAACTTGCTTTTATTGACCTCACATCCCCCATTTTCTTATGGGTTTAATGCCATCTCCCTTTTTTTTTTAGTGTTCCTTTGACTGATAGTACCTGAAAGGTGACTCCCAGTGTTTTAATCAAAATAAATATTTTTCCTCATTTTTTTGAAACATTGAAAGAGAAATGCTTTCACTGTACTCTGAAACTGCTGAGTATATTAGAGTAGTATTCAGTTTTAATTGTATTTATTAACTTGATTGCCAGTTAGTTTCTGTTACAGAATGAGTTTCTGTAAGTTTCTGCTGACAAAAATTTCTGTTACAAAAAATCGCTTGGCTCCGTTCTGTTTTTTTGGATTAAAGTTAATATAGAAGTTTTGCTGGAATACAGACTTCAGCTACTTCTGTATCTGCATGAGTATGGAGACAAAAAGATCACCATTGCAATATTGTTTAAATGCCTTAGTTCTTTGCTCTTTTCTTTTACTGGATAAAATGTCACTTTTATGGAGAAGAATCCTGACCTGCCTTCAGTGTTTCTTCAGATGAATAGAAACTGTGCTGCTCAATTCCAATAGTAGTTTAGTAACAGTGTTAGTTTTTACTGGTAKTTCAATACTTACAGCTTTTCCATTACTTCAGTTTCAGATGTATTTCAAATTAGTACTTGGCCTAAGTCTCTGAAAGGGGTGCTCAACGAATCTCGGGGATGGGAAAACGGTTTTTTTTCAGGATTCACACAAGTGCTAATCCTAAATACCAAAAGAACAACCAAAACCTAACCTGAATTATTTCTTGCACCATTCAAGTGATACAGTTTTTAGTTTTWGGTTTTTGTCTTTTGCTTCTGATGACATCCAGATAAAAGTTCSAGAGGAAAGATCTCATGGCTTTTTAGCTTCTAAAGCTTCAGTCAGGCTATGGAAGGAAATTTTTTTAATCTATCATTTTAAAAACGTAACTGTCCTGGACACAGCAGATRAAATGCAGCATTTCTCAGGTTTTACTTTGGATCTTGTTAGGTGCCATAAATATTTTTAGCTTAATTTGYTGATAAGCATCTGTACTTTCTTTAAATGTATTTTTTTAAATAAACATTTATTAACCCATTATTGTAAAAGCTTTCAAATTTAGCCTTAATTTTCACCATTCATAGGCTGTTTTGAGATTGTTTTTTGTTTGAGTCTGGTAGTTGGAATTTATTGACTGACTCTACTTTTTAGAGCTAGTGTTGTAGAATTGTTCCTGATAYTCATTTATGACTTTGCTGCTTTCTTATCTGCCAAATTCTTTTCTTGAAGATAAAACATGAAACTGCCTATTCTGGCTGCTGGTATGTTTGTAAATAATATTATATTTCTGTAGTCTTCTAGGTATTTAACTGAATTCCCTGATGATTTGTTACACTTAGAAAATTAATCTTAGTGTTACAGCCCTGTGCAAGATACGGTAGAACCTCAGAACTTTTTCTAACTCCTGTTGAGCAAGCAAAATTCTTACTGATCTCAGTAACTTAAAGCAAGATAGTTTTGCCTCCTCGTCTTCCCATATTCTGATTTCTGGATTTATTTTTGTTTGTCAGTGATACCAGTACAACCTTTGTAATGTCCCTCTCATCTGCTCAGTGACTAAAGCAAGGTTAATCCAACAATGCAATGAAAAGCTTCCCTGTGGGGAATGGGAAGGTACTTTGGGATTTGTATTTGCCTTTTAACTAGTAACTCTTAACTGGTCMTGTCAGCTACTCTGTGGAACAAGTAGTATACTGTAGATGGTTTGTTTCACCTCTTGTCTCCACAGTTATATTTTCTCACCACAAACAGTGAATCTCAACTTTTCTGTAAATGAAGTTGAGATCACTGACAGCATCATTGTTAGAACATTCCAGTTATCTAAAACACTGGTAACTGTGTTTGATGTGTATAGAATTTCATGGAATAATTAAGTCCCCACTCTTTTTTTTTTTTTTTTTTTTTTTTTTTTTTTTTTTTTTTTTTTTCTGAAAACAAGCAACTGGAAATGCAGGGATTAACATTATTGGGTATATGTGTGACCAAACAGTTTTCATGGACATAACCTGGTGTCCAGGGAGCCTGTACAACTTCTTGCCTCTCATGAAAGAAGCTGGGAATTCTGAGTTGCACTGCATACAGAACAAGATTTCTTTTGAAGTGTCTCCATGCCTTTATAGTCTGATTTTATTAGTCTTTAGCCTGTTATTTTAGTCTTTTTTCTTGCTCAGAGGTGCTGAACTTCATCTTTCACTGAAAAGAGCTATTTATATTAAAATGTGCCTCCTAATTCAGTCCTTTCTTCTGAAAATTTACTGCTAACTGTAAAAAGGTAAAATGTACTCTTATATGAGCAGCTAGCCAGGTTTGTCATCAGTAGCCTAAAATTTAGTAGCTGAAGAGCATATAGTCAGATGCCAGATAGTTGTATTGATTAGTGATCAGACTCAGCATGGGAGTTCCTTTAATCCTGGGCGGATGCTGACGAGCCACACTGGGCTTCAAGAACCTTCATGTGTAGCGAGGCCAGAGGCAAGGCAGGCATGTGTTTTCCTTCTAATAGTAGTGGAAAGGGTTATCTTGTCCACCTGTGAAGTGCRTGAATGTTCTTTTGGATGAAAACTCTTTAAAATCCAGGAACATTTCCCTATGGAACACTTTCATTTGCCTTATGTGTTCTCTCCTACTTGTGTTTTAACCTTGCTTTGAAGGCCACTTTTCCAAAACTCTTTTCAGTTTAATCTTTTTCGTTTTAATTACTCCAACTGTTACTTACTGTTTAATTACTCTAATTGCTGTTTCTTTATATTGTCTGTATTCCAAATAGGTAGCTTCTTTTTTAWAGTGAGTTCAGTATATTCTGCAGATCACTTTTTGTCTCTAGACTCTTAGATAAGACATAGGGGGTATCTTCCCTCTGATAGTTTATCAATAAGTACAAAAATAATTATTTACTTAGGAAGGGGAGAAGTGTAATACTCCGTTATACATTTTTCTCTGTACATCTCTCTGCAAGTTCTTAATTACACAGCTAGAAAATGTACTGATATACTCTTAAGCCATCTGTTTTTCCAGTGTCATTAAAAGTCATAGTTTGCTTTCCACTTTTTAGTTTAGTGTCATGTTCTTACCAAAGCTGCTGATACATGAGATTTAGGATTAAAATTTTAAACCTTCCAAGTTTTTATTTGGGTAATTTGCCTTAATAAATAAAAAAAAATCCTCCATGCTTCTGATGCAGARCATGTTTTCAATAAGCATGTATTTTAGTATATATTTCTAGAAGTAAGTTCTATTGAAAGTATTGTGAGAAACCACAAGATGTGATTGCATTATGCTGTGTAGAATACAAAATCTTCAGTCTTTGTGTCTGAATTGGTATGAGGATACTAGGAAGTACAGATCCTTAAATTACGTATCTGTGTTTTTACTGTATGCTAATCATAGATATTTTTAATTTTTCAGAGTTGTGTATCGGAAAAAAATTAGTCAAATATTAATTTCCAACTTTCTTAATGAATGGTAATTATGTATATGGATATAGGGACATCATCTTGATGTATCTCAAACCTAAAAATATTGATGGATTTTGAAAAGAAAAATTCTCGGGGTTTAGACAAAATCAGTGATTTTTACTTGGTTACTGTATTGCCATCTTGTTTTCTAACCTATTTCCACACAATGGCAGTAATTGTTTCATCTTTCCTTTTGTAGACAAGTGTTGTAAAATCTCCTGATTTTAAGTGCAATTAATATAGTTTTTCTCCTCTTACTTTCACAAGATGTTTCCTCCCGTATGGTTTTGTTTCAATCTGTGGAAAACAAGCATTTCCTGTGATTGTTGTTTTTTCAACTACTGTGTCATTAATAAAAATAAGGAGTGCAATTTGTGAGAGTGTTTAAGGATTTTGTAATTATATTTTGAGATATAATAGACCTCATTTATATAGATTTTGTAATTAAAAGTATGCAGGGTAGGAAAATTTTTTTAGGGTATGAACGTGAAAATCACTTTGTAAAGTATTGTAAAGTAGGTTTTTTCTCTGATAAAAAAGGGAGAAACTAGCTTGGGAAAGGGATGGAGAAGAAGCAGGAAAGGAAATAGATACTCACAGGAAGTTGCAACTAATAGAATTCTTCACTGTGAATCAYGGTATAGCTTATTTCCTGGTAAAGCACCCATTCTTTCAAAAACCTGTATTTAACATTTGGTGACAGAAGTGGGGTGTTCTCTGAAAATGTGGAGGTAAATGCATTCTCTTGCTTCTTTTAGAATACTTTGTCCTGCTTAGAAAATAAATTGTTTCAGCTTTGAAAGAGTTATCTATTCTCAATTCAAGAATAAATGCTGAATTGCATCATCTGTTAGGAGGTAGAAGAGTTACTTATGGTGTAGTATATGTGTTGTGAAACAGTGTCTCTGGTAAGTGACTGAAGAGTGCTTTAGTCTGTGTATGGTGAATAGAATAATATATCTGGAGAACTGTTAATTCAGTCTTTAATTTTTTTTTCTTATAGTCACTTTTGCTTCAAAATTCAGATTTTAACTAGGCATTCTACAAGGTACAGACTGAAAAAATGTTTTATGTAAATTAGTGTTTTGTAAGGCTGGTATTCTGCCTTATCTAAGCTATTACATTGATTCTTCTTTAGCCTTTAAATTTATGTTAAATCACTGTCTTGTAGTAATGATGATTGGAGTATTTCAAAATTTCTTTAAAACAGAGAAAATGTTTCCCTTCRTTTTATATCCTCTCAATTTATGATTGCATAACTACTAAAAGTGGAAGGTGGCTTGGAAGAAAGGCAAAAAAGTTATTATTTTTTTACATAACTTCTTAGCTTTCTGGTACATTAGTACTCTGGGTTATCTGTCATATTCCATATTGAAAATCCTCTCCCCTGAGGAATATAACTGTATGTCTCTTTGCCTGTCTCTCTGTTTTAACTGAGTGAATGATATTGTCAAATATTTTTCCTTCAGTGTTGCCAAAATGTTTTTGAATAGCATTGATGAAAGTGGGACACTAATTGTTATTCACTGTGCTGTAAATTGGCAAATCTCTGCTAAGCAAAGAACACTTTAGTAACTAAAGCCTTAAGAAGTCTTGGTTATTTTTGGAGCAGTGTATCTGGAAATTACATAGCTAGACATAAATGTGCAATATTTGTATAATTGTTCATCTTTATATATAGAGAGGTGGTGGCCTAATTTCTAAACACATTTTGTTTGCTTTAGATAAATACATGTAGTAATATTATCCTTTTAGATTGTGATAATCAAATTCTTTGATTTTTGTTTTTTAAAATAAATGCTGTAGTTCTAGATATACTATTTCTAATTAYGTTTTTAATTCTGCTCTTCTCCAACAGGAAGGAACTAGAGACATTCAAAGGTAAATTCTATTTTTATTTCCTACTTAAATGTTTGTAAGAGTTACAGTAATTCATGTATTAAATAAAACTRGGAGGGAACTGTTGCCCTTCTACATTTGACAATGTTAATTTTGTGCTGACCAAGCAGGCTGTTTATTTTTCATTTTACCTGTTCTTACTACTGTTTTCTTTGGGAGAGTCCTAAGTATAGGGAGAGCACGGATACTTTGTTGTCTTATCTAGGCTTCAGAGATTCCCTTATCTAATTCAAGCCTTTCCCTTGGTGTTCAGTTTTGGAAGTTAAGGGCTTTGTCTGCAACTAGTTGATGTGTTTTCTAGCATGAATATATTTTTGGCACATGTTGCAGGCTGTTACTTGTTAGATTTTTGTCCAGCTATTGCTAGGGAATTTTCACAGTATAATGCTATCAGACAAGATTTAATTTTTGCAGCTCAACTTGTTGGAAATACTCGATGACATATACAAATATTTGTCCCAAATACCATGTATAGGCTGGAAACTATCATGTATTATTGCTTTCTTTGTGGTACATAGATGGAACACAGTCCCATTTTCAGTAAGTCTTCAATTGGGGCTTACTSTACCTACTGATGTTAATGTTTGATCAGCTTGAGAATTGCTATTATCTTTTYCTTTGGATAGGAMGTGACTGTGAGTTGAGACTAGTATTTATGAGAATGAAGTCAGGTGCATTGACTTATGTCAATCAATTGTCTCTTGAAATTGAAAGGAGGGATGGAAATTTCTATCAGCTGCATTCCTTTGCCTTTTCAGTTCATTACTATCTCATCTTCATGTGATGCTACAAAAGGAAAATAACAGTTACAGTAACAGATAAGCAACACAGATTATGTAAAATGTCACTTTTTCTGTAACTTAYCAAAAGAATCCTTTGGTTGAATGTTTTGACAGCTTTCAATATAGAGCAACTCAATACAGAATGAAAGATAATGCCAGGCTTCTTCTGATCCAAAGCAAGATAGCTACTTTGTAGTACCTGGTGCTTGTGAGAACAGGGAAGCCTGTTTTTTTTGTGTTGAATAGGTGGTGCTCTAAGTGCGTTTCTGGAAACCGGGAGGGTGGTTTCCAAAGGAATTTCTCTCTTGGCTTCTTCTTATTTTAACAGAGACTTTAACATTATTTGACAGTAAGTATTTCACAAAGACAGTTATTTCGGTGGATGAGGAATGTGCTTGCTATGTGTTGACCTTGAAACTGATACCAAACTGAGCAGCTGTTTCTGTAATGGATGCAGAGCCATACAGGTTTCTAGTACTAGTTATGGAAGATTTGTCTTGGTAGTGAAGACAAGGCTAGATAAGCACAGAGTGATTAATTATTGAAAATGGATATTAAACATCTGTTCAGCCTAATTAGTGTGGGGTTTTGTACAGTTGAACTGGTGGACAAGCTTGTACCTGACAGAAGAGAGCTAACTAATAGCTAAGAAAATTTCAAGAGTGGTCTTGTCAAGCGGGCCTAAGTTCTTTCTGTAAGATGACAAGAAGGTTTAAATAAACAATATATTCAGTGTTTTGACTTTGGCAACAACTTCCACTGTTTTGCCTGACATTTCCCAGGAAATTGGGATTAAACTACTGAAAATCCAGGTGCACAATTGATTGAAAATACATGCTTGGAGGAAATGTTCCTGGGTTTCCGGCTTACTAAGTTGTTCCTTCTCAAGTCTCRGAATTTTTGTTGTCAGCTTGGGGTAGAAGTAGAGGTATTCACTATATTGGCTTCAGTCAGTCTTTTTCCAGCCTTTCGGACCTTACATTAATGTCTGAGTATCTGGCATGCCTTTCTTCAGCTGAGTGGAAACAGGGAGAATAGGAGATTCCTAGTGAAGGATTCATTATGTAATGGCAGATGTTTCAGTCCTAAGGCAGCTTTGCCAGGTTTAACTTGGGGCTCCTACCTGAGTCGTCTGTTTTGAGTTGCTTCCAGGGCTCACTAGGTTTTGGCCAAAATTATCTGTCACTGGGTTGACTTTAGTTCCGGTTGATGAAGCACACTGAGATAACTCGGTGGATGTCTTTAGGAATCCTGTCATGGAGGAAGGAAAAGGCAGCAGCAAGGGCAGGCAGTGTGTCCTAAGTTAACAGCCTAATAATGTAATCTAAAACGAAAAAAAAAAAACAGGAAAAATTCGTTTCAGCTGAAACATGTTAAGCAGTTGAGGAGATGGTTCTTTACATTTTTATATTACAAGTATAGACTACACTCTCAACTAATTTTTCTTTGTGTAACTGTCCAGAGCGAAATGTCTTCATCAGCATTCTGTTCATGAAATACCCAGCCCAGGGTCTAGGAARCTGTTTTAAATACCTTCATATACACTTGCATCTTTTAATGCATTTGCACTTGAAATCACTGTACATTAAAATCTGTTTCAATGGAAAAACCCGAAATGCCATTTTTTATWATAGTAACTTGTTATTTGTGAATTTGAATACCATATGCTAAAAAGTAATGGCTTCCAGGATAAAAGGATGGTAAATGTCTTGTATAAAAAAAGCCTTTCAYAAAGATACAAGATCATTCAATCTGAATATGCCGGAATTAAACTACCACAAAAAAATCCTTCAATATGTTTACTAGAGGGGTTAAAAGAGGCACATTTTTCAGTGTCAAAATGCAACTCTCATATTCACCAGCACTGAGTTCTTRAGCCTTGATCAGGGTAGAAAGTAARTTTTACTGGAATTAAGAAACAGAATCGTCTAGTCTGAGATTCAAAATAGCACAGCACTAGAAACTTGAATTCAGTGATGCATCCCATCAACTGCACAATGAATACAGAGAAAATGCTATTTATATGTTGGCACTGACCCTGAGAACGCGGGTGTGACTCACGAGGCCTGTGGGTAGCTTCACAGACCTCTCAGATCTGTTTTAAAACTTTACTTCCCTGGAGTTTTGTGAATGTGTAAATATAAATAGATACACAGGTGTAGTCTGTAAATTTGTGAAATCTTCRAATGCCTGTCACTTGTATATACCTTGTGTTTGCTTATTTTTATATTGAATCAAATCAACCTATGCAATACCAAGAAACAGAATTGTTTATACTTTCATTTACAATTTTCCACTGTGTGTGCCAAGGTACAAAGTGGTAGTCCATTGATCTTTTAGGTACATTCTTTGAGGATACCAGGTGTCATCCAAGGGGGCCCTAACAAGGAATGTAAATGTGCCTGTTTGCAGCATTGAAAAATGTTGAGAATCACTAACCCTCTTGCTTGTTGATGTTACTCCCTTTAAGGAGCATGAAATAAGAATGTAATACTATTCTAAGAAATTACTAATTATTTTGCATCTGTCAGGGTTTTAGAATCCCTGCCATTTTCATGTTGGTATTGCAGATTGTACTTTCTTTCATTGGGAGAAACAGATTTCTTTCCTTTTTCCTTTAAGATTTATTTTTAGAGGGCCAGATATTTCTCCTTTGTTGTTTGCTGCACCCCTGTTTGTACAGGGATGGGACAAACTTTCCAGTGGCTCTTCTGTCAACCACAACGGCTTTCTGTTGAAGAGTAATTGAAATTGATTATTATCAGTCTTTGATGCTGAAAAAGTGAAGCTTATAAGCTTTCCTACTTCTTTATGTTAAACATCTCTCTCTGAAGAAGGCAGGGATTGTATGATGCCTTTGTTGACACTTCTGCAGCACTGGCATTTGTGCACCTGAAGTGTGAATGTGAACCAGGACAGAATATCTCAAAGGTTGTCCAGTTCCTTATCTTTTTTTAGTACTTCATCTTTCAGAGATCTTTGCTGTAAAAGATGATGGATTTATGAATGGAAACATTGGTATGCCATATGGAATAGCCTGCAAGTTTCTTCCTAGCATGCATCACTTTCAGTCTTTGGAGAACTGCTTGCAGGAGCTGGCTTATGCTCTGTGCTGTCCTGTCTTGGCTGAGACTTAGAGAGATGCTAAAAAAAAGTATTCTGTTGTGGATCTTGGCAATTTCTTGCAGTAGTAGTGTTTATTTTAGTTGATATTTGTGTATGGTTTTGATTTTAGTRTCTGATGGATTGTGCTCTTGCATGTTTTAGAAAGGATGTGTACCATTTTCATTTTACAGCCGAGAAATTAGAATTTAGAATTTAGATATCACATATGTGATTACTTGCKCATGATACTTGAAATCTAGTGCATTTATGACTGCACTGAGATTTTCAAATCATTCTATCATCCTTCTAGGCACATGGTACTATTTTTTAATTTATTTTTTTCTTTTTTAACATTCATTAAGTTCCAGAGCAGCCAGAATTGTGTAGTAAACAGTTACAGAATACTGTTAATCTCATTAGAAGATGGAAGAGTGGAGCACATAATGAGGTAGATAATCAACAGTGAGAGAGTAGGAAAAAAAACCAGAAGTTTTCAAAGTAGTAGAATTGCACAATTATAATGCTGTTGATTTTACCTCAGAAATAGAATTTTGTATCTACTTTATCCAAATGGGAACTGTATACATGATAGATTTTAAAATTGGCTTTAAAAGTTCCTTTTTATTAAAAGTTTAGGATGCTATATTTTGAGTTAATTTCTGGAAAGAAATCTRAAGCACTAGAGGCTGTTTAGGGATCAGCAACACAGCACTTTTGGACAATGAAAGGTGGCAGCAACTTTGCAAGGGCAAATATGCACATGGCTTTGGCTACTGAGTCATGCATATTTCTAAGCTTTAACAGGATTAGTTTCATTCAAGCTCAGGAAAGCAGGTCATATGACCATTTTCAGCACTTTTGTTTATAACACAACAAAATATGTTTTCAGCCTTTTGAATCAGAGGTCTCTCCCAGACAAGTACTGGTAAGTTGTAAGAGTTTTATCAAAATATTCCTTGAGAAGGTGACCARTGAAGTGAAGAGTTGTTTTTTTCTTGCTTTTGCCTTCAAGGTTAAGTCATTGGGTCACATTTGAAATGCAGATTTTTGTTATCCCTATTCATGCATCTAAGACGCTAGTGYTGAAATTGCAGTTTTCCACTCCTTYTTATCAGGTGCTTAAATATGTTTATATCCAAACTTTAATTTCCTGCCTTTTGCTGTTCCCTCTTCTAAGACCACACAACATTTGGAGCAGTCTGTTGACTCMATCTCTTTGTTCTCCATTTTTTGAAATCTAGTTGCTTCAACAAATAGTACGTCAAACTGATTTTTTTTTTTCTTCCAGTCTGGGGATCCTCTTTATCATGCTCTATTCTGATGGCTGTCAAAATAAACCACTTTTTCCTACTCTTCATACTGCCTTCCAGATGCGTGGGTAATATGCAGTGGGGGTCTGTCAAGCTCACACATTCAATGATGTAGCTGTTCTCCAATCGGAGCTGCAATTTTGAGCCCATAATCCTGTATGTTTCTTCTGAGCAAGACTAAGATGACATTGTAGTAGAAATTCATTCCAGCCACATAGAGTTCTTTTACTTAACATTTCTGTAGCTCAAAACTTCAATATTTAAACCTTGTAGCACAGACAACTCTTACTTTGTCATACCAGAAAACAGTTRTGAAAGAATTGCTTAATTCTATTGTAATGAATCTAAAATGGAATTAAAATTTCAGGTTTATATTCAGATTTCAAGGGTTTTCCTCATCATTTTTCTATGAGCTGAAAAGCTCCTGATAGATTTCTAGTTAATACAGTGTTTTACTAGCTTCATTCCCATCCAGGCTATGGGAGSATAACCCTGCAATTTTGGACGCCCTGTGTTGTCTGTGGCAAGAATTGACCAAGACTCTCACATGTGGTAACCTTCTTTAGAAAAGAGAAAGATTTGAGACTTGGGYACTTCTGCTCAAACAATGAGTGAGTTAAATAGTTAAACTCTTCCATTATGGTATAATAGGATGAGACGGGTGGAGAAGGAAACCAAATTCTATACCTCATACATTCAAACCTTAMAGTTACCTTGCTTTTGATTTTGCTTTTGATGTCTTCAGGTTTGCAGACTGTTGCATCTATTTAACTCTCAGKACACATTTTTAAAGGTTCTAGGTCTGTATCTAGCTATTTGGTCTTCTGTTTTTGCTTCTTTTGTGCTTTCCTTGAAGTAGGTATGGCCTTAAAATCAAGCCTTTTAAAAATGATTTTGTTTTAAAATCCTTTTAAATAGAGAAATTTAAGGAAGGTTCGCTCTTGGTCTTTCATTGGATTCAGTCCCTCCCAGTATATAATTGAATCTTTATACATCTGGAAACTGAAATGTACATGTATGCTTTCAAATGTACATTTCTGTAGCCCACAGGTGGATGGTGCTGAGTTGTGCAAGTCTGATTATTTTTGGCTGAGTTATCAGACTTAATGGCATACTTTGAGAACGTGTTGTCTATGAATACATACCCAAGAACAGTGGAAGTTTTTTGTTTTCTGGGATAATATGCAAAAGCAATTGATAGCCTCGTGCTGACCTTCTAAACATGACTTCTTTCTCAATTGGCAACACGTACTGAGCACTAGATGTAGTTAAAAACGTGTTAGCTGCCTTTGACAAGGCAGCAAAACATTTACTGGATTAAGTATTATGACAGGGAGTAAAGCAAACTAAAATGGATAATATCTTGTGTACTCATTTATTTTGCAGATGACTGGAAATGAATTTGTTATCTAATATATTAATAAGCATCAAGACTCCAGGACAGATAATTTTTTTTTATACAAGAAATAGAATTTACATTTCAATGGAAGAGGAAAATAAAGAGGGCTTTCGTATATTTCAGCTGTAGAAACGAAATTTTTTACAATTCTATCTTTAGTTGCTACATCAGAAAGCAAATTTCCATTATGCTTTGCCTAAAGGAGGGCTGCATTGTCAAATAATTTAATCATACAATGGTTTGGGCTGGAAGGGACCTTAAAGATAACCTGTTTCAACACCCCTGCCATAGCTGGGGGGTTGGAACTAGACCGGGTTGCTCAGAGCCCCATCCAACTTGGCCTTGAACACTTCCAGGGATGGGGCATCCACAGCTTCTCTGKGCAACCTGTTCCTCATCACCCACTGAATAAAGAATTTTTTCCTGACATCTAAACCTCTACTCTTTCATTTTAAATCCATTGCCCCTTGTCCTGTCACTACTTACCATTTAAAAAAAAAAAAATCTTCTCCCTCCTTTTCATACCCCCCCTTAAGGTACTGCAAGGCCACAATATGAGGGCTCTCTGAAGCCTTCTCTTCTCCAGGCTGAATAACCTCAGCACTTAGAGTTGGATATGATGAGGAATTGTTTTTCCTTTGCTTATTTTTTTACTAGTTTTACTGGTGAGGTAAAAACATGGTTTTTTTTTTGTTTTTTTTTTTTGGTGGTGTCAATACAGCCTTGGGTGGACCTTGGTGACGCAATTGGAAAAAGGTCTGAATTTTTGATGTTCTAAATAGGGAGTAGGGTTCCTAAAGAAGTCTCAGAAAGATGCCATAAGGATACCAGATTATTTATGGGCAAACTAGATAACTGGGTTTCCTTGGTATAAATATTGTGTGTTATTGTGACTTGGTTTTGTCAAAGTTTTGGTTTTGTCACTTCAACCCGAAAACACTTCTGGTTTAATGCTTTAAGTGTCTTTTAATTTTGGTTGGTTTTTTGGTTTTTTTTGGTTTTTTTTGTTTTTTTTTTTTTTGGGGGGGGGGTTGTTTTGTTTCTTTGTTTTTTGGTTTTGTTTTGTTTTGGTTTTTTGTGTGTTTGGCTATAATGTAACCTTTTTACATTCCAGATTAGATAGTGCAGTTTGTAGCCTCTGTGCTCAGCTAAATTTTAGGATTTTGTGTGATGGCTGTCACCTGAAAGTACTATTCAGACAATGAATTAATATAATCCATAGACTGCTAATGTTACTGATACTTCTCAAGCCTTACATTTATCAGTTCTTTTAATGCTAATTCTGACTAAGAGTGGAGAGCAGGAACTCCTTTCTATTAAATTCTGCATCTTCTACATATATTTTTAGAGAATCTTGTGGTGTTTTTTTAATGAGGCACCCGTATGCCCTCTTRCCTTTGCTTTGCATTTTGAGGGGGCTGGTTTATCCTTCCAACATATTTTAATAGTGATGCATGTATGTGGTTTTCTCTTTTTTCCCTTGAGTGATCTAGTATTGCACTAGGTCAAAAGCCCTTTCAGAGGTCAGATGTATCACAACAAATTTGGCATCACTGTATCTTAAGATAAGATGCCTCATGGGTGTGCAGGTGCAGGCCCTGTTGGCTCTGGAGGAAGTTTACCCTATACTGGAGTCAGCCTTGCAGGATCCTGGTTTTGTGGGCAGTGGAGGAGGCCAGGGTAACAACAGGGATTTTCTTCAGCCATTGCCAGGGTGCATAGCAAACTGTTTAGACAATAACAAATACTTTCATGTCATACCCAGTTTATGTAGAAAATAAAATATTTAAAGGTATAATATTTTAATTGTCTCTACTGCTTAAATGACTGACGTGGAAAAAAAATAGAAACCTGTTTTGTCTGCAGCTCTAACTTGAATTCATCCTTTAATTACCRAAGTCCAGACTGAAGGCAGGATTATCTCACAATTATTATTCTTTTAATCTTTCACATAGATATTTTTGGTGTTATTTTCAGCAGTGAAATAAACCCGGGTTTTGTAGGCCAAACATTCTTGGTATTTTTACTTTTAATGATGTCGATTGGAAAAGTATTTGTTATATAATTGTCTTTTGTCCCTACTCTGTATTTTGTCACAGAGATCTTTTGTATAATTGTCACAGAGAAGATTTTCAAAATGTGGTCTTTTTAGGGAAAAGCAAGGAATTGCTGTGGCTATCCTGGTTTCTGGCAGCACTGTGCACCCTCCTGAACTGAAAAGGCAACATGTGCCAGTGTTCCCGATTCTGAGGAATGCCTTACAGATTTTGAAACATAAATGCACTGTTGTGTAACTGCAGCATCATCAGAGCCAGAGATTCTCAGTCATATGCTGTTGCTGCATTTTTTTTTCCTCAACTGCATAACCTTTTTTTTGTTTTGTTTTTAATTAAAATGTAGCCAGGATATGTAATACAGTAAGTTCAGTTTCCAGTAGAGAATACAGTTCCTAATTTATTTAAAAATCACAAGGCTTTTAATATTTTATGTGTGAAGTAAGAATAGTATGTAATCTGGTTTGTGGGGTATCTGAGCTAAGCCATGTTAAGGAAAGGCACTTTAAGGGGAGAGCCTTGTGAACAGCACCTAATCAAAAAMAAGAAGTCAAAACCCTTCTGTACCTTTTCCCTTGCTCCTGAATCATTTTCAGACGCTTCCAGCTCTCTGCCAAATAAGCACATGCTGTAGCTGCGTGTCATCAGATTATATCCCGCTGGGAAGATTTCAGTCTCTGCAGCACCCCTTGGCTCAGCAGCGTGTGGTAGCTTCCCAAATACATGCCTGCATTTCTGGTGGAGCCCAGGTGCTGGAGGCTTGTGCTCAGGTTCTGGGGAGGCGCTGAGTTGAAGTATCCATGTGTGTGCAGCTGCATCTGCGTGCAAGTAATCCATCGGAAACTGCCCGTCGCGGTACCACTGCTTTGAAAAGGCAGCCTTCTGGCAAAGGTCTTTGTTCTGCATTAGTGAAGATGCACATCACCGGGGCTGCTTGGTAACTGGAGCTTTCACTTGACCAGTGCTGGGTTTCTTTTTACTTGCTTATTTCTTACTGCCATGTCATCTCCGGGAGGCACTGAGAATACTCAGAAGAATTCATGTAGGTGGAACTTTATTATCATCTTTGTTATTTGTCACCTTAACTTGCCAAGCTAATGTAAAATGAAATTAGTTAGCTTAATTAATTTCCTCAGTTTCCGCCATTGCCTGTTTTGCAAAGGGGTGTGCTGTAAATGACAGCGTAATTATCAACTTGATTTAGCAAATTTGAATGAAATGGTGACTTACTGTCTATTTTGTCAGGGCTTTTGTTTATTGCTTTTGTCTGTTGCTTTGCATTATCATCAAGGCAGTAATAATCAGAATTAGTGAAAGAATTCAAATACACAGATATCTTGTTAGCTAAAATTCAGGCAGGCATGTCTAAGGGTGGGGTGACACTGGAGGATGAGAGGAGACAGAAAATTATTATCTGAAGATAAAAATGAGAATAAAAAAATACAGCAGTGAATATATTAGCATGAATGCAGTCATACTAATTTCCTTTCGATAAGTAAGATAGTAAGTAAATTTTAAAGGTATATTTTTAATGAAGTAGCTAATGCTATTTACATTCATATAAGCCCCCTCTATCATATGAAACGACGTTCTTAATAAAGCAACCAATAACATTTCTATGCTGTTAATTTGTAACTAATGGTCTTTAGAACTGTGCACTAATTGAAGCAGAAATAAAACATAGATTTCTACTCTGATTCTTTTTATATTCTTTTACATAACCACAGGAAGAGTTGTTTTTTTTCTGTTACCATTCACATGGATTTTTTTTAGTGGATGTTCATGACCAAAAGATAAGAGGAAATTGAAATATTTGTTATTTTAATAACCTGTTGGAGCATGCCTTTATCAAGGCTCTACCAATGAGTTGTAATTCTGACCACTAAAGTTGATATCCATAAATAATAATGGCAAGTTGAATATTTTGTTTTAAGCAATTAATCTGATGGGAGAGCTATTTRCGTTTGTGTTAGTTAGAAATACTTAATTTGTAAAAATACTTGTTTTCCGTAAGTCTAGTCAGATCACTTGATTGTTTACTTAAAGATGGCAAAATTTAGCCTCTGCTAAGTGTGGTTGTGACCACTTTGCACTCAAAACTGTCAGTGTTGCAAGCAATATATATGTATATACTGCTGGTATAATCCATCTTTTATTCTTAACTRCATTGTACACGTTGACAAAAGTTGTCTCTCTTTACTTGTTGTTGTTTCCTGAMGTTGAAATGGAAGTATTGGTAAAGAGGGGCACAACTGCAAGTATTTATTTTTTTCCTTATTTACCACTGTGTCTTGGACAGTAGAATAGCTATTTTKTGTGTAGGGTGGAGGCCAACCTTGAAATTATATAAGGATTAGAATATGAAATTGGAGAATAGTTTGAAATGTAAGCCTTAGCAGTACTCCAAGTACTGTTGGGAAGAGGTAGCAGAAAGTAGRAGGCTTAGTATGAACATTAATATTGGAAAAGTGAGCCAGGTTAACTATGATAACCAGGATTATTCTGATTTTTTTAATCACATTTTCATCTCTCTGGCTTTTTGACAGAAGAAAGTAATATGCAAAACATATTTGCTCACCACCTACATAGGATAAGGTTAATGACAAGTTAAAAACCACTCATATACAGACTTTTCAAGTCTCTAACAAGATCAGATGTAGTACTTTTTGAGGTGCTGAAAAAACAAATGCTGTATGTAGGCTCTTGCTGTCTGTGACTTTATGTTGGTGGAAATTATTTTAACAGTTTTATAATAGTATTCTTTCTTTTGGCATGCTCCTTCTATTTTATATTAAAAATATAACTCTAAGTGCAGACATTTCATCAGTTTGATTTGTAACTAAATTAATGTACAATAATAGATTATACACTTTTTATTTTTCTCCACATGACACCATTTCTTTCTGTACTGGTACTCTAAATATGATATTAATGTGATTCTTACAGTGTTCAAAAATAGTATAATTGTTTTAAAACCTGCAGTAGAAATAATTTATTCCTTCTTTACAGCATGTCCTTACATAAATCTGAGCCCCGCCTTTTCCAGCGGTGTGTTATTAAACTACTTGTTCTGCTCAGGTTCTAATGATATGTGTGGATGGCTGAGATGTGTGCATGTGAGCATGTAGGAATTCTTAATGCTTCTCTACTCCTTTCAGCAAATGGAATAAAAATGTGGATATTCTAGTAAACTATTCTGCCCATTTTATTTGAGTATTATGGATGTCATGTGAAATTGTATCAAGGCAGTGGAGCTGAAACTGCACAAACGTAAGTCTTCAGTATTGTAGCCAATGTGGCATCCTTTTTCGTGGTGTATTTGCTTTTGCAGGTAAAATACTGAATAAGAAAAATAGATACTTAAAATGTGAGCTATTTTTAAAAAATTAGTAGAACATTTTTATATGTGCGTAAAATTTCTAGTTTGCATATTTCTAAGAGCATGTGAGTTAAGGCCAAAAGAGGTTAAGAGTAGTTTTGACTTAATACATTGTTTCATTTTTAATCACTTGGGTTACTCTGTGGATTAGGGTGAAGTAAGAATCTTATGGAGATGTCACTCAGCTCTTTTTTTCCTTTTATGTAGAAGGCAGCTAGTGCTATTTTGATGTTGCATAAATGAGACTTGATCAAAATGTAGTTGGCTATGTCTCATTTTAAATCAAACAGGAATGGTGCCATTTATAGGAATAAGTTTCTGGCTTAATTAGATGATTATGTAATCACTYCAGTCCTTGCGCACCAGCGTTTCCGTTGGCTCAGGAGGGTTTTCCCTTATCATAATCTTAAATCCTCATAGATTTATTCTTTCTTCTCTGATTATTGAACATTAAACTGGAAGCCTACGCTTCATGGAGAAGGCACACTGAACACCACCTGATGTATTTTCAGCTATCTTGCGCGTTCACAAGGCTGGGAAATGAAACCGGTGGTGCTTGATAGGCTCAGGGTTTGCAGGTCACCAACGATGTGGGAATTGCAGTTTTGCTGAAACAATGTCCTAAGCCTTTATTTTAAAAATTCATCTGTGTTTTAAAGAGCACAGTAAGTTGTCCCTGTGGTTAGTCTCAGGGCAGTTCCTGTCCCTTGTTGGAGGGCAGGGTCCTCAGGAAGGGCCTGCAGCTTCAGCTTCTGTCTCCRCAAATCTGTGTGACTAGAAGAAGTCTATCCACATTATGGGTTTGGATGATACATGTATTTTTTCCCCATTTTGCTTGTTGGTACATATTTAGAGGGTTGTGCTGCCAGTCATTGAGTATCTGGTTCTTGTTACAACTGAACGTGTTTCAGTTGTAAAGCTGTAGGAAGGCTGACAGAGTAGAAAGCCAGGTCCTTGGTTTTCAGCACATTTGGGAAACCATAACTGGTATGATATTATCTCTCCCTCTCTCATACTCTGTCCCTACATAGAGTTYAGAGTGCTTTTGTACCAATGAAGATTTCTCCTGCAGTCTCTGTTTAGAGACAATTTTAGGAGAAAACACTCTGGAATGAGTATTTCTTCTAAAGAAAAAGGTTTCAGCAATCTCTTTTCGTYGATATGACATGAATATTGGTTGGTAAAAGTGAAAAAAAACCTGTTTGTTTGACAAACAAGGTGACCGCACAGCATGGGAGAAAACTGAATAACTGTTAGATACTGTACCATCAGAGCTTTACTCCTCCACACACGCATACTCCCACTTACAGCAGAACAAAAAAACTAAAATGCCATGGGAGGAAAAAAACTGCTGACCACGTGTCCAGAGAGAACAAAATGGCCATGACTTTGTCTCGGGGAAGGGAAAAAGATCCATACAGCAGTTTGGGGAAGGAAGAAACCAGATGGGAACCTGGTGAACCTCTGATGTTGGTCTTCTCCTTGCAACAGACGAAGCTGGTGGGTTTAGAGCCCTTTCTTTTGTTGGTTCAGTTCTCCCGGGGTCTGGGCCAAGATGGGATTGTCCCCACRRTTTCCCCACCAGTCCACACTGACCAGTTCCCACGGATGGTCTGATTTGGACCAAAAGCCAAGCCAGACAGTCCAAGGAAAAACAACAGAAGTCACTGAAGAATTGCTGCTACAGTCTAGGAAAAAACTTCTTGCCTAAGCTTATAAAAACCAAGCTAGCTAAAAGCAACAGTGCAGCCTCTGATTGGCACAGCGAACCAAGTACACAGGAGAGTGAGAGCTTGAACAAAGCCTGCACCAGAGTTCCCCTGGCTCCTGCTCCTCCCCTGGACTCACCTTAAACCTATGGGACCCATTTCCTGGGCATAAAGCAGATGATCAAGAACAGAGTATCATCATGAAATCACCCCAAGGCACCTGCATTAGTGATTATTCAGTCTAATAAAATCCATGAAGTGAAAATTAGTTTGGTATGTGAAGGAGTTGTGGACTAAGTCTAGAACAGAAGAGAAAACAGAAAAGATTTTACCTAGCAAAGGCAAAAATAATAAATAGCAAACAAAAAAGTTCTGCAAATGACAGGTTATTGAGTGAGAATGATTTAGGAGGAAAACAGTTGCAGTTATAAAGTTGCTTTTGAGAAATGAACTGTTAGGATTAATTCAACTGTGAGCAGGGTAAATAACACTTAGGGATCGATCAATCATTTGATATTTCCAGTGGACAGCTGCACATGAGATAGTAGAGAAACTATTCAGATATAAGAAGAGAGCTTATTTCACAAGGTGTTAGGAGAGCTTGGCTTGCTTGACGAAACAGGGGACATGAAGACTTCTACATGTAAACATATTGAAGGAGTTAGCATCAGGAAAAAGAGAAAAATTCCTGAAAGGCCAGGGTGTGTTGGACTGAGGGGAACTGGAGGGATCATTTTGCAGTAATTGGTGTACTTTCAGCTAAGTGTTAACTGTGTAAACTTTTCTAGTATTAATTTAGCAAAGAGGCTTTCTTATAAGCATAAAAATACTATCTGCCTATGTTGTGATACTGCTCAATTTCTTATTTTGTCTGGTATCAGTTGTTTTTTGCCGTCTCGTAGTGATCAAGTGGCTGGGGAAGAGGAACACAGAGCTTTAAACAATACATCTGGAGTGCTGCTTCCAGTCTGGGCTCCTSAGTACAAGAAGGACAAGGAGAGGGTCCAGTGGAGGGACACAAAGATATAGAGGTCAGGAGCATCTTTCTTATGAGGAGAGACTGAGGGAGCTGGGCCTGTTTAGTCTGTAGAAGAGRAGACTGAGARGGGATCTCATTARTGCATCCTAAAGRMRGGTRCCAAGAAGAYGGTGCCAGACTCTTTTCAGTGGGGCCTGGTGACAGGGTGAGGAGCAATGGCCRTAAACTGAAASACAAGACATTTTACCTCAACATGAGGAAGAGCTTCTTTACATTGAGSGTGGCAGAGCACTGGAACAGGTTGCCCAGGGAGGTCATGGAGTCTCTCTCTYTCTGGAGACATTCCAAAACYMCCTGGAYAYGTTMCTRYGTCACCTCTTCTAGGTGCCCTGCCTTGGCAGCGGGTTGGATTAGATGATCTCCTGAGGTCCCTTCCAACCCCAATSATTCTGTGATTCTACTGAAGTCTGTTGGGCAGAAAAGTCTGTTGGTTTTCTGATTCTTTGAATCTGCTACTCTTCTGTCTACAGAGGGTGAGAATTGATAGCTCTGTGGTATAAATTTAGTCATCGATGACTAACCTGAAACTTAGTTATATAAATGTCAATTTTGCCATATTCTGCTAATTGGATCCATGTTCCAGTGATGTCCTCACTTACCATTCTTAGTTGCTATTTTGATATAGAAGGCAATATGGCATCTGTCTTGCTGGCAAAGGCTTCCGTAAAGTGTTCTGTATAAAGCAAAAAAATTGTATGGAGCCATTAACTTCATTTAAAAGGACAAATCTGAGGAAMGTGTTGGGAACCTTCTTGATTTTATCATGGCCTGAAGACTTAACCACTTCTCAAGTACCATTTGAATTTCTTCACAGAAGACAAAAGCTCCAGATACCACTTACTAACCTTAAACATGCACTGATCTCAAACTCAGTCTACTAATTTCAGTGATGAACATGCATACCCTTTCATGTTCTAAGCATAGGGGACACAATGAACTTCAATAAAAATGTTTGAGCTTTTCTTCATTTYTCTTAAAACTTCCACTGTTTGTTAGGGTTGTCTATTTGTCATAGACAAAAATATCCTTGTCTACCCTTGTTTTTCAATTCCATGTAGTATGTCATATTTTCTGTTTTATGTTTTACTGAGTTCTGTGGAAAGTGCTAGATTATTTGTGTAAACATGAAATTTCTATACAATGTAKCATTGTTTTTAGAAACACCTTCCTGTTTTCTTTAAGTACAAGTTGCTGACATCTTGCTTCATTTGTAAATAGAGCATTAGTGGCCATCAGTGTGATCTCTTATGTCATGACCTAAAAAGAAATTTGAAAAGCTGCATTCCCTCCCTTCTGGAATCCTGGATGATTGCCAGAACTTTGCATTAAAGCCCACAAGCACTGGTACTAGGACAGTTTTTGCCTTAAAAGATAGGTGGAGTTACATGCGGATCACCGCGCCAGCATCTCTGGCGGGATGGAGACAGATTTGCTCTGACAATATAATGCGCTTTGCAAGCTTCTATTTTAAGGATTCTTTTTGCTATGACTTTTTAAAGACTATATTGRACAAGTATTTTGTTTCTCCTAAGAGTCTTACACTTCAGGAGGCCTCAAGTTCATACAGACATTGTTAAATTCTGCAAGTCAAAAAGTGCATGCACCTAGAGAAGTAYTTTTCAGAGTTCTTCTAATAATAGCTCTTCCATATTTTATAGTTAAGCTACTTCATAGTATTCCTTCAGACTGTTACCACTGGGGTAGKTGCAGTCAAGTCTGTGAAGCCCCTGAAAACTGATTCCCTGTGGGACTTTCATCACTCTMCAAATACCCTGGAGTGATCTGCAAAGTCTTGACTTCCATGTTCATCCTCATGATGAGTGAAGGAGGGCAGTGCAAGTGCCAATGGCACATTCCTGTGTTCAACATGCCTTGGATCTGACCTCCACATCTCTTCTTGAATGAGCAGGTGGCTCAGTTTCTGGGCTCTGACAGTTGTTCTAGCACTGAAGCACAGATATCTTTTGTAATGTCTGAGTAGTTGAGTGGTTTGTATTTTGGGAGGCAGGGAAGCAGCAGTATTAATTTGCTGTGTCAGTTTATATAACCTTGGTGACTCAGTGGGTGCATATTATGCTTCCAGTATTGCTTCTTTAACCAACTCRCTGCTGCCTTGCTCTCAGATCTGTCAAATCTGTTCTTATAGGTTAATAAAGCTGAAGAGTGAAATATGGTCTAGTGTTCAGACTTTTAAAGAATATTTAAAACAGAAGTTAATGTGGAATTTAAAGGAGACATTGTAATAGGGTATTTCCAAATAGACAACCATCAGATGTGACCTAAATTGTTATGGGTTGCTTCACTGTAAACATATATTTTCATTTTGACTTGTAGATTTAAGAATAACATTTCTTGGGTTTTTTTGTAAATGCATTCCTACATATGCTTGTAAAATGAAATCTCTCCCATGTTTTTTATTATGTTTTTTACCCCTAGGCTGAGTATCCTCATTCCATTTGCTATTTGGAAATCATTAGACAGGTGTTAGGAAAAGCAGGCCATCAGACTTTAATAGCTGCTGATGTGATTACTATTTTCACTTTAAAAAATGGATTATAATAGCAGTATGCAAGTATATAATTTCTGACCTATTTTGAACAGTAAGTGGAAACTGCTACCTTGCAAACTTCATCAAAATGCAATTCATTCTAGCCTTTTAATACTTCAAATGTTCATATGTGAAGTATTTTGTAATACATTGAGTACAATGCATTTGTATTTAGCCTGGAGAAAAGGCAAGGGAGGTCTTATTGCTCCCTGCAACTGCCTGAAAGATGGGTGTGATGAGATGGGGGTCAGTTTCTACTCGCAGGTAACAAATGACAGGAGAAAAGGAAATGGCCTCCAGTTGCACCTGGGGAGGTTTAAATTGGATATTAGGAAAAGTTCCAAAAGTTCCTTTGTGGAAGGGGTTGTCAAGCATTGGAACAGACTGCCCAGGGAACTGGTTGAGTCATCTTCCACACATTTGTGTGTGTATCCCTGGAAGCACTCAAAATTGTGGATGTGGCACTTGAGGACTCGGTTTAGTGGTAAATGTGGTGGTGCTGGGTTGGTGGCTGGGCTTTGAGGATCTTGGAGGTCTTTTCCAATCTTAATGATTCTATGATTCTATATTAACTAGTTTTATTTTGAAAGTATAGTGTTGATGTATTATCCAGTCTCCGTGCCTTTTTTTCTTTTCTTCTTGACCAAGATTTTAGGCTCTTTATGGTTAGATCTGTCTTTGATACAGCCACTGTTTGATGTCGGTACTCTATTTTCTGTATATAGAAACACATGTATTGTCAAGGGAACTTGTTTAATAAATAAGGCACAGATAAAAAATAATTTTAAGTGAATAATATCAGCAATGATGTTTCAAAATAGGAGGCTTTTTAACCAAATGTCTACAGTTTTATAGAGCATGAAATTATAGTAATGTTGTTACTTTGATTCCTTATGCATGCTTCAATTCTCATTAGCCTTGGATAGTCATATTMTGAACAGATTTAATAGTTTATAAGATAACAACAATAGGTTGAAATTCAGTGCTTGCTGAGCACCTTGGTATAGTACCTGGAGAGAAGATAGATGTACCAACAGAACAGGAATGTTCTTGGTTCATTCCCATCCCCACCTCAAGCTTTGTTCATAATTTCAGATATGTTTAGGAACTGATATTGAGGTGCTTTACCAGATGCTGTCCATGGTGCATTTGTCTTGGAATACCTCATAATCTTTGTMTGTCATGTTCCACAGGTTTTGTTGTTACCCAAGCCCCAGGACAGATTAGATTGTTTCAGTGTTACCATGAGGAGTTTTTTTTCTTAAAATTCTCTTCATTTATCCCACTTGGCCCATCTCGTTTGTGTTTTAAAAGGTGTTCCAAAGTCCCTGGGCATCAGATGTTTAGACCCTCTGATATTGTTTGCAACCCACTTCCATTAAAGTGAATCGTTTACTTGAAAAACAAATTTGGTCTTCATGACTGTGAATGTATTTTTCCCTGCTTGAAGCCAGTGAAATCAAATGTGGTGTCATCTGCTGTAATCTAGAGCAGCAGTGAAGAGATGAGAAATATTCTGCCTAAAGCTGTTGAAAGCTTAGGTCTTAAAATTTGTGATTTTATTTCTCTGTTTCTAACAAATAAAAATAYTTTTGGTTGCTCTAAAACGAGGCAGCAGATCTCTTTTGCCATGGAMTTTGGACCCTGTTGGGGCTGACAAAGCAGATGTAGGATGACAGGAAGAAAGAGAAGGAAACAGGGCAGATATAATAGTGGCCTGAAGGTAAYGTTTTCCCACTGTCATGCCAAATGTGTTGTGAACAAATAATTCATATTTAATAAAGGTTATATTGTGTTCTAATGATACCCTCCTCTAAAATTAGTTGATGTTCGGATTTCAAGAGGCATGTTTTTCAAGCTTAGATGTGAAAGATGAAAAATTGGACACTGAATAGGATCAATCAATTTCTGCTTYTAGTTTAACCTATTGCTTCAAAAGTTAGCAGTTCCTCTTTCTTTTTTAGAATCACTATGCAGTAGGGGCTCTTTGAATTGGTCCAGGCATGGGTGGCTATACCTATTGTAGAGATGCAGTATGTGTTTTTTGTTGCTATAGAAAGTAAAACCTAGTATAGAGAGGTGCTGTTCAGAGAAATAGAGCGAGGGTTAGGAAATTTAACTTTTTCTCAGATCAGTTGCATGTTTGCCATGTGCAGAAAATGTGCATACATTTTGTGAGGTTTAAAGTACTTGTGACTAATTAGTGCTAAAATAGTCTGAAGAATAAAATCAATAATTAGGTTAGCAAGGCCTTGTACATATTCAGGGCTTAAGGAAAATATTATAAATTAAGTGTTCTATATTTTTAGTTGGCCTAAAGGTGTTTAGGTGCTTACAAATGGCAGAAGTCGATTGTTACAGATGTCGGGGCAATTAATTCCTCATTTTATACTGTATTGCAGCACAGGTACAAGTCAGTGCTTGTTGTCCCAAGGTATGGCAGGAGATGTTTAGGACTTGTGTGGCATCCGTGTGCTGGCAAAAAAGGAGGTGGGGGGGAAGGCTGAGMGAGAGATTTCATATAGCTGTGTATGTTGAGAAGAATCATCTCACAGGAAGTATATTTTACAGGTTTCACAGTCCTAATTACAGTGACTTCCCTCTTCAGTCAGCYTCTTTCATTTTTCCCTTCCCCCCTTGTGCTTTTATCAGCTTCCTGAATTTCTGCTTTTTATTCACTCCTCACTGTCACTTTGATGTCTCTGCATCCTTTAGGTGGATTTTCTTTGTTTGCTCAAATAAGATACTGTATCCTAGGTGTCATCTGTCAGGTCATTTTCACCATAGGCATAAGGTTTACTCACKGATGGTCACAAAGCAGAATGTGCTTCCTCATTCAGATACAATAGTTCCTGCAGCCTCTTGGAATTTTGTCTGTCAGAGTAGCTTCAGTAGGGCTGATTTTTTTATAGTGGCTTTTTGTTCGTGGTGTTTGGTTTCAATAAGGCAAAACCTTCTCTGCCTCTGTTTTAAAATTCTTCCTCCCAGTTAGTATTGTTTTTCTTTCCATAAATCATTAAATCTCTACCAGGCTGGAGAAATCCAGAAAGAAGGGTCATATCTAATTTATTATCTTTTTAGGGCAATTGGAGTTGTCAGTTGCCCTTCCCTTCTCCCTCTGCCCCATCCTCATTTCTCTTCCTTTCTATCTCCTTTTCTTTCTCTCTTGTAGTGCTCAACTGAAGCATCAGTAACATCACCCATCTGCTCCACCCTCTCTCGYTTTGTTACATATATTCATTGAGCTATTGGGTTAAGCAACTGATAGGCCTAGGAAATTTTGTCCTGTTTTAGTGATAACAATTCCTCCCAATGAAAAGCATGTGTAAAACTGTGAACATCAAATAAGAGAAAACTCTTAGGTACTAATTATACTCGTTATGAGGATACAGGTGACCTGATTATTTATGCTAACCAGTGAAACTTGTTTAAATATATTTAATACTAATAAATTACTTCATTAATATCCATTAGTCTGTTAATTTCTATGTATTAAGTTAATTATTTAATCTTTTAACATAATGATGCTAGATCTAAGATCTTAGATATGGCTCACATGAGAAAAGATCTGCTAGTTTTTGTACAGTACCTTTAAACCAGCCTACTACAGTACTTGAAAAATTATGATGGGGTCATTTAAATCAGTTTGTTTTGAATAACAAACTTTATAATCATTTATCTGTTACTCCAAGCTAAACCAGAATAAGCACAGGTTTAAAATTACACTGTTAATTTGTGCCCAGTGCTACCATTGCTTAATTAATGACTAAACAGCAAAAATAATTTTGAGTGAGCACAGTTGCTGTTGGGGCTTTAGCTGGACCTGGTGGCTGTTGGTTTTATACCTGATGTAAATTCTGTGCCAGCTTTAGGAGGACAGATGATTGCTGATCCTCTGTAAAAACATCATACAAACACCTTCAGARGGGTTTATTTTTCATAACTCTTAAGTCTAAAGAGTTGTTTTTGTTCCCAGTTTTCTTGGTGTGGCAGTGCCAGTTTGATCTAGTACCAAAAAATCAGGTTTATTGTTTGGTTGAATGGTGATTTGCCTTGACTTTGCAAGACTAGTTTAATCTGGTTGTCTTTAAAGACAAAGCATGCTAAAAATGTCAGAGGAAAAATCTGGAAACTACTGGTTTGTTGTGACCTGGTAGCTTCCCTTCTTTTCAGTAGCAAATGTTTGCTACCACATGAAATGCTGGAAGATTTAAAGTGTGAGACATTTGTCAGAATCGAAAAAAAGAGGAAAGTGAGCCCAGCTACACCCTCTTCTTTCTTTTGTAGTTTACAGACTGTAAAGAAGGAATGGTTTTGGTGTTCTTCCCTTCTGTCCATGTTGTATGGGTTGCTCCTCAAATTGTCTTTAAATCYTTTAAAAAACAAATAGACATTTAGAGTTGTAGAAACTGATTTGAATTGGCAGTAAAATTATGGAAGGGCTTTGACACTGTAGATAAAGATTATCTTTATTCTACCTTCRGTGTTGCAAGTTTGAATAGTTTAGAAGATGGCACACAAATAAGTCAGCAAGCCAGTGGTGCAGATCATCTTTCAAGATTCTTTTTTTTTCCCTTCAATATCTCAAATATTTTTCAAGTATATTAAAAGAATTTAATCTTCTAATTGAGTGTTTTAATGACAGCTAATATTTTGCAAKTTGGAAGTTCTGTCAGGGCTGCTTTTTTCTTATGGTCTGTTATTTGTGAGCTACAGACCATTTAATATTCTGTTAAAAATTAAGAAGCAAGTGGAATGGTTTTGAGTATATGAAAACTAGATGCATGAAAGAAAGCTTAAAAGGTTTCATTAAAAATTTAAAACTCAGTGTCCTTTCTTTAGAACTGACACACTGAATATTGCTTTACCTCTGAATCACAGCCCATGTGCTAACTAATGTTTTTCACATTTTAATTTTAAAGTTGTTCAGTGAAAAAACCCACTGTGTATATTTCTGCACTTAGCATCAGATGCCCTGTTTCTTGCCATAGAAAGTCTTTTCATAGTAGGAAATTAGGAATTTTAACTTTAAAAATATAGTAATATATTCTCAAAATATGGCTTTTTGTGCAGCCAGATTGTTCTTTTTGAAATGCAATACAGCTTTTGTTTTAGTTGTCTTCCTTTTATTGTGCCTGTATAATTGTCACTGTCCAATTGGCTGAATTTAAAAGCAACCCATTAACTGAAAAACACTTTTATAAGAGACTATTATAATGTAGCTTGAAGAGATCTGTTTTACAGTGTTATAAAAAGTATGGAAAAGACATGCCATTGCTAATGTAACTTTATTTGAATAATGGGAGAGGCCATGGGACATTTCCATGGGGTCTCTCAAATTGTTAGAGGATGCAGCCTCCTTTTTATCCTAATTTCCCCGATGCATTTCCCTCTCTTTTCCCATTGGCTGAGATACTGGAGAGGTACAGACTTCCCAAATCCCCTAATACAGACCCCCATTTAATGTGCCTTTTCTTAGTGCCTCTGTTCTTCTACTCTAAGTCCAGGGATTTAGCATGGCAACAGTCTCTGTCAATTAGTGGAATTCCTACAGAATTTATGGTTCCTCCCATTGCTTCTTTCACCTGTCAGTATCTGGCCTTATCTACCAGCAGGTCCCACAGTTTGTAAAGACATCTCCCTCTCATTCCCTTCATGGAAAACTGCATGTATTTAAAAATTCCTCAGCTGGTAACACATCTCTAGTAGCTGTCTGTCTGTCAGCAAATCAGTCCCCTCGTGTTTAGATGCTCCTGGATGCTGGTTTGTTAGAGAGAATGCTATTTTAGATCTTGTTTCACTAATGATATCAAACAAAAGTGTTTTGCTTATCACTAGGATTTCTAAAGAAAATCTGTAGTGTAATTCATTTGGGACATTAACCAAACARTATTGAACTGGACTAGACTTGTAATCTAATGGTTCTTTTTCTAAGACATAAACTCAGCATTAATTGGATGAATGAATAGCAAATTTTTTTGCTTGCATTGGAGAGATTGTTTTGACAGAAATTGAATAGGAAATAGACTAAGTTGTCAAGAAAAAAATATTTCAAGCATGTTGTATGTGCTACTGATATAATGATTGKCTTATGGTCTTCTTAAAATATTGCTGTATATGAAATTTTGGTGTAAACAAATAAAGCTTCTACCTGAGGGAGTGTTATTTCACTGGTGGCCCTGCAGTTCTGGCTACGTGAATATTTAGTTTTAATTTGTATATTTTCTCATCTGTTATAATTAGCTTAAAATAGAAAGAAAGAAATTGTAAATCCAAAGGAGGCCACCAAGATTAGAGGGATAGAGCACCTCCCCTACAAGGAAAGGCAGAGARAATTGGGATTTTTTAGCCTGGAAAAGAGAAAGCTTTGGGCTGACCTAATTGCAGCCTTCCAGTACCTGGAGGGAGCCTATAGGAAAGACAAGGAGGGAAAGATGTCAGGAGTGACTTTTTGGAAGAGCATGTACTGACAGGACAAGGAGTGATGGATTCAAACTGAAAGRTAATAGGTTTGGATTTGATACTAGGAAAAAATTCTTTTCTGTGAGGATGGTGAAACACTGAAACAGGTTGCCCAGGGAAGTTGCAAATGCCTATTCCTTTGAAGTGTTCAAGGCCAGGTTGGATGGAGCTCTGAGTAACCTGGTCTAGTGGAAAGTCATGGCAGGGGTTGGAACTAGATGATCTTTAAAGTCTCTTCCAGCTCAGTCATTTTATATAGAATCATTCTGTGATTCTGTGATATGTTTCTATGATCTGCAAACAAATATAGTTTGCATAATAAATACAGAAAGCTTTACCAAGCATGTGAAAAGAACAAATTCTCTTTCAACTAGTGATCTGAAAGGTTCTTTTTTTTTCTGTTCTGATTAAGCAATTATTGGTTATGTTAACCTAAGACTTGCATTAAAGTAAAAAACCCCCAAAAAAACGAAATCCCTCCCAAGGTCTAAAATCTTTCATTGTCAATGTAAAATAAGTCAAGTTAGATTGATCTGTACTAAGACTACAAATCTGCAGCTCATTCCTTTTGGCTCTGAAGCTTGTAGGACTGCTTGACAGGATCTACCCCTCCCTCCAAAAAGAGAGGTATAATTGCATGTTCAGTCAGAAAACTGGTTATTGTGAAAGAKGTTCATGGAGTTAAACCCTCATTTTGTTTTATTAAGAAAGAAGGCAAAWTTTTTTTTGCCTTTGCTTTTTGAGGCAATATTTAGTGCAGCACTGAATGGTGATGTTCTGTGTGTCTGAAGATGGTTGCAGTTTGGAGCTGGGTGTTACTCTTAAGGACAAGTAAAAACTGATACCTGCCAACTGATTTGCCATGTCGTGGAACCCATGTTTTCAACCTGTGCACAATGTGTTGTGACAGCAAAACAGTATCTCATCATTAATTCACGTGCCTACACATGCACRTAATTTGGTCTAGAAGGCAAATGGCTCACAGTTGTGCAAAGGTTAACATTGGCACTATTCTTGTCGCAGCTATTTGCCTGTCTTTGAAAGCCTTCTAATTCCAAAGCAAGGGTGGTTATCTTTTTGGAATGGAAAATAGTCATTAAATTGTTCGATAGATCAATTTGTACTTGGACAATGGGATATTATTAATCTTACTTGGGACAGTTTCATGGACCTTTGGAAACATGAATAGAATACTGCAGTGCTGTGGCTTCTATTTTAAGTACTTTGGGTTTASATTTGCTATCGATTAGTTTTTCCATTTGAAAATTAGTATTTTTGAGGTAAGGCTGAAAAAACAGTAATTGGAGAGCATATGCATTAAATACAGAATTTCATGACAGCAGAATTGTGCTGAATCATTTGAGCTGTTTTCAGGTACAATTTCTATAATAGTGGGATTTTTCAGTAATGTGTAGTAGCTAGGTTTTCAAGACAGATCATCTTCACAAATAAATGTACTAAAGGTACATGCCACATTGTCAGGTTTATTTATAGTGGAAATACATACTTTGCAGCTCACTAACTAAATTATTATTCTTACATACGGTAAATAGTTGATTTATAGGGAGGCAAAAAATAAAGGTGTGAGCTCAAATGTTTGCCTGCTTTTTTTTTTAACTTCCCACACTAAGGAGGTTCAGCTTAATGTTATCCCTCCCTCCTTCCCTGGTCATTTTTTATTCTCTTTAGTTGGATAGGAATCTGACTAAAGGAGAAATCAGGGACGTAGTAGACCCTCTTGTTAACAGAGCCTGTCCTGGTGTAAGATAAGGGAAGGCTTGTGGTACTCATATCCCACTGAATTCACATTGCTAAATCCTGTCTTCTAGACATTGCTGTTYTTGGGACCATAAAGGAAATTGAACCAGAAAAATGGAACATGGTGGAYTGTAGATTTGTTAACTCAGGAGTAGTCAGGCACGTGGCTGAAGGAGAGAATCCCCCTCCAAAGCTTTTGCTGTAACATTTCCATACTTTGCATGACATGAAGCAAGTGTGGAAAAACCACACCCCAAATCTGCTGTAGAGCAGTATATCCATGGTGATTTTCACTGTAGTTAAGACCAATTAAAATGATTCTAAAGTTGTTCCTGCTTACTACATTTGCAGGCATAAAAATATGTCTGCTCTTAATATAAAAAAAAAAATAAATTGAGAAACAGACAAATGTACTCAGGTTTTGGGATGTTTTTAGTGACAAATGAAGTGGACAAAAATATTCTTACTGTTTCTAAACCACAGTAGMTCTAGTTCTAAACTGAGAGTCCACTGTGGTGGTGTGGAACACCTTGCACAGCAGTCCCTCAGCATGGTGTATTTTTAATCACAAATGTCATTTTAATTTCTGGGGTTTTTTAATCCTAGATGTATTTACATTTTTAGAACTYACTTTTGCTCATTTGCTCTTTGGTGGAATGTATTTTTAGTCTCTCTTAATTATGATGATTTCCTGGTAGCCAGATAAAGTTTGGAGTTCTGTGGAAACCTTTTCCRAAGCTATTTCCTGTGGAACTGGTCAGAAGCTGCCTCTTCCTCCAGGTGGTGCCTCAGTAACTGGAATCCTGGCAGCTCTTTTCTGTGGTTTATTCTGATATTTATTTAAGCTTATCCTTTATATTCCAAGGATTTCAAGTAAGCAATTTGTTTGTTTAAAGAGAATATTCAAGATAAGCCAACTTGTTGATACTGCTTGCTGGGAATGTTAAAAATAATTTCTCTGCACTGGTAAAACCTCTGYTTTTCCTCTTGACTAGATTGTTTGTGGGCTACTTAGAACTTTCATATTCGGATGCAATCTATAAAACCCCTAGGCAGATATTATCAAGAAGAACATACAGTTATTTTTAATGACTGATTTTTTTTATAATCTTAATTTTAGTGCAACATTTCCTCTTGAAAATTCAGGCTTTTGAGACAGTAAATCTCATTTGTAAGAGTGCATATTTTTTCCAACACAGATGATCTTTCTGTCACTGTGTGAAATCCTGACTTCACATTCTAGTGAATCAGGACTTATTTTTTTTAATTGTAATTACTTGAATATACCTTTGGTAAAAGCAAATTGCTTTGTAAAGAGACTGTTAAAGTTTAAAAACAGTTTAAAAACAGCTAGATCTTGTAGTTTTCACTTCTTTTACTTTGCATGGAAAGGAAACATCTTATGTGGAAGAAAGTCTGTGTGCACCTAGATCACTTATTCTACTTTTTTATCCCCAAGTTTTGCCAACACACTCTCTCACCTGTCAGCAACTTACAGTGCCAAAGTGCTCTGCACATCCTCCCTTACAGTATCTACATGTATTCTAGATTCTGTCAAGTATAAATTAAACATTTTTGAGGAAGACTGCAATCTTTGAAGCACTCCCCAGTGTCTTGTCTTGCTTTGATATTTTTAGTTGAAAGGGTCTGTAACGAGGCAGTTGCAGTTATGTTGCTAAGTCATAATGCACTTGAAAAGCTTCTTGGCTGTCTGCCTTTCATTGTCTGCTTTTATGATTTTATAGTTCTGATTTTTGAGGAGGTTTGGTTGTTCACTGAGTAGCCAGCTTACTGATAGRTTTTGACAATCTCACAGTGTTCCTGCAGCCAAGGGGTGATGTTACAGTCTGCATGGTTGGACAGAAGGTGGATGGACCAGCTGGGTGGGAGTGGGGTGTTTATGGGTCATGCCCTTCCTGGGGGCTGGGGCCAGAAGCCACCACTCTGTCCCAGAGGAGATGGAGGGCTCTTGCACTGAGCTTGAGAATGACCCCAGCTCCATGGAAAAGCCCTGGGGCTCCTGTGGGCAGCAAGCTGGTGCCAGCCTGCAGCACATCTGGCAGCAGGGAAGGCCYGGGCACCCTGGGCCATGTGAATGGGAACGTGGCCAGGAGATCAAGGGAAGGGATTATCATGTACCCTGCCTGTCTTCATGCTGTGTCCAGCCCAGAAGGAACATCAAAAAGCAGGAGTGAGTTCAGTGAGGGGCTGCTTGAAACTTTGATATCTGTAGCAAAAGCAAAAAATCCCACAAAGAATGTGTGCATGCATTTCATGGTCTGGTTGGATGAGTCTACAAATAGCAAATGAACGGTAGAGGGAGGAAAAAGTGGCATTTTTTTGTGTTCCTCTAGGTCTTTCTSTCTTTAGGCCAGATGCATTTATGGGTTCTACTTCACATGAGATATAAAGTTACATAATAAATTAATTGAAGGGAAGTAAACTGGTTGTGTAACAGTCTGAGAGCACCAAAAAGCCATCTATTTGGACAGCTTGACATCTYTCATCTCGGGTCTAAGGAATATGCTGGCCATGTAAACAACCACTGTTTTCAGTTGCTGATTTTTTTTTTAATTTATTTTTTTGTAGTTATTCTTCTAACTTATTCTGGGAATCTGTTGTGCATGGGTGGAAAATGTTTTAGATTAAAGCATTAAATGGTTACTTCGTTGGTTGGATAGAAACCTTAGGTACTGCAGCAGATTTTAAATTTTAGGAAGTGTCACCCAGGCCTGGGAGTRATACCAGGAAATGGTGTCCTCTACACTTGGGGTGTATGGTTGTGAGCTATTGTAATTTGTTCCTTTGGAGTTTGGGCTCTCCTGGTGTTTTGTTCAAACACTGAAGATACAGGTCAGAGGAGTTAGGCTTTGGGTTGTACCTTGATGGCGAGGGGGGTGAGCTGTGGGACTGTTCCTGGGCATGGTGCAGAAGGCTGTGCCTCAGCGCATGACTGTTCACTTTTTAAKAAAAAAATTGTCTGCATTTAGTGCCTGTTCTCTTAAAAGTTATAGCTGGTRGGGAATTAGTCATCTTTTATTTTGGTTATTGGGGCAACTCCTGTATGTCTGCATCWAATTGTGCCTTAGCATTTTCTGTGTAGTCTTTTTTTTTCCTATGCACAGCAGTGTGGTAGAGAAATAGGTGCAGTAGCTAATTGAAAAGTACAATTTTAGGGTGAAAGGAAAAATACAATAGTATTTTAAGTGTGCCAAGTCTCAGTTTACATTCTGGGAAGAATGTCTATGACCAATGTTGGGTGGCATATGGATGATACTTTTGTCTTTCTTGGAGCTCCTTTGGTGCTGTCTCTATTCAGTGTTTCATAAACTACATTTGGCTTATGGAAAATGTAATTCTGAATAGCTTTTAAAAGAAATAATGTGCCTATTTTCTTTGGTTTCACGTTTGACTGTTGGCTTCACCTACCCATCCTTAGCATGTCTGACAACAAACAGAAACCCCAAATGTAGCAGTTCGGCTTTGCTTAGCCAAGCACATTTGATGACACCTGRCAGGGTGTGAAATCACGCAGCAAGSTTCTAGATGTTAATTCTCCATCTGATTTTGGAGCACAAGTCCATGAGACCATTTCAGTCTCATATTTACATTTTCCTGTGGAACATGTCAACACAGCAGGCAGCTGTTGCCATTCAGCTTTGGCCAGTGACAATTTCAGCAGTTAACAGGGCATTTTAGGCAAAAGTTAAAAACAAACCACTCAGTGTTGAGAAAGAAATTGTATCAGTTTCATGTCACTTGGATACCATCTCTGTTTTGGGGTTACAAATACCCTGAATTACTAATCTAGAGTGCAAAACTGTCAGAATATATTAAGAGAGAGACAGAAAATTCCCATTGTCAGTGGGAGCCTCTGGCTTTTATTATTACAATTGAATAGCATTTCTGCATCATAGACAATGTTATTAATAATTGCTCATCATCCAGGACTGTAGTAAAGGAATTGCTCCAGGGGACATGGAGTCATCATATACCACAGTGTAATTGATAATAAAGACATGTTGCCTTCAGGGAAGATACTTTCCTTTTTATACACTGATGTCTTATTTCTGAAATCTCCTTTAAGAAAGAGATTTCCCCTTGTTTACTAATATTTYAATGAATATCTGGTGTGTCAGTCCAGTTTCCTGGCTTCTTTTGGCATCTACCACAGCTCAGTTGTCTCTGTGTATGATCTGTGACCTTGATGCAGGCAACAGAGTGTATTAACTGCTCTCTGATGCTTTGCTTGGTTTAATAAAACATGTTTTGCATTTGGRTAATAATCTCCATAATGGTAAATGCTTTTAATGAATTTCTGTGCTGTAAAATATCATTAACGTAACATTTTTCCTGGAAAACTGACACRGTGCTTGTCCTAGAAAACCTTACATTCCCTCAGCATTTATCCATGTGGATGCCATATTCCAGCTGAGTCTGTCTGGCRTGTGAAAGCTTGGACATTTTTCACCCAGTGGTATTTGCTGGAGCTTTCCCTAATGGGCAGAATGGAACAGACCAGCAGCTCTTCTTGCCACCCCCTCCCTTCTATCAGCAGCTCAGCTAGAAAATTCCTTTTTTATCACAAGCAGAGTGCTCATGAGACCAGGAAAGTGAACAGAGAACTCTGGGAAAAGGGTTCTAGATTACATATTCCTCCTAAAGAGCAAATTTTCTGAAGCATATTCTAACATTCTGGCTGCAATGAGTATTTCAATAGCAACCAAATCTTTTTCTTCTAGAAGATTTTATTCTTCAATAAAGAATACAATTTCTTTTCTCCTTGTCCAGTCTAGAGCAAAAAAAAAGGGGGGAAGAAGTTCTTCTAATGATATTCTATTGTTTCCTTTGCTGCATGTATCTGTAGGATATTCTTCAAGGGATTTTTCCATTCTGTCTGAAGGCTGACAAAGCCACAATCTCAGGCACACACACACACACACACACACACACACACACACACATATATGTATGTGTATTTATATGTGTGTACATAGAAGTATATATTTGTATCTTCCCACTTGCATTGTGGCGGAAATGTGCTGCAGTCTTCAGATGAAAAGTTGCTTTTGTGTGCACTAGGTGCWTATGACTCCAGAAGCATTAATATCTGAGCTTTTTTTTGGCAGAATCTGAAATTCCAGTTTTTGATGGATAATATTCTCAGGTGTTCCTGCTTATACAGCTCAGGAAATTTGCATCTTGCCTGAAGATAAATAGTTATGACATCACTTTAATGTTAAGGTTATGCTGCCTAATAGAGTATTTCTATCCTGGCTTAAAATAGAGAGACCTGCTTTTATTGCASCCTGTGTTAACAGTCTGTAGTAACAGTCTGTCAGTTTGTTTTGCACTGGTCCTGTAGGTTTTAAGWTGGAGTTTGGGGCAATACATCTGCAATATTTGATTTGTTTGTTTGTTTGTTTTGTGCCCAGCTGAACTCGATGCTGAACATGCGCAGAAGGTTTTGGACATGGAGCACACCCAGCAGATGAAGCTAAAGGAGCGCCAGAAGTTCTTTGAAGAAGCCTTCCAGCAGGACATGGAGCAATACCTTTCCACAGGATACTTGCAGATAGCAGAGAGGAGAGGCAAGTTGTAAAATACCTTTCTGTGTAATGCACAAACTCCCAACTTGGAGAGTGTTGTTGAGGGGGCAGAGTCAGCAGTGGTTTTAATCCTTACAAAGGAACCACTGCAAAAAATGTCCAAATTCTTCCTTGGAACTGGGACTTCAGATAAGGCTTTTTAACAAACTCTCTGTCCCAGGGGTACTGGGTACCTTAGAAAATTAGTCAGGCTCTGTTCCTAGTCTGAGGAAATGCAGAGCACTGAACTACATCTAGAGTAGCGTTTTTTTCTGCAGCTGAAGAATGCATCTATATAAAGATATGGATGGAGGCAGCTACTTTGTTCACTGGAGTTCCAAAGCCTGGGATTGTCACCTGACAAGGARATGCCTCAGAAAAATTTGAGAAGTGCAGAGTAAAGCTCAGTGTAGTATTTGAGAGCARTTCCCAGGTGGCAGCTCTTTCCCACTGGCAGTGATTAGGACACAGGAGGTCTCATTAAGAGCTCTCCTCATTAATGAGATGATGCAGGTCTGGCATCTCTGGACTGGTTAAAGCACTAGGATGCCAGAAACTACAGGCARTTCTGTGTGGGAGGTTTCCATCTGTTGGGCCAAAATTCAGGGASTGTTGGACCAGTAAAGAAGCCAGTGGGAAATTATGCATTTATGTGGCAGGAAAAAATGTAGAGATTCTATCCCTGCTCCAAGTGCAGTTCTGCTATCGTTTGTAATGTCAGAGCAGGGAATACAATCCAAGKTTTCCATTTCTCTGCATGAGTACTATAAATACTCATCTGCAAGATGCTCTGCATGGGTGGCTAGGGAGAGGTGGGATGTGCAAATCTAAATTCACAATCAGAGGAGGAACTGAATTTGAGTCTCCAGCTTTCTGTAATGGTATATTAGACTAAAAGTGGGCATTGTCATGAGCTATGTGTACTGGGGACACAGCTTTGTTAGGCTGCCTAACAGTACAGTAACAGTAACAGYTAGAGGCTCTTTAGTATAATGTGGAACCCATGTGTATCAAAGTGACTATTTWAATGAAAGATTTGGACCTGCAGTAGATATAAAACTGCAGAGCTATAGCATATTTGGAAAAAAAACCCCAGTCAAATGATGGGATTTCATCCCAGTTCACCGATGAAAAGCTTTCAATAATGTAATTGTCAAATTTAGGTAAACCAGGAAGCTGTTCATTGTAATATTTGATATTATGCAGCAACTAGATTTAACCCTGAATGGCCCTGAACTTTACTTGTTTTTTGTTAGCATATTTTGCTGTTCAAGGAAAAAGATGCTCATCCAAATATGTACTTCCCTTCCAAACTGTTAGTACTGTATTGACAGTAAATTGCTTGAGTAATTAATAATGTGAAATCCYCATGCTGACAGAAGATACTGGGCGTGAGCTTGGGTTCCACAGACTACTGTCATTTCTTAAAATAATTGAGAGAGGAAGAACAGCTGTTCTCTGTTAACATTAATCCTCATTTCTGAATTTCTGTGTCCCCTGTATATTGACATTTAGGGATTGTGTGCTTAAATGTGTTTGKTTTTTTCTAAAAAGACTTCTGGTTCAGAGAATTGAAAAGGACTGTTCCAAAATGGAAAGTTTCAATCTTTGTCCCTGAGTCCCATCTCAGCTTATTTCTGAGAAGGTTATTGCTATAAATACCATTGCTAAAAATGTTTTGGTTTACAAAAGCAGTAATRGATGTTAGTTTCACAACAAAGATTGCAGAGAGTGCTCTTGGATTTGGGCTGAGGTTGCTGCTGAGCAGCTCCTGTGGCTGGGCTCCCTCCATCCCTAAGTTTAATTATTGTTAAAGCACACAATTCCAGCAGCCTCTGAAGCCTTGGTGGGTAATAACATCGTGTAGCTGATTGTCACTTTGCTCACTGCACTGTTTCTCCTGCAGAACCGATTGGCAGTATGTCCTCCATGGAGGTGAACGTGGACATGCTGGAGCAGATGGACCTAATGGACATGTCTGACCAGGAAGCACTCGATGTCTTTTTAAACTCAGGAAGCGAAGACAATAATGTGCTGTCTCCCATGCTGGGTATGGTACTTGTCATGACAGCCTGCTTAGAGGCAAAGTGATAAATCACCAGAACTGCTCTCATTTGTAACGGGTGATGTTA
>NW_026623283.1:1595493-1612993 GCF_030028575.1 Malurus melanocephalus
CAATCTCATTTTTCTTACTCCCTGTTGTATTCATCAGTCTGGGCAGGTGATGTGCTCCATACTGGCTTGAGGTGCTTTTTTCCCAATGTAGGGTTAACGGAGGATGTTTTAACAAACATCAACAGAAAGCTTGCAGTAATTAGGTTTTWACTTTTAAGACTGCTTGCTTTGAGTTTGTCCAGAATGTTGCTTGGCAAATTTGRATAATGTTGGATATTGTCAGATCTTCAGTGAGAAATACTGAGAGATACAGTTCAACCCAGTAGTTTACATATACACAGAGAATAAGTGTTCCAGTACTGGATCTTCTATCTACCATGGAAGTGTTTTCCTAGCTAAAAACTTCAGTACTAAAATGCCTCTCCTGAAAAGAGCCAAAATGATTTTTCTTGAGGCAGATGAAGCTCCTTTAAAGGTCTTTGTGATTTCTTTTGAAAATACAGATTGAAATATTTTTGTGGAAGTACTTAAAATTCTCCCTATGTAAAGGTGATTAACACCTGCTGTGAACATGAARAGCTTATTGTAAATGGTCAAGGCACACTTGGCTACTAAAGATTTTTGTGCTTCCTTGGAAAAACTGAATTCAGATGGGTGGTTTTGGATAGGCATCCACTTCATGCATTATTAAAGYTGATCATCATTTGAGCATGCCAGTAATTACAGAATCTAGGACTGTTGTCCCCTTGCTGGTTGATTGGCAGATGTTGAACCAAGAAGGTTCACGTCTTAACAGCAAACAGTCTTAGCTGGATTATCTAAGGAAGTGCAGAAACTACTTTTTTTTAACTAAGCAGACAAAATGTATTAGCTTTYGAAAAAAATACATTCTTGATTTTGTGCTGTAATATAAACATTACAGCATAGTGTCTGTACATGCAAATAACACTGCAGTGTAATGTACCCATGCTGTAATGTTCCAGCAGTGCAGCCTTACTGCATTGTAAGAGTCCCCTGAATGTTGCTCTTGTGGTTCCAGACCATTCATTTACCTCTGATTATGGGATTTTTGTGCTTGCTTTGTACTGCTATCTCAGTATCAAACTAGGTATGCAATAGTTTTCACTCAGAAAAATGAGATGGCTTAATGGTAACTCTTCATTTTGCTGTCAGTGGAGAACTGGGTTGTCAGGGCAAGGTTTGTTTGACAAATATGCTGAATGCCACAAAATGCAGGTAAGTTGTTTTAATAACTGTTAAAAATGAGAATCAGCTCAAAACATTGAAATGTTTTCARATTTGTCTTCTACAAACATTGCCAGCTTGTGGGCACTGGCTCTGCAACATTTCATGACAGTAAGTTAAACTGCAAAATTGAGTTAGCTCTGTCACTCCTGAAAACTCAGTCCTCTCTGTGTTGTGTAAATTAATCTGAATGCGTGCTGGTGTAGAAYACATAAAGGCAGGTTCTCTAAAATCTCTAGTGTTAAAATTTAACTGAAGTACATGGGAACCAGTCATAGGCAATATAATTTGAACTGCTCTGCAAACAATCCGAGCAGAGGTAAGGTGTTGCTCTTATTCATCTGACCCTTCTGAAACACTTTATAATAAAATCCCACAGGATTTTAAGAGAATTTTCTCACTGAAGTTACTCAGGGCTGAAGCTTGGTGCCCTGACTATGGAAAAACACTTGATAGACACAGGAGAGAAGGAAAAGGGGGCTTTATTTGGCAGATCACATAGAAAATGTTTTGATCGTTCCTCGCTTTAAGTTATTTGCTGTCAGGTAAAAGGATCTAATTTTGAAACCTGAACTCTCRAACTGCAAGCAAGCACTGTTACACTGAACTTGCTTACAAGTTTTTTGTACAGAATATGGAGGAAGCAGTCTTAAAACCCCACTCCTGTGCACTTGAGCTGTGGTGCAGCTCTAACCAGAGGATTGCTTTCATGCTGTGGGCAAGAATTTGTTTTGCTTTTACACCTTCATTTTAAGTCAAAACTGGAGATGACTATTATTAACTGCTTCCTAGTTGTTTGTTTGGTATTAAATTTCCCATTTTTTTGTGTGGGACTCTGTTGCACTGAGTTTGCTGGGCGGATTTTTCTCTYGCTGCCTTGCAAAGAAGGAAAACAGCCCGACAGCAACTCCCTAAAAGAGTGCAGAGCTGACGTTAATGTATTGACTTCTCAGTCCCCTTGCTGAGCCACAGCTTGACTTTTGCTGTTGTTGTTTCCCCAACTCTCAGGGCCTGACTCCAGCACGTACGTGAACGAGATCAGTCTGCAGGTGCCGAGCCAGTCCGAGTTACGGCAGAAGCTCTGTTCCTTGTCTTCCACCTGCACCGACTCCGCCAGCCAGGACGCGAGCGAAGGAGARTCCCCCGTTGTCCAGTCTGACGAAGAGGAAGTTCAAGTGGACACTGCCCTAGCTGCTTTAACTGAGAGAAAGGGTGCTTCAGATGGCAGTGATGAAAGTGACTCTCAAAATATTTGAATCTTAAAACCATATCCTTTAAGAATGACTTCTGAATGAATGAACAAGTGAATGAAGAGCTTGCCTGTGTAACAATTTGCTAACCAAGCATAACAGCCAGATCTTTTTACTTCGTAATACTGCCTTTTTACAGAATTGCCAGTCAYGTGGAGGTTGGTTTTTAAAGAAAAAATTATGCCTAAAGCACACACACTTTAACATAGTCTTGGGGCTCAGGGGAGCAGTAAAACTGTTGTATATACTATGTATAAGAGAATTAAGGGGAAAGGTAGAAGTTCCTTTGACCATTAACCTTTAAATGGCTGATTGGAAGTACTTAAGAGTTGATGTGTAATACTGAACCCAAATTGTTCCTTGCATGTTTTCAGCTGCTGCAACTGAAGATTTAGGATCCAAACCAAAATGGAAAGTTATTTTCTACTCTTTACTACCTACTGTCTGCCTCCTGCCTTTTGTCTACTAATGCAGCAGTGTCTACTGTTCTCACACTTCTTMTTCAGGACCAACTTAGTTATAGGTGTTAAGGAAAAAATAAGAACCCGAGAAGGAGGAAAGATGCATATGGAAATGTTACACTCCTTGTGGAGCAGGTATCTTAGCATTGTGTAAACTTACTCCTCTTTCGAGATAAAATAAAGTATTTCTATCCCAACTATGTCTTTTACTTGATTACCCAGGTATTTTATCTGAGAAGTGAACAGTGGAACCTAACTCAGACAAAAAAAAGCTTTTTAGGAGCACCACTGTAATGTGCTTTTCCATGGTAACATCTGTTTGACTATACTGATGCAGGCCAGCAGTGCAAGGGAGATAAACCTGAGGTAATTATTAATTGTGTGTATTGTAGAAACCTCAGGACCTATAGGCATCATCATTGCTGTTTTTTCTGCAGTCATTTCTGAATTTGAGGTCTGACCATGTCTAACACCTGTTGCTTGTCAAGTCTCATGCTCTGTTTGCAGGGATCTGCTCTCCTTTGAGAAGGCTCCTGGCTCCTGCTCTTCCTGCATGGAGGGAGGGAATGTAATCAGAAAGAGCGTAAGTAAAAGGATGAGCTGTGGTGTAGATCCCTTCCAAAGACCTGCCCTGACAAAGACAATGGTTGGGAATGARGCATCTCCTGCTGCTCACCAGCTGGGAAGTGGCCAGTTTCCTTAGGGATTCTCCTGTTAGCTGACAAAAGTGTTTCCTGACCCCTGTCTGGGAACTGAAGGCTGGAAGCTCCCTACCTACAATTAAAAATTTACTCTTCAACAAGGCAGCTGTTCAAACAAATTTTTCTTGAAGGAGCTTCCTTTACTCTTTTGCTTTCCAGAAGACAGACAAAATGTCCAAAAAAGTTTTGTTTTTTTTATTAAACCTTGTAGTACAAACCTGGAAAGTAAACAAAAAACTGGCAATAAACAACATGAAGTCTTTCCTTACAAGGAAAGAGAGCAGAGCAGCGCTAATAAATTAAATGTCAAACTGTAAGCCATAGTCAGAAGTTTACTGTCAAGAGGGAAAAGTACACAGCAAGGCCATAAAAACCAGACAACCACATTTGAAAACACTTGACTCTGTTTATGTTATTGTTAAATATTCCAAAACAGTTCAGTCTTCTGCAACAACAACCAACAAATTGTATTATAGGACTTTCCTGACAGTCACCACTGGCAAGCTCAGTGCAATATGGGTAGCTACGGTATTGTTGAATTCAATTACGAAACAAAACAGTTTGTGAAAACATTTTCCCTTTTTTATTCCACACATACTGTACACACAACCAGAAAAGGGCAACAGCTACTCGATTATTATTATTTTTTGTTGTTTTTCAGTGATGTAAGCAGCACTTATAAATGTTACAAGAAAAACCCTGTAAGCATCCAATCCAACCGATGAAGAAAGTGAAACGTAAGGCTTTTCTTCATCTTGTCTCTTTGCCATCCCTCCCCCCACCCCAAGAAAAGGCTCAAGTATTTAAAAAAATTTACAGGCATATGTACAAAAGGTGTGATTTTTCTTTCGTTACAACATGAAGAGAAAAAATAGACAAGATGAAAGCAAATGCATTTTCACATTCAAAAGAAATATGCAGACTTGCTAGTGGCTCTAAATGTGATCATATAATGAAACAAATTCCAAACAAAAATTAATGCTTCACTGTGTAAAGGTGTGAAAAACAGCAGTGGAATGGAAATGGAATGTTAGAAAGATTGCACGTCTATGACAAAAGAAGCACTTATGGCTTCAATCACTTTTTTCTTTTTTTTTTTTTTTTTAAGGTGCTATTGAAGGGTTTTTGATAAAGTAGCCAACAGCACCAAAAAATAACAGAATGGATTTCCTAATGAAATCAGGCACAGTTTTCCCTCATGTGACTCCTCAAGGCAGGCAGTCTTTTTTCCTCTTTTTTTTTTTTTTCTTTTTTTTTTTTTTTTTTTTTATTTTTTTTTTTTTTTTTTTTTTTTTTTGTTTTTATTTTTCCCCCTCAAAACAGATGCATAGTGATGTGCTGGTAAAAGAGAACATACTCCAAATCTCCTCCTTTTGCCTACAGTTAGGAAACAAAGTCCAGCTTCAGCTGCCATAACCTCCCAAAGAAAGTGTGTATTCTCCAATTTAAAAAATTACAAAACTCGTCTTGCTGTGACAGAATAAAAGACAGCCAAAGTAAAGCAATTTCTTTCAAGTTTTTGTCTCCTATCCCTTTTCTCTCTAGAAAAATCTGCTCACATGACTGGAGAACAAATTATAAAACACATCAAACTTTAACCTATTCAAAAAATGGGTTAAAAGCCTTTTTTCACAGTTACCAAAAAGGCTTTTTTTTTTTTTCAGCCATAGGGACAATACAAATTAATATTTTATCAGCCCCTTGCCGGTTTTAAAACAGTGAACATACGGCAGTTTAAAAAAATCAGACTGCTGTATCTATCTATTCTAAGTACAAAAAAAAAAAAAAATTCAACAGTTTAATGCTAAAACAAAATTAGTTCTCTAAAACCAGAAGAAAATCTTCTTTAGAGCTAGTGCAAAGACAGCTTGTATTCTACAGCAAGTACTCCAAACTATGGTATAATAATTACAAAAAATATATATAAATTGACAAAATGAGAGTGTTGGCATCTTCAGGATTAACTTGAAGCACTTTTGGATGAACTGGAGGATGAAAGCCTAGATGATGGCACGTCCACTGTCGCTCTCTTACGAGGTCCTCTTTTTGGTGTAGGCTTGCTGATACAGTTCTCAATGCTGCCATTTTTACCAGATACTTTTCCACAGATTTGATTGACAAGACTGATTATTTGTTCCTGTTCAGGAAGTGGGAAAACCAAAACACAAATTAGCATCTGCTCTTCCTGCAGAGTCACTTAAACAGAACAGCAGTGTGGTGCTCAGAAATGCTGGGTAGCCCATTTTAGAAAGCTGCTTGTACCAGTGCTGCTCTCCAAGAGCTGATGTGGTCATTTCTCCCACTGCTCTGCTATTTACCTTTGGGGCCAAGTCCCCTCACAGGTGGAGCCTCAGCCCAGAACCCAGGCASAGTCCTAAATCACCAGCTTGAGTTCTGGGCTTATTCACTGTCAAATTTGCTTGGAGCCATTACTGCATCTCTCATCTACACGTGCTCTGCAAGTCTGCCTTAAAGGATGCTCATCTGCCTTAAAGGGCTGCAATAGGTCAGCTGAACTTCCAGTTACCAACAGAGAGAAGGTATCCCAAAGTACCGAAGTTACCATAACATAACCAGTGAAAGAAAAGCCTCATGTTTCATCTGAAAGCCTTGAGTGGCTTCTCTATTCTGTGGCACATGTTCACGCAGTTTATGTTTCAGGTTTCATCTGTGTCATCATGTTTCCCCCTTTTTTTTTACTTAAATCATAATAAAGCACATTCTTCCCACATCAAAACCAAAACAAAACCCCAAACCCAAGACCATTTTCTTGAGGCCTCAGTAGGACAAAGGCAGACTGAAGTCTATTCCCAAGTGTTGGGTACCAAATYCCCCCAGCACCGGGGGCGGTGTCACGCTCACCTCATCATAACGGTACATCATCTTCAATCCCCGACACGACTTCTGCTTCTCCACGTGCCGCAGGGCACACTCCAGGCAGAACACAACATTTTCATTCTCCTGTACAACCTACATARAAGAGTAGAGGTGGGGGGAGGAAGTGCAGTTAAGTCCAAACTGTAGCCTTGTTCCCCACACAAGTATTCAACTGTAGCCTGAATTGTACACCTGGATTTTACTCCAAGTTAGTGGAAGACGCATCACACTGCAATGATTCAGGATGTGTAATAAGAAAAGACATTTCTTTTTCAGTGCTAATGTTGGCAGATACATATAATTTCAAAAAACCCCAACAAACAAAAAAAAMCCAAAAACCCACCAATAACAGTGAGTGTTAAATCCAAACTGTACACATTCATTGGCATCTCCTATGGAGTTTAAAAGATCTTCTGAAAGGAGTAGTTTCTCATTASTTAAAATGCTGCCTTGAACAAGGATGAAATCAGCTTAGCCACAGGATTCCTCAGCTACTGTCTTATTCAGCAGAGGTCACATTTGCTCAGTTGGCTGCCTGCCAGGCCTGCACACTCAGCYTGGAATTTAACAACCAAGTTGGTGTTTTTTATCCCCATCTACTGTTAAAAGAGTGACAGGGAAAAATCCTACTCATTATTACATTTACTCCAGAGCAAATGGATCAGAATTTAGAGTTCTGGTTGGTGTTTTGGGTTTTTTTCAAATAAACTCATTTTAAAGTTACTTYAATGCTACTTAAACAGTGGTCAAAMGACATRTATAAACTCAGCAYATTTTATCCTAGGGAGGAAAATGGCTACATYTGATCATTTAGTTACATTTTATTTCATTTAAAAACCTAACTACTACMAAAAAAAATCCCAAAAGGATGACAGAAGTAAGCTCTCCCAAACCAAACGCACTGCATTATATTTAAATACCTATTCTTGGGATTAAATGCTATATAATGTTATAGAAGGGGGTTTTGGTATTTTTAATGAAATTGCTGTGTTTGTAGGTATTCTGCATACAGCTCAAAKCCTGGAAGTGTCATCACAGTGGTCAGCACACCTTCAGAAGCCAGTAGGCAATTCTGTCTAAAAGGAGAGAAAGTTTATGGGATTGCAGGGACAGGTTGGCAAAGAGCTTGATGGATGGGATAAATCTCCCCTGCAATCTGGCTTGCAGGGACATTGTCTCAGCACGGGCTGTGGCTGCATGCCTGAGACTTGGGGCACGTGTCTGAGCTGTAGCTCATYCTGGCTGCTGCTGGCAACCTACAGGCATCTTTGTTAGCCCTCCTCATGCAATCCAAACACCTCACTGCGTGTCTGAGGGCAGCTGAGTTCCTGCTTCATCCCTTCTGGCAGGGTGGGAAGACAGCTGACACTTGTCTTCTGTCACCACYGACCAAGGCAGTAAACGTTCTGACAAACTACACGGACACCTCTGTGCCTTGCATGGAGTACAGGAGATGACTCCATATCCCTGTGCTGTCTCTCAAATGCCTGTAGATCACTGGAATGTTAGAACGGGGGGGACAGTACCCGAGGAGTGGCAAAGGAYTGCTACCCACCATGGAAAGATAGCACAGGTGCTGACAAATCTGACACCTCCTCTCTGATGTTTCTAACTGCAACCACTTTCGAGGCTTTTTCTTGCCATCCACGCCGGTGCTGCTGCTGTCGTGGCTGCCGTAGCGCGCCGAGGAGTGGAGCCCGGCCTCGTACAGCTGCCGCCGCTGCTTCAGCTCCGTGTCCCTGTGAACGGGGGGACAATTAGACACAGGCACTGCCTCCTGCCACCGCAGAGCCACACACAGTCACCCCTCTACCGCGCTCATCACTGAAACCTGAGCTCCACACAGCAAAGCCCCGAGTGTTGTCGGAGGTTGGTGCCATTCCCTAAGCATGGCAGACATGGCCAGCACTGGGGAAACGCTGCCTAATTGCAAAAGCTATCTCCGGATTTTAACAGCGATCACTGTATCAAGCCAGTGGTTCTCAAACTGCTCCACAGARAACTGGGGACTGCCGAGAGCTTCCTGGAGGTCGATGGTTGCTCGGGCCATGTGGAGTCAGGAGCTGTGGCTGACATGACTATCATTCCTGAAGTTGCCAAAAGCCACCTTGAGGAAGAGGAGCCATTGCTGTCAGGAGTAACAGCCCCTTCATCCGGAGGCAGAGATGAACCAAGAACCTGCTGCCATGAGTTGCTTCAGGCAGGAAAGGGGGAGCAGGGCAAGTGATTGTGCCAAAAGACGAAGATCTTGCTGCGCACCCAGGGAGAAAGAAGGAGACGTCAATTAAGAACAACCACCAAGCCCTCTGGCCGCCCTTCACCCGCGGCCTCTCAACGGCGGACAATACCTCCTGTGCTGAACTCTGCAGCTTCAGGAGAGCAGGATGGGYTGGAGCTGAGTGGAAGACAGCAAGTGTGAGTGAGCCGAGCAGATGGAAGGGGAGGATAAAAAAGTGCACCACCAGACACAGCTGAAGAGGGGTGGAGAGCCAAGCTAAGCAAATGGCACGGGCAAACTGAGCAACCAAGGCAGATCAGGAGAAGAGGCAGCAAGAGACACAACAAGCTAAACAAAACAAAGGAAAAAGATATGATTCAGTGTTCCACTTCAGGCGGCTTTTTTTCTTTTTTTTTAGATTTTGTTGTTTGGGCTTTTGTTTCCTATAAGCAGCCACAGGAAGGATCGATATCCTCCAGTGAATTCCAACCTATGCATAAGAACAAGTTTGAGAACCACTCTGATAGAGGTCRATGTGATGGTTTAATTCGCCTTTTGTACTTGCAGGCTTCCTCTTCAAGGGGAAAAAAAAGGCACTTGAAAGTGGTTATTCCCCAGAGAAACCAGCTGCAGGTATAGCAGTCAGCACACCTCTTTGCATTTCTTTCTGAACACTAAAACAACACATGGGCTGTTTTCTCCTTCAATATGTCACTGGAAACTTTCCAAATGAACATGCTAATTAGTTAAATACAGTTTGTAGGCTCCATTCATCAAAACTTTCTTGACATCTCGAGTATCAGTTGTCACAAACTTGAAAGATAGGTAGCAACTACATAGTAGRGAACAAAAGAGAAGATCATTACACAGGAAGCCAGGCAACATTGTATTTTCTTTTCTAAYCTGTCTTAAAAATCCTGAATRTGTGTCSTTAATACTGGAGAGGAAAAGGACTRTGAAGTTTTTACTCTCTAAAAYRTAGGAGTTCTAAYGCCACATGTGTTACCACGCATGCACAACTGTTCATTTACTCACTGGTTTAAACCAAGACAACTCTCTGTGTACAACGGACCTTCTGCACCTGTAGTGTARCAATCTTGATGTTGAAGACAAGGGTTCCTAATGCAAAACCCAYTACAGACGTGGATGACAGTGACCACTGATGCCAACAGGTTGAAAATCTCAAGGAAAGGTGTTTGACCAAGTGGCACCATGTAGTTCACATAATGCATCAGGAAATCTTTACTCAGCACCAAGATTTAACAAAATAAAAACCCAATGCAAACCATGGTTTTAATTCTTTGATGGTGCCCGAAGTAGGGAATTCTTAGAGTAAGATATCCTAACCATGGCAACTCTCACATCAGCTACAGCCAAGGAAGCTGCTTCTTCCATGTGTGCCTGTGTTCAGGTAAATTTGCTGAGCTTTTGCGTGGGTAAGTAGGGGCAGGGTGTGTCTGAAAGGGTTACTTACGCCATGCACCTCTGGAGTCTGTCAATGAAAACAAAGGAGGGACAGGAGGCCCCCAATTCATTACCTGAGCTCTCCCAGGAGCGATGATATTGTACTCAGAGTCGGTCCATTTTCTTTTTTTGCTTCTGCAGTTGCAATCTGATAAAGCAACTTTTCCATTGAAAATGGTTTGGCTATACGGCGCCGCTTCATCTCCTGGGACAGAAGGAAATTGCCACATTAGTTCCCGAGCATATTTGAAAATAAAATGTTATCAAGAATTAATTCAAAGTTAATTAATAAGGCCAAAAATGGCCTTTTAAAACAACCACAAGTAAAATCTTTGCATAGTCCCAATAAAGTGTTTATGTTCCAAGCACCTCAAAATTCTCTCCCTAAAAATTAATCTTTTCTTGTGGAGGCCAAGAAGAGCAACATCATCAGTGAAGCTCAGTAATATGGGATGGCTCAGAGTGCCAGCAGTGTAAGATCTATTCCTATGACCTGCATGAAACCCAGGACTGGTGTTATTTTGCAGCTTTTAACAGCTAGCAGAACAGGTAGATGCCAGGGAAAAGAGACAACAGGCAAAAAAGGGGGGGTTCAGTTTTCCCTGTTACTGGTTCCTCCCTGTGACAAAGCTTTTAAAGTTATGTTTTTCRCTCAATACAATTGAGTGATTTTGGTAGCTGAAACCCTTTTGGTAATTCTTGGGTAGGCAAATTCCTTGATTTAATGTGCATTTTCCCAGCACCTGCAGAGGTCTGTTTTGGCTTATGTATAATCAGACAGTTCAAATGATGCTAACACTGGACTGTAATRTGAGGCTGACATTTCTGGTTAGTGCTTAAATCTGCCAAATACCTATTCAGCACACACAACCCCTAAGATTTTCTTTTTACCTTGATGTTTTTCATCCTCTTCTGTTACCCTAATTAAATGTGCTGGGTATTTCTTTTTTGCTCAACAAATATGTAAAATTTGTAATTTTTAATAGCACCTATTGCATGCATTCCAAGTGGTACCTATCACATACAATGGAACAGCAGCYTTTGCTGACCAGAAGGGGTTCCAGAGAGGTTCAGAGGTAAGAAAAGTGTTCTTCAGAAGCTATTTGCTCTGCTAGACCCTGCACGGGGTTGGAACAGCTGCACTGTTAGTAGGGGCATGGGAAGATTTTTCCCTGTTAGGTTTGCTTACTCTGAGGCTGTGTACACAAGAACAGACTCAATCCAGAGAAAAATCCTGCCCAGGCAACACACACCCAGCATAAAAGGCTGCAGTGGGTAGCTGGAAAAGAAAACAAAGGTCGGCCCCAGCTGGGTGACAGCTCAGGGACACCCTGAGCCCGAGCTGGATTTACCACAACTTGCTTATCTCTACATTTATCTGAATTTCTGAATCTATGTACAATTTTCTCTTCTACACAGTACTGAAATACAAAGGTAAGTATTTTACTTATACTGCTGCCTAATTATTTCTTTTAGTGACACATTTTTCAGTGTCATGAGAGTCAGTGAACATTCCTATCATAATTATCATCAGCCTGGCACTTGTGATCTCTTGCTCTCATACATCTCTTGGTCATTCATTTTCCAGGCTGAGTAGTTCTCTTGTATTTAATGCAGAGGCTAATTAATAACTTTAACCACTGATCTCTGTTGTGCTTTTTCTAACTCCTCTATACTCCTTCTGCAGTTAGGGACTCAGAATTGCCCAAACCACCGAGACTACACAGTGCCAGAGCAGGGTTTCTGCTTTGTTATCTATTCTCTCCTTGTAATTCTTAACGTTCAATGTATTTTGTTATGCCATTCCAGAGCACTTGATTGACAGCTCCACAGGAATCCAAGGCCTCTCTTTTCAGTAGCAAGAGGCCATCATTCAGAGCCCATCTCTGTGTCTGACAAATAAGGATTATGATTTTAAATTTAACATTTATCAACACTGAAGTTTATCTACCATTTTCTCACTTGGATCACTCAGTATCATGAAATCTTCCTGWAACATTTCATAGCTTTAATTTTTGCTGCCATTACCATTAATATTCTCTGCATAAAGGGTTAGTTTTGGTATTAACTTCCCTTTCTAGGTTATTTATGGATACATTAAACTGTGCTAGTGCAAACTCCTGGGGAATGCAGGAAAAAGACATCCTCTCTTCACRATGAAAACTGACCTAGCCTCTGCTTCTCAGTTATGTTTTTGGTGTGTGAACTTCACTTCTCAATTTATTTAAGAGCCTTTTCTTCAAAACAGCTCACAGACACTGTCAGCTGCAACTCTTCTCCTTACGCCCAAAAGTTTCAAGGTCTGGAGGCCATGATCTTGCTGCAGAAGTCACCACGGTGCTTGTCCTGTTCTCATTCTTTTGTACATTTATTATTTCCTCTTGGCCTTCAGAAAGTTGTTCTCTGAAACATCTTTTTGGTCTGCATTTCTGTGTATTTGCACACATCTTGCTTCATTTGCATTTTCATCTTCTGGACACAAAACGTATTTTTTGGTCTCATTTCAGACTCCTTTTTCCTGGTRTTTAAGTGTGCTATATTTAGTGGGGGGTTGCCATTTGAAATTGCTATTTTTGGGGATTTCTGGCTAAGCAATGTRCATGCATTGTGAGCCTCTAACAGGGCATCTTTAAGCAATTTCTTTGCTGCATGCAAAGAACCCTTCTTTCTGTACTCAATTTAACCAGCTTCCTTTGGGTTTATGTGAGGTCATCTTTTCAAACATCACAGCAGTGTTATTTTGCATTTTACTGCTCTTCCAAGGTTCTTAATCTCCACTCTCCATCAYAGAACACCTCTTTGCTAGTGAGGACATCGGGTGCACTTTCGTAGGACCCTTTYCCCTTTGGTTTGATCTGAAGGAGCCCTTGCTCAGGGTGGGACAGCTCTGTGACAGGAGCCAAGGAGTGGGAATCCTGTGRCATTTTAAAGGCATGTTCCTCACCCAAACTACAATGAGGTGGGGGAAATACCTGTCCAGCCCCTGYCAGCATCTTCCCTGGACTGTCAGGAGTACTGTGCTAATACCACAATTTTCCTGTTGAGGAGATCAGCACACACAGATTTTGTCCCTGGTGACAGATTTAAACCTGCTTTATGGACTGTAACCTCTCGTGTGTGTGCAGCAGTGCTGCTCCAACTCAAGACCAATTCCATCTTTCCTATGTACTTTTTCCTCTTGTTTTACAGTACCATCTGAGTCTCTTCCCACTAACTTTCTGGTAGGCCCTATAGCACTGAAGCCCTCCTTTAAAACCAGGCATTCCTTCCTTTTTCCAAATCTCTAACACAGAGTGCCTTCATTTAGTCCCACATTCTGTACTTCAGTTTCCTAAATGAGTTTTACTGACTTTGCTCAATGCCTTATTTGAAGCTATGGAGTTATCCCTTTGCCACTCCAAACACACACTCTTCCACCACAGCTCTAAATCTCCTTCTCATTCTTAGCTTAAAGTTTTAGGAGYTCTTAGGGTGCTTTTTAAAAAACAGCAACCTTGTTCCAAGTATGGTCTAGTTTAAACCTGACTGTCCCTTTACACAGGTGTTTATATATAAGCTCTTTTATTCCAACAATTTTTCTGAAGTGCTTGTAAGACTGAAATCAATGCAATTTCGGATGCAGAATTTCATTTTTCTATGTATTAAAGGAGATTGATCAGTCATTCAATACAGAAATTAAACCACATCATTTTAGTAATATAAAGAGAGTCACTATTAAAAAAATCAGGTCACAGTATCACAGGATGAAAACAAAGTTAATTTATCAAACGCTAAAAACTGTCAGTATTGCTGTGGAGAATGAACAGACAGAAGGTACAGTTGTTTATCAGAGTTCATTTAACAGTCCAAAAGGGGAATCTTGTCCTTTACACAGAACATCTCACCACCTCTGGAAAGCACAATCCTGGCCAGCCTTGTGGCAAAGAGTCTTGTCAAAGTGGAGGAACCAAACAATTTCCAAAATTAAAGGGAATAAAGAACGTAAGACAGTTTGAGAAAAGAAAGGGGAGGGGGGGAAAAAGAGAAAAGAACAACACAATGGGTGTTTCAAAASTTGTTTTGATATAAACACGTTATCTGTGGTTCTTGTCAAGTTTGTRGGAGCTGTGACTTCAGTTTCCAAGGTAGGTTATCACAGACTGCAATCTGCTGGATTTTCAGTCAGCTTGTATTTACCCAGCGCAAAGCTCTTAAAAATTAATCAAAAGAAACTGTTCTTCAAAATTTGAGGCACCAAGAGCTGTTTAATTGCTGCATAGTGATTTCTGTCTCTTACAGGAGTAGCATTTTCACGATACCAAACAAGTGTTCAGTAGAGCAATAAATACAGCATATGGAGTTAATATAATCATGAACGTTCAGACAGGAAAGRTTAGCTCAGGATTCTTATGTCTTACTTATAGATATACACAATTCCCACCTTCCCCCAAAATAAATATATAATAAAATAACCTTTTATTTCAAACTAAGTTAATATACAGTTAGTATAACCAGGCTGGAAGAATTCCATTTACCCTAAAGAAGCAACCCCTAACTGTGGACATAGTACATTTAATTACTTAGTAACCACTTGGTCTGAAGCTGTAAAGGATAATTTACTAGTGGCTTAGCTATAAAACACTACCAAAATAGTATCTGTAACCCAGAGTGTACTTCAGAAGGTTGGGAACACAATTAGTGATGTATATTCTTTGTCCAGGAACAGAGAAATGTAGCCAGAATCATGATGACTGGACAATTCACCTGTTTCTGCAGGCAACCTGCCTCGGTCAGTTGTGTGCAAAGGGAATAGGAAAGTTAATTATTTACATCTAGTATTGGATGGGCTGGTCAGTGAACCTAAGGATTTTCAAGTCGATTAAAATTGAAATTGCCCTGATCAACAGCTTTTCCTGAATGAAGGGGCAGAGAAAAACAAGCAATACAGCTGTGAGTATTAACTGACTCTGCCTATCATAGGAGCTAACAAGCACAGTTATTCAGATATTTGCACCTGAGATTCTAATGGTTCTAGAAAACATCATCTAAAAAAAAATAATAAGCATAATACAATGTATAATCATTAGCACTGAAGGGATTTTTGAAAAGCTTCCTTGCAAACTGGTCTGCAGGCATAACAATCTTCTGAATTTTTTAATATATACAGAAGTCTTTAAGTGTCAGTAAACAACTCAGTCACTTTTCTGACAACACTGGATCGTCTTATGCCTTGCAGAACTTTTTCCTTTTTTTTTGTTTAATAGTCCAGAAAAACAGACGTAGATGCACTAGTATCACAGTGCTATCAATCCTGGAATGTCTGCTTTGCTGTCCTTTTAGATGGCAGGGCCGTGAATCCATTTTAACTCCTGTTCTCAACTTACCTTGGCTGTTTTAAAGCCCATACTTGTCCACTGGGTGGTAGCAAAGTGCACCGATTCGGAAACACTATAGCCACAACACACTTTGGACACAAAGGATCCAGGAAAACAGACAACAAACTGCCCGCTCTGCTGTACAGTACGGTGCACCCTGATCCCCTCCTTGCACAAGATCTCTGGGGAGATCTAGAAAGACAGGGAGAAAAAAAAGAGAAACAATCAAAAGAGCTTTCTTTTACAGTTCTCTGATCCTCTTCCTGCCTGGCTGCTGCCACATTCAAGTGGAGCAAAGCTGTTTTCTGAAAACAGCTCCACTCTGATCGCTTTCCCTCTCCCATTCCGCACATGCCCAACCGAGTCGAAGCTGCAGAAGTGGCTCTTTGCAAACCAACAGTTTATAAACTCTCTTGCCCAATGACATAACACTGTCCACTGCTACAGAAAGCAACACAGCTCACTCAGCTTTCCATCCAATCTTTTCTGATTTGGCATTGAATCCCTTGTGCTACTGCACTTCTGTGAGAGGTTAACRCTGGCAGCCAAGGGAGAATTTTTTGTTGCGGGCTCACAAATTTACACTTAAATGCACTAAATAGAAATTGTTATCCACATAAACAAAGGAGCCAAAAATACTCAAGAATTAGGCTTCTCCTATCCATGCTGGCATCATAAAATGTCAGTCATGGAAGATTAATTGATTAAATCTCACTCCCTTTGTGATGTTAAATACATTATAAACCATATTTWAAAAAGGACATTTTTTGCACTGTCATGTTTGTTTTTATATTAACACATAAAAACAGCCWTGTTTGAAAAAAACCATGTGGGTGAACACTGCAAACAGAAAGTAGCCCCCTCTGCATGACTGTAGTSTAAGGCAAAACCAAAATATTACCCCAACCAAGCAGCCTCCTGATTAGCCTCGGGTTCTAAGATAGGAACACCTCTCCCAGTGTTAACCTACCATTACATTACTTTCAAGCATTTCCAGCCCTGGAGTGCCATTGGCTTGCAGCAGGGTATGTACCACATCATCAAGTTTGTTCTCCTCCGCAGCAGGAATGCAATACCTGTTGTTTTGTCAGAGGAAAAGAGAAAGATTTACTGTGGAGTAAATAATGGTCCACAGCTACACAGTAACAGGCAATTCACACCAGCACATTGATTCAAACAAAGAAATTAAACACCGGCTTTCCCACACAGTTCTTCTGGTAAAACRCTGAGGATTGAAGGGAAGTTGTTTATTCAGACTTAGTGTGATCATGTTCACCAATATCAAAGGACACAAAATCCCCAAAACAGAAATGTGAAAACTCAGTGCTCTGTGTTGTCCAAGGAGAGAAATCAGCAATAGACTGATGATCATTTTAACAGCATTAAAACAGCTACTAATGGGCAGAAGTTTGCATCTCGTGAGCACCAATGCATGTTGTTATCTTTACCATAAAAGGCTGTATTTATTATCGGTGCATCCACCAAAGGAACTTCACCTTTGATAACATTTTCTGTTTGTAACAGTCAAGAAACTACAAATTCCCTCTACTGTTAGTACAAGAAGCTGCCTAAGACCTTCTTGCCTTGCTTACTGAACAAATCCCACATCTCTCCTCTCCSTTGCAAATAAAGACCTGACTAAGAGCAGCCAAAGTGGCAGGAGAGGCTTGGAACTCTGCTGGGTATCTGCCAAGTTGCACATCCTCCTGTCCYTAGAAGCCAAGGAAGCAGCTGTCCTCTTGTGCTTACTGCCAGCACTGCTCCCTCAGCACAAGTGATGAGGAATAACTGAGGAGTCTCGAGTCCTAGAGCCACACATCCAGAGAGCTGCAGGGAGGGGTGCAGGGAGGCGAGATGGTGACAACTGCTCACTGCTCTTGCCTGCAGCCTGTACAAGGGGTGATGGGTTATGCCCACCCAGAGGGTACCTGTTCCCAGAATCGGGTAGCTGGTACTTGACAGCTGCAAGCTAAGCAGCACAGCTCAGTAG
>NW_026623283.1:1617993-1654863 GCF_030028575.1 Malurus melanocephalus
ATACCTCAGAAGACACAGAAATTCAATCACATGAACTCATCAAACCAACTACACAAAAAGGCCAGCTGAACATTTCCAGAAGGAACACTGCTTTGTCCAGCACAAYGCTCAGTGTTTGATAAATACAGAGGATGGATGTGGTCCAATTTCCTATGACAGGCTACCCAATGGGCAGCCAATCCAATACATTATCCAGGGACCATGTGGCTATGTACAAGGARCAGGTGAAAAAGTCTTAAAAATTCACACAAATGCTCAGCATCAAATGTTGCATGTGGTGGAAGAGGGTCACAAAATGCACAGTTTGCCAGGATTACTGTAATCACCTGCTTTCAAAAACTATTTATGCTCAATTCAATAAAAGCAGTTCAAATGCCAAAGAACTAGGACCTGTTATTACAAGGTTGGGAAAAGTAAAACACAGTAGAATTGCTGAATGAGCACATTCTTTCTTGGCGCTGCTGCRGGAGCTGTACAAGAAGAGGATCTGACTTGGTTTTCTGCTTGAGCTACACCAGTTTCCAGAACCAGTTTCCAGAACCTGCTCTCCTGCACACCTACACCACTCGAAGCTCCAGGAAGCGCTGTCTGACGGCTTTGGAGGCAAGAACACGAGAAGCCACTTGCTCCTTTCAGCCCTGACAGCCTGGTGTGCCCAGACAGGAACACCTCTGGAGGAAGGAAGGCACTGGGAAGCTGCRTGCCATGAGAGCTGGCAGGCACCACTCGAGGGCTGAGGGCACTGCTGCAGGCAGAGACAGCAGCACTCACCAAATGTGGGGGACAAAATGTCTTTGCTCCCTCACCAGACCCACCRCTCCTTCCCACTGTGCCCCCTCACTGCTCATCAGAGCAACCACAGACTTACAAACTCTGCATAAATGAGTTTTATTATTTGGASTGCTACCTTTCTAGTTTTTCAATTAAGAAACACATCTACCAAACCACCTCGGCCTTTTCTTGTGTTTAATTTATTTAATAACTATGTCCAAGAGTAAACTAGAAAGAACTATAAAAGCAACTTTCCCCAGAGGCCAAGTCTATCACTCTGCCCGGCTCACACTGTTCTAACATTGTCACTTTTTTAATTGAATGCTGCATTAATTAGCTTCAGCAAAAAAAGTTTGTGAAATGCCCAGGGCCTGGGGCACTCTCATTCCTATAAACTTCAGAGCTGGATTCTCTGTGATCCAATAAGCAATTTCCTTCATCTTTTAATGCCCTCGTGAATGGTTTATTGAGGCAGCCTTTTACAACAAAACCTCTCRTAAAGCGCAGAGGCTGCACCAAGGCACAGCACTCGGGCACAGCCTCCATTSATCACAAAGCAACACTGCAGCAGCTGCCTCCTTTCAGTCACTAGCCTCTTCCCMTCGTCTGATGCAGAAAAACAAAAATAAGGCCTCATCTCCCAAGATTACCATGTCTTTCCATTTTTCAGATACACAAGGAAGAAAACACAAATATCTAGCAAGGAGAAAAAAAGAAAGTGGAAAACTGTAACAGTTTAATCCTTTAAAATTGTATGTACTAATTTCTTCCTCTGCCAAGAATTTGGTATCTCCTAAAAACAGTAATACAAATTAAATGGCTGAGGGGGTTTTGCTGTCTGTGTTGTTTGGTTGTTTTCTTTAATCTGAGGGATCTTGTCTGATGCCAACACAGAAAATAATTTAAAATGCTGTAACGAAGCATTCTAACCAGAAAACAAAATGAATTGATTGCTGAGGAGTAAAATGCCTTTCCAACACCCTGAAAAGTATCTCAGCAATTCAACTGTCCTGGGAGCTTCAAGCTACAAAGCTGAGTCACTGTTGCTGTGACAAGAAGACAGAGGAAGGTTTAAGAAAACAAATTCCTATTTCTTCCCCTGATCCTTCTCACATCTCATGCAGGGGCCATGAGAGCCAACCCAGGGAGAGCATCACCGCCACCACCAAGCCTGGAGAGAAGGCAAAGAGAAGGGCTCCAGAACACCATGAATGTCAAAGACATTAAWGCAAACACAAATATGAGCTGAAACCAGAGATTTCACAACAGCCATAGGTGGGAAGGAGGGGCTCCTATTAAGTGGAGTATGAAAATGCCACGCCCCTGGGTGAAGGATTTCCATGACGGTTTTATGYGAGTAATGGCAAAACTCGCATTGTGATTTCTTCTGCATGTCTCTCTAACAGGTTTGCTAATAAGCCTTCACTTTGCTCTGTACGGAAACAAATGCTGCTTTCAGTCAGCACCAGCACAGATTTTTAAAATCTTTTTGGAGCTAAAACTGGGGAAAGAAGAGTGAAAATTTTGCATCAGATCCTTCTTTCATGTCAGCAGTTTATTTCACACACTTAGAAATGACAGCATTCTGATCATCAGGTAGAAAGGCCACTCATTTATGAGTAAAGCAAGCAAGCACAGCACCCTTCAGCACACACTTAAAAGCACAGCAGGCCTCACAGCCTGGGAAGAACAGAGACTGAAAATAATTTGGGAGTCCTGGCAGAAAGTCAGCTAAACACAAAAGAGATTTACTCCAACCTTGACATGGGATATGGCAGTAACCGCTCCAGAAAGACTGGATGTCTCTTGCTAAAAACAGCTCAAGCATGTGCTGACTGCAGAAATTATRGTGAGAAAGCCTAAATGTACAGCCTCTTTGTAGTCTGAAGAACAGCCTTTATGGCCTAAACTGGACTACAGTCATATGATTATGGTGTCCTCCCTCCAGCCCTCTAGCTATTGACCTGGGCATTTTTCAGAGACATGGGATTGTTTGTTTTTTTGGGTTTTTTTTTTGTTTGTTTGTTTTTAATGTGTATTGTTTTTAATTTTTTATTAGAATTAACATTGTGCTTTAGAAAGAAACCATCACAATCCCATCATCTGTGGAAACTGTAACATGAGTTTACGGTTTTGAAATCTGATTAGCAGGTTCTGCTAATCAAATTTTTAGTTTTCCCAGAAACATATTATTAGGTAAAGAACATTCCCCCAGCCACACACACAGGATTAAAAGGCTTGTTTCATCAAATGCCATGAAGCACCTTCTGCTTACAACTCGTGCCAGCACCACCTTCCCTCAGTCTTTTAAGCCCAGTGATGAACTACAGCCGTTTTACATCTTGTGGGCTATTCTGGTGCATCAAGCTTGATGCATAATTTCTGTGTCTTGAGGCTTGCTCTAAGTGACATAAYCAGTATCAATGCATCAGTCCTCCCACAGGGCTCTCCCCTGAGTGCTGTGAAAATGAAGCTTCATTCCTCTCTCTGCACTCAGGCTGACCAGGTGTCCTGCAGGGTGCTCCACAGCAGGGATCTCTCCACAAATCCCCCAGAGATTTGCTTCTCCCTGCCTTCTCCCCAGCCCAACACCAGTGACAGCAGCTCCCAGTCTCTGCACTACAGAGAATGTGGGGATTTTTGTGGATGGGATCAGAACAGGCAAGCCCCAGTATCTGGGAAGCTGCTGCTACCACAATGGACAACCCAAGGCRTTCTCTGGGTGCTGCAGCTGCTTTGGTGGGTGGGCAGAGCCCCAGCCCATGGGCTCAGTGATGCTCTTCTCCAACAGCATCTGTGCTCTGGACACAAGTATTTCCATCGTCAGACTCAGACAGGGTCTGATGCTGCCACTACTGCCAATGCTGTTTTGGAGACAGAGCAGAAAATTTGGGACCTCTCAGCCTTTTGGGGTAAAGGCCCAGTACCTAGCAGATTTAAACTGGTTACACCAGCTGCGCTTTGCTTAGTTGCTTCTTTTTATTTTCTAAGGCCGATTGGGATATTTGTCACAAATCCCAATCTTGCTTTTTGAGTAATTTTGTATCTACTGAACTTTAAAGTGGGACTTGAACTAGAAAAGAAGAAAAAGGCATTCCCCCACTAAGTTTGTGGTTGTTCATGCAGCAGTCAGGGTAAGATGTATCAAGTTTTTCATTTAGGCATCATTAAGCACAGGATATTAAGCACAGAAAAGCCACTTCACTATTCACAAAAGCTGCTGTCATTAGTTTCTCTCAAAAGACATTGCTTTTCAAAGGTGGGACTGAGGCCAGAGTCTCCAAGAAAAAAAATTTGAGCTGACAAATCATAACAGGCTGCAAAAGAAAACTGAAGCAAGCTTTTAAAGCCCAARTAGTGAGGTCATGCAGTCCCTAAATAGCTTAATAAGTCATTCTGGGCTATCTGGCTTCATTTCCTTGTGATGGAARTTCAGATTGGAAAGGGAAGAACAGCATATTCCTTCACTGGGCACAGACACTCAATGCTATATTTCTCTCAAAGCATGGCTAMGCAGTTCAACACAACTCAAAATTGCACTGTGAGTTGCAGTGCCAAGTCCTACTCCAGAGCAGGAGACTGCCAAATAAAATACAGTGAAAGGGTCAGCATTCCTTTGTAAATGGATGTACTTGATATGTGGAGGACTAAGTGTCCATGTGACTGTTAGTGCTGAGCAAAGTCTGGCATTGTGGATGAAAATACTGTTTGCATTTCAATTTGCCCTTTCCAAATGTAGCAGCATTTCTGGTGATGCTAGTTTTGACGTGCAGCACTACTTCACTCAACAAGAGATTTGCAAGAAGCAGGAATGAGAAAGCAGAACATTACTTTAAATGTCACTAGAAAATGAAAATAAAATCTGTGTCTGCAAGGATAATTGGGCAAAGATATCCAGGGAGCCTCTCACAAGGAGATAAAGGGGGGCAGAGCCCAGTGCGTCTTGTTATAACAATGATGCCTCCCAGCTTTTCCAGACATCCCGCAAGAGCCAGGCAGATAAGGACAAAGCCACCAGGCTGCCTGGCCATGMTAACCATGATAACTGCTGCCACAGCACCCCATCAGCTCCCCTCAGCTGGCTGAGCGTGCACCCCAATGCCACCCACCAACAGCACCATCAGCCCTGCCAAACAGAAGGGGCAGAGCCAGCCTCATTACCTTGTATATACACTTGTGTAAGTCGCTAAGAACTCCCTCCTCCTCCTCCTCRTCCTCCTTCGTGGTCTCCTTTTCCTGAGCAAAGAGCCGCCGCCTGCCYGTCTTCAGTGGGACGTCGACCTCTTTTAACTTGTTGCGGAAGCCATTTTTGTGAACCACGCCATTGATGAGTCCATTTTTGGGCTCAAACCGGGGCAAGGAATGGAACTTGTAGGCATTCTCTGAATGTCCCTCCAAAGGTCCTTTCCTCTTCTCCAGGATTTCCTTTTCCAGCAAGACCTCCTTCTCCAGTTTCTTGTGCTCCTCAGGGGAGAGGGAGTCGTAGGAGAGCAAGTACTGGCAGTAGGCTTCTTGCAGCTTGGCCAGCCTGTCCTGTGCAGTTTTGGGGATGCGCAGCATRTCTGCCAGCTTGTTCCATTTCTTGAGGTCAGTCACTTGCTGCATCCCCCCCATCTCGTTGATCAGCTGGACGAAGCAGGCCAGGTCGAGCTCGCAGCCTCCTGGGGTCCACACGTGCCGGGCAGCAGAGGAAGGGAAAGGCAAACACAGGAGCAGATTAGGAAAGCTGCAGTCAGCTCGAGTTGTATGTGCTACCAGGCTGGGCACACAAGGGACATGACAGCTCCAGTCACCTGGGCACTGGAGCAGATTTGTCCCTCTCTTCTATGCCTCCTGCTGAAGAGAGGCACACTCCCCTGTTTTGCCAAGTTATTTCATTCMCAGGCTGTATTTTGCTACTTTCAACAACATTCCCTATGATTCAGTTTGCTATCATCCTCAAGTTTAATTCCCTTCTCTTCTCAGAGCACCCCAGKCTATGTCCTTGACACACATCTGTCCCTTCATCATTACCCAGTGGCTGGGGAGATGAGAGCTGCCCAGCTCTGTTGAAGCCCACACACTCTAACCCACCACCAGTCCCACATCTGGATCATACCAGGAATAAACAAAAGCAGTGTCTGCTGGAGTATTGGCCATCAGAAAGACAAACACTTATCATTTCTGGAAGCAAAATATAAATGATTTAATATTTGCACAACACCTTGAATGAAGTCAGTATTTAAAAAGGAGCACAGTAACATTATTAWTTTCCTACAGGTAATAAAATCCTGATAAAAACCAAAGGGAGGCAGTGGATCGTTTGGGGTTGGAGACTGCAACTGCATAAGAAGTTCCAGACATATTATTCTTCCAGTCTGAGGCCATCCATATTTTATACTCCATTCTGGTTTTGTACATTTTAAGATGACTAGCACATTTCACACTCCAGTCAAAGGAAAAGGAGAAGGGAATAAAAAAAAGGATTATACAAACTGCAGCATAAAAAGCAGCCAAATGGACGAGGAACAATAAAAGAAACATCATAAATACTCTCAAAGCACAGAAATAAATCATCAGTGTAAAAAGTGAAGAAATGGCCTGAAGACCACCTACAATTCAACAGGRCGCTGTTCAAGGAAAAAAGAGAATTAATACAAAACCAGCGTCAACATCTCTGCCGCCACACTGTCTCCCCTTTGCCTTTTTCTTGAAGGAAAGTAAAGAACCATTATGCCACAGCCATTTCAGAGCACTCAGAAATGCTATTGCAACAGAGGAGGGCAAGATGCAGCATTATAGTAAATATTTACTGTAGGATGCATGGCTACATCATCCTAAGTCATATCATCTTGCCTGCTAGCACAAGCTGGTTACTTTTTCAAACTACCCTCTGCTACATCTCTGAGATGCTTCATTGCTGATTCCAGTTTTCCTTCTTCCCTCTGCTTTTCCCTCTTCCACCACTTGTGCYAATCCAGTGAGGAGGGAGGCTTAGCAGTGTAAACCTGTGTGCAACTTTTTGGGACAATGGTCGAGASTGAGGCAGAGCAGCACCAGAGGCTGCTCACATTTATACTGCCCACAGAGCACAGGGCAAAAGGGTTTGGCTGCAGCCAAAACCAAGGATAAGGCTTTCAGTAGCATATGATAAGGGTGGAGGCAGACCATGAAGCAGCAGATTTTTCCTATTTAGTACATTTAAGAGTGGAGTGGGGGAGATTTTAAACAGGTCCTGAAGCTGAGAAAAGGTAAATGCCTTCTGGGGAAAAGCCCAAAATTAGTTTGGGAAGTTTTCTTTCCTTCTTTCCTCTTTAATCTTCCATACATACTATAAACACAACTTTCAAGATGGCCTCTGTTACTTTTTTGGTCAGTGGTTCCTACTTGCAGGTCACAAATAATCTGAARGTGTAGCTTTCCATGCCAACAGACTCAGCAATCTACAAAAAGCTGGGTCACATACTCCTAATTTGCAAAGTGTGGCCCAGATTTCCCAGATATGTGCACTTCAGTGGGACAAACAGCACACACCCAGTTGAGGGTCCTGGTTTCAGCACTGCTGAAAATTTAATTTACTCCCGCATCATGGAACAATCACTCACAATCACACTGCAATATTAGAGCTCGAGTAGCACTTCATTCAACCAGAGCCTACAGCTAAGGTTTGCAAAATGCTCTCAATTATAATTCCATTTCACACAGTCATAACTTTTGGAAATATCTCAGACTGATGTTTTCCAGGATCAACCTAAGCTTGCTGCTTAAGCTTTCCTTGAAAGACTGAAAGGAAAAAAAAAAAAAGAAGAAGGAAAAAAAATCCAACAACAACAAAAAAGGAGTTCTAAACTCTTAAAAAGCACATGCAGCAAAATGACTTAAATAGGATCTGGCATGTTATGTAAAAACAATGTCTAGCTTCTTTTTTTTTTTAAATTGCCTTAATTTCCTAAGTTAGGAATACTTTTGAATTGCCTAGTGAGCAAGCTCATTTTAAAAAATAAAATCTTAAATCTTCAGGTATGCATTTAATACCAAATGCTGGCACTACACAAGCCATTGGCAGAAGTCCCACTAACTTCAATGAAAATGTGATTTGGCCCTGAGTGAAGGGCTATGTATGCATGTCTACTTAAATAAACGTGCATTTATCACCACCGATTATTTTATATGCTTCCTGCTAGAACCAACACACTTTTCCTCTTTGCACACTGATGATCTCCAGCTTCATTTCTCCATTTTGCTTTTGATTTTAAACACAGGACAGGTAGGAAATTAACTGCAGAAAGGATACGTAGAATGCAAATTTGTAAGAGACCACAGTTTGCTCTGGTTTTATGGCACCCAGAATAGAATCTTGCCTATTCATTAGGYTCTTAGGTGCTTAAATAATACAAATAATTAACAGTAATGCCATCTTAATGCCAAGTTAAGGTATTTCATTAAAAAGTTAACACTGTTCCAGGAGCGTTAATCGAGCTGTCTTGCACATTTTCTTCTCTCTTGCCAATGTAAATTTAATTAATTATTCTTCTCTATTAGCATACAACCATTGCATACATTAGGCACACGRAATGTTCACTTATTGCTGCTTGAGTGATTTTAATTTTCAGATTTCCTTGAATGTTTTTGCACAGCTTTTGCAACAAAGCGCTAACCCCTCGTTCCTCCTTCTTAAAATTTTGTTATTTCTCTCCTGTACCCTGCATCAGTTCACCATAAAGTGTGCAATCATTTTGTGTGCTTTTATGCATTTTCCCTCAGTTACCATATGTGATATAAAATAAAGTTTCAAAAGGAGGAGGCAGGGGGAGGAAGTGTTGTGAATTGGTTAAACAGAAAAGAGTGTCCTTTAATCCAAACAGTGTTGAGAGCTGCCTCAGGTCAGATAATGCCTCAGAGGCAAAACTCTAGCCTCAAGTTGCAACATGCAGGTTCTGCGAGCTCTTGACTCAAAACACTTCAAAAACAAAGGGAAGAACTAACAAAAATTGGAAACACAGGTTTTCTTACTATGTAGTGGCTGTAAAGGCAGTAGAGACGGAGGTAGCTCACTCAACAGTTCATTTGTATGCTGCTGTTGTCATGTTTTTACAAACTATTGTCACATTTTTGTCACGTGTCATATCTGACAACAGACCATAAACCAAGAATTCTGTTAAATAAATGATTCTCACTCAGGCATTAKCCCTGGCAGACACCTGCTGGGAGAAATAATGAAACCTCCATTTTGCAATCAACTACATTTTACTGCCTATTCTTGACACTTAATGGTTGTTAAATGTCAGCAGGTCACTGCAAATTTGTGATTTTAAGTGTCTGAGTACCCAAACACAAGTCAGTTCTGAGATATTTTCTTTCCCCTTTGGTTAAATGTTTTTAAAGGAAGAAGGGGCGGGGGGGAATGTATTAAAACTTGACAGCATTGCAACCTGTTACRAAGATATCTTTGGAAAGGTCCGAAAAATATTCTGAGGCAGCCTTTAAAACGAGGCCATCAATATCCACAGTTGTACTACCTACAAAAATAAACAGGAGGGAAAGAAGGAGATTCTGAAATCTGCAGACCTAGATCCCAAAAAGCATTTTTTCTCCTGGGTGAAATAGGAAGGAAAATGGCAATATAAAGTCGCCCTGGAAAACTCTCTGAAAATTTACCTGCACGGTGCCTGACCAATGGAAAAGGAGAGGGATGCAGAGCTCTGCAGCATTAATTGAACAGGGTTTGGTTAAGCATAAAGGCAAACGGAGCACAGAGTCGTACACGGGCACACAGAAGCAAAGGACACGGAACCACAGCCCTTACCTATGAGTGGGAGTTCATCCATGGTAATGCCCTGAGATTTGAGGTGCTTCTTGATACAGGCCAGCCGCTGCACGTTGGGTCCCCAGCGCCTGCCTAGCTTGTGTATGTGCTGAATCTGTGTCACAAACCGCATTTCGTCATTTAGCTTGCACTCAGGTCTCCAGTCTGGAGGAGGAATCACCCTGCACATCCCATACTTCTCTACCTGAGCTCGGACTGACTCAATGTATATCAGCGGGTCGTGAAATTCCTTGGTGGAGGGCCTAAGGATGGGAATCTCCCCCAGCATCCCCCACCCAGATTTACTACTGCCCTTTTCGTGCTTTCCCATTGAGTCTTGTGGCTTGTGCAAGGACTCCGCTTGAGAGGTAGAACGATTTTCACAGGAGGCATTTTCAGTTTTGCCATGTGCTTGTTTCCCTGGCGTACTCTTTCCAGCAGTGGCTCTTTTCGGCCTATTTCTTTCCAAACTCTTCTCTGGCACTTCCTTTCTAAGGTGTCCATTCAGCAAAGGCTTTTCTACTGCTGCCTTTTTGCTGGCAGCTTCTGCCAAGTTGACAGCCCCTCTCATTCTCTTTGTGGGCGAYTGTATTTTGTCTACGTGATTCGTCACTTCCAGCCTCCTCTTGGAATTGCGCAGCCCCTCCCTCAACTGTCTCCCCACCTCCTTAGTGCATGTCTTTTGGTTAAACTTGCCATTGACTTTTACACCATTAACAGCGGTATTGTTAGACTTGGATGCTCCAAGGGATAGCACCTGTTTGCGGGTTTTTGCATTGCTACTTTCTAGTTTCCCTGAGATTGTGTGGTTGACAGGTGAACTGGATTTGTGGTGATTTAGTTTGGTTTCCTTGACCAGTTCTTTCTTGGCTTTGGTGTATGTGACAGTTCCCTTTGTCACTGTTGCAGTGTACTTCACAGTTTTGGACGGTGAAGGTCTGACTTCTCTCATCTTTTTGGCACTGGCTGCATTTGCACTCGGAGATGATATTCGAGTGACTCCGTTGACTTTAGAAACCTGAAATGCCAGAAGTGTTGCAGAAGGAGAAGAAGGAAGGAAACAGAAAACAGAAAATTAAATTAATRATGTGACCACTCAGCCCCAATGTCCCACTTGCTGGACAACCACATTCCACAGTCCTGACTCCTGGACCCGTCGTACAATCCTCACATAATCATTTGCACACAGGCAAGAGGGGACTAGGTATTTATAATAATCAAATGAAACAGAAATTTGGGTGTTTTGTCTTTTTTTTAAAAAAAATTGACCAGAAAGCCCCCAGTCTTGCTTTCAGAGGGTAAACAGTCTCTGGCATTGGAAAGGGTGGGGTGTTTTGTTTGCACTACCCCCTTCTTTCTTGTCTACCAAAACACAGATACACTGATTAACAAACTAAARTCCTTCATTAACTCTTTTTCTGGCCCTCAAGACACTCTCTTTCTCCCACCCGACTTCCTTCAGGTGCACACACATTTCGCTACTTAGCAGACAAAGCAGGCAACATATACTGTCTATTCTAACTGGAACCTGCACGTTTTGCAAAAAGCACACACAGAGATTCAAATCAATTTACCATCTATCTGTGCACACATAAAAAAAGAGATGTGGATCACATTATGCACCCAACAGATCAGCATGGCCATGAAGGAACCAATCTGTCATACACAWTAAATGTTGGGCAGCACATTGCTGCTGAAGTCAATAATTTGAAATTTTAAAAATGTATATAGTAGTCCAATGTATTTATTTTTAAGTTTGGTATCTGGGCAGTTTTGCTGACATTTATTCTATTAGATCATATTGTGTCAATGCAGCTTAGAATTGCTGGACTCTGCTGCTTTCTGTTAGATATTTAAATCCAGTCATGAGACTAGAATTAGTATTTTAACTACAGGGAGTGTTAAAGACCAGAAGCAATCCTCAGCTACAAAGGGAATTGAGACAGCTCAGCATCACCAAAGCTAAACCCCTCTACTAAAAAACTGAAGTTCAAGTTCAAACCTCAAACAAATTTCAGCATTTACACAACTTTAAACATTGACTTCTCACCTCCTTAAATAACTGTGAGTGCAGAAAAACACATCCAGAAGTCAGGAACATTGAAAAAAGTGAAAGCATACATTACAATAGCCCCTTATCAGCACTCAGGTGAGTAACACCATTTCCTGYAGAGTTGTAATACTTTCTCCAGTGGGATTTCAAAATCCTTGCCAAATCTGCAAGCATGGCAGCTTCTCTCAAATAAATGCAAGAACTGCAGTCACTTATATAACAGGGATRATATAAAACGGGTACCAAACAAAGACTGAAAATACTGTGCTATGGTCTTGCACTAAGTGATTTGTGAAGAGGAACTGGAACATGGAGATTCTGCACACTCACACCTACACATGTGTGTTTGTGTGTGTTCATGCACATTTTCTCCTCTGGGCTCCAGAAGCGGCAGCAGGAGTAATGTCCTTTAAAAAAAAAAATCTACATTCTTGTCCTTCCTGCGCTTGCAAGGTAGAAACACTTAAGGAAAACCCAGTTAACTGATGACATGAGTTTTTACCTTGAGCATTTCAAAGATGTATGAGGTATCATCTGGAAAGCAAACACTTGCAAACAGAAATGCATTTGCCCATTTCCCTTGAAATTTAAGCAGTACTCTATGTTTGAAATGGAGGCCTGGGTTTGACTTTTACAGAACTTTTTCATGTTGCAGAAGAGACACAGATAAGAGTGCTGCTGAGACATTGCCTYTTGCCTGCAGCAGTCACAACAAGCATTGAACATTCCTGGCTTTATAAATAGCCAGGAACATTGATTACAGATCTAGACTAATAGTGAAGAATTGATTGAGAACTGGAAGGGGAAGGTAATCCGGGTGACTGTGATCATGAAATGAGTTTTCATTTCTAAGATGTGACAACAGTTGAGAAAGGATAACCAACTCAAAAAAGAACCCCAAAACCAGAAACAATAAAAACAAAAGCAACAACAACAAACAAACAAAACTCCCCCCCCCACAAAACAACCAAAACAAAAAACAGTAAAAAAAAACCAAACCAACAAACGAACAAAAAAAACCCAAAAAAACAAAACAAACAAGCAATCAAAAAACAACCATAAAAACAAAAGAAAAGGAAGATCCACCTGAAAACATCCAAACCAAGGCAATTTGCACTCAGAAGAAAGGCACAAAGCACAGGCCATTATACCTGTTCCCAAAATTCTTTAACGATTGGAAAATTAGAAAATAATCAGAGTAAAAAGTGGTAATACAATTACGTGACTAAGGGCAACTACACTGGAAAATAAAAAAACACACATTGTGTTTATTTACTGTCAGAAAGGCCAAGGAGCTAAAGAAACGTCAGTTAGCAAGAAACTAAAACAGAAAAAAGAATTGTACAAACCTTAAAAATACAAGATAATAGCAGAAGAGCTAAAACACCACACAAGGAAAGAAAACAAATGTCTGACTTAAGTGTCCCTGTTTCTTGCATTAACCTTCACTAGAAGTGGCACTGACTGAATAGTTACCAGGTATAGAACATAATCCATTTAACAAAAAGGCTAGGAAAGCAACCAGAGTGAGCTAGAAGGTACCTAGATGACTTAGGGCATGGCTCCTGGAAATAACCTGGGGGCCGACAGAGAGTCTACCTAATTTCAAACCCTAAAATAATTCTGGAACAAATCATCAAACAGCTAACTTGCAAACACACAAATGAAAATAAAATAATGTTAAAAACAAAACAGTTTTGCCAGAATAGCAAATCAAGCAAATTTGGCCATCTTCTGACAGACACCTGGCTGAGCAGGTAAAGAAGTACCTCTGCTTCAGCAGGATTCCAGTCACTMTCCCCTGACACATTCCATCAAACAAACTCCTGAGACACATCCCAGACATAATTACTCTAAAGTGGCCTCACAAGGGACTAAATAAAGTAATCCTCAAGAAACGTTTTCATTGTCATAGTTCTCTATTGTCCTGGGAGGGYATTTCACGTGTCTTTCTGCAGGGACTTGGCTTAGGCTTGGTTCTACCAAGTATTTTCATTATTGTACAATTTGACAGTGAAACACACCTGGAAGGGGCTGTAATCACTCAACGACAAGATTAAAATCAAAGTCAATCCTGAGGAACCTATATCAGAACATTTCTACAGTAAKAGGAAGTGCTATTTTTAGGAAGCACAAATCATTCATATGTAGGGGAAGAATAACATTTGGGGAGCATAGGGAGATGAAAAACTCTATAACAGTCTCCTGATGCATAAAGAGCTGCKTTGGAAAGAGACAGTAAATGCTCTTTCCATGTTCACTGAGAAAAGTGGGAGAAAAAATCCCTTTAAATGTCTACAATGATCTGAGGCACAACTAGGAAAACTTGCTCATCAGTACAAACGGGAAACACCAGAAGAAGCTGCCAACTGACACTGTGGAGTCTCCTCTACAGAGGTTTTCAGAAGGTTTCAGGAGGCTGGAGCTGTATCAGTGGATAATCAAGAAAAAGCCTCAATGTGAGCAGTCAGGGGGCATGGAGGCACCTTGTCACTCTGCTCTAAGGAAGCTGTGACCAGAAGTGTCAAGGGCCACCTGGGGCACCCCTTCAGCAASGACTGGTGACACAGGGGCTACAACAAAACACAGGAAAGTGCTTGTGGAAAAAAGCAATATTCTCACAGCATCTCTTATTCAAAGGAAAACATATCATCAACACCATCACATTTAAGACAGATCCCTCTTTTCTCTCTTTTACTGAACTCCTGCTCTGCAGTAAAACACAGTATGATAACTTTTAAGTTTTAGTCTTTTAAAAGACAAATGGGACCAGCACAGTCTTGCAGCAATTGGTTTGGTAGATTTGAACAAGTCTACATACACACCTCTGCATAGCACTGAGGATTCAGCCTCCAGARACATACACAACAAATAAACAACCTGCTTGATAGCAACCACAGTGATAAGAGCAACATTAGCAACACTGACAAAAGATTTGGTCCCAAACCAATYCAAGTTATGCAACTGATCTTGAATTCATTCATTAAAATAGTTCTGYGCTGACATAGTTCAACAGAAGTAAATTACCATATTAGGCCAAGAGAGGGCCCCATTGAACTACATTTCATTTGCTCACAACCCTTTTAGGATTTTGGAATATAGCAAAGGAGAAAGAGAAAGAAGCAAGGTACCAGTGACAAGTACAAGGGCACATCAGAAGAAGAAAAACAGAAAGAGATTTAAAAAAGAAAATCTCTGGTAATTTCTAGTGTTCTGCCTTTATTTTCTCTAAGACTTAACAAAACAAAATCACACATAAAAAACCATGCAAATGCAGTGATCAAGGAGCAAAAATATAGTGGATGGAGGAGGAAAATGTGGCTGRCACCCTGGGAAAATATATCTATTTTAGAAAATATTGAAAAAGTCAAAGACTCAGGACAACAGCAGGAAATTTGGAAATGTCCCATAACTGGTAAGTCTAAGGTTTTGGACAAAGCTAAGTCTTTCTGTCAGGCAAAATGCATAATCCACCTTTAATTAGTTGAAGCCACATTTTCATTAAAATTGGTAAGAAAGTACTTGCACTGCTGTGGGTTGCAGAAGAAAACTTAGGTACTTAATAATCTTTTATTGAAAAAAAAAAAAAAAAGAAAACCTACATCATCTCAACTTAACCTTCCCTTATTTTCTGAAGCCCGGAGACCACCCTTGGTGAGGTGTCCATATGGTGTGACTGCTGGTTGTACTGCAGTGCTTTAAATTTTTTCTCCATTGCATTCCACACAATTGAAAACATTTTATATTCTATGAAGCAAAACTACTTGGACTGTAGACAAAATTGTTCTACACTTGCCTTTTTCCTTTCAGAACTACCTTCAGAAGTGACAGCTGTTGACTTTCACAACAGTTTTAATCAATCAAACTGTGACGATACAACTTTAAAGCAATTCACACAAGTGTTCGAGTAAGTCAAAAGAATTAAGAGGTGCATCYTTACATTTTGGGAAACTTGTTCAACACTTATTGAAGAGCTCATAACAGAGCAAGGACCACAGGATGCTGGTGATCACAAGACAGAATTCCAAAATGATGCAAAAGAAGGCAGACATTCACACTGATGCCTTGATAAGGGCAATTTGCCGTGGAGGAATAAAGAACTGAAGTCTTACAGAGGTACAGGCAAATAAACTGTAAATAGCCTTCAGTATCTCAGATTTGATTTAGAAGGTAATAAAATCCGATGGAGACACTTCAGGCACCACCACTGAAACACACAGCACTAAAGATTTCCTCAGCAAGAGTATCACTGCTTTTCTTTTTGCTAKTTTTCATTTCTAAGCCTGGGACTGAGAGGTGCCATTCAAAGGCCTTAGCAGCCCTTACAAGATGGAAATTCCACCTCCACTCAAGACCAGGTCAGCCTACTTCAAAGAAAAACCTTTAGATGTCAGCAAGCAAAGGTTATCCCTAATGAGGCTCTTGAGAATTAACCACTGCAAAACAACCAACCAACAACATCAACAACAACAACAACAACAAAGACAACAACAGCAACAAAAGCACCAACCACCAACCCAAAAAAATATCCCAGCTTCAGCCTGACTAAGGACAGTCACAAGCACTGAAATACTGGAAATACTGGTCCACTAAGATCTCGCATCCAAACTCAAGCTGGGCTGAAACAAATCTCTTGCTGAATTTTTCTGCTAGCTTTCAACCAAGTAACATAGAACTCTAAAAATTTCTCCCACCAGATACCTCCACTAAAGGCAATATTCTAGAGCATCTTCTTKAAGCATCAGAACCATTTTCCCCAGAGTTCAAGGTTTGTGCTTCACACATGCAAACCAAGGCATGTGAGTGCAACGCCAGGCTCTCCACAGCACCAGTGAGGCCCTRAGAAAAGCCACACAAACCAGCTCCTTCTTCCATGTGCTGCCAGCCTGGGCACTGTCAGCACGGAGTGCCAGGCAGAAAGGTTTCATAAATAGCAATGTGAACTTTAGTCTGTCATATGGATATACCAGACAATAAAAAGACGGGTTGTAAAGCAAGCTTTATCATACTGACTTCTCACGTACATATACTTTTCCTTTTTCCTCTCTTTTTCCTTTTTTTCACTAAAAATTAACTCCTGCTGCTCCAGAGCATGCTTTTAAGGATTGCCACGTTCAATTTAAAACAAGCAGTGGAAAAAAGAACTTAGAACCTTAAAAGACTGTTTCCMGTGTGTCCACAGCAGAGTAGAACTCATTACCTGTTTCCTTAAGTCCTGAGCCGATCTATGAAGAGTGTGGTGGTTGTTAGCCATGAGCCCTTTCGTAGAGGAGCCAGTGTTTGTAGTAGGATGGTGATTAGCAGCAGCCTGGTCTTTTCGACTCTCAGCCTTATGTTCGCTGTTCCTCTCCTTCCCTGGGKTGGCCTCTTTGCTTTTGTGTTTCTGAGCAGGTTCTTTCTCCTTCGATGATTTGCTGGACCCATTGAAAACTGAGAAGAGAGAAAATCAGGTTATTAAGGAGAAAAAAAGAAAAGAAAAAGTATGCAAGACCAAACATTTCATTCAAAACATCACCATTTTCTCTGCTCTCAGTGTTGGATATTTAGTGAATGCCTACTTACATCTAAAGTTAAATCAATATAGAAGCACTATTTTGCAAATTTCTTTATATGAACAGATTTACTAAAGTATTTCCTCTGCTTGTTAGCACACATTATCTTTAATATCCAAATTAAAACATACAAGGTATATTACTGTTTTGACTGACCTAAATTTAGAATTATGAGTTTGATTTTTATTTATGACAGTTTTAATCATCTTTTTTTGCTCTTCAGTGAGGGAATTCTAAACATAAGCTAAAAAGAAACAAAAATTATTTTTATATACCAACGTAGAAGAAAGAAAACATTCCATGAAAAAGCGTGTTTTGTTTTCATCAAGATCCAAACTGCTGAATCAAACTGACAGCAGTTTGCCCATAGCAGATAAGCTGCAAATAGAAAAAGGTACTTCTGCAAAGAAAGGAAAATACTAAAACCATTTTGGAACATGTGACAAGAAATAATTCTGGGACCTAAGCTGATCACTGCAGCCTTTTAATGAAGTGAAGGGGTAAGAAAGCATGCAACAGAAACCTTTATTTTTTGTACAATAAATAGTATGCGAAAGCATACAAGCAACTTTAGTTCCTGTCTCTCTGCTGAATTTAGGAGTAGTCACTGCTCTTCTGTTATCAGGGAACATGAAAAGCTGAAGCTAAAACAAACAAAAAAAAAATCACATCATATTTCTCTGTCTGTTAATCAAAAATGTGCTGAATTCGTATCAGCAATGCCCCCTCTTCAGTCGAGCACYTGACAGAGGTTCACAAGGTTTGTGATCCAACATCCACCATGGCAAGCGCACTCCTGCCTTTTGCTCTGATTTTTATCTGCTTTTTTTTGACATGTTTAGGAAAGGATGTAAACAAGAAACTTCGTAAATACTTAACAGCACAACTATTTGAATATCAGTTATTACACACAACATACACATCTGTTTGGGAACAGTAACTAAATGCATTAAGTTACTGTTTTCCTGTGAAGTCAAACTTTTCTTTTGTCACTTAAGGTGATATTCCTACAACATACACCTTCTTATCCAAGTTGTGAAGCTWAGCTGTCTCTACTGATGCCCTGCAGTATCACAGTAGGAGAAGCAGAAAAAGTAGTGATAAAAACTCAACAATCCTGCTGGACAGGAGGAGCAGTTAAGCTGCCTTTGAGTAGACCCTAGCTCCAAACCTTCCCAAGCAGCTATCCACCTTCCTCAACATCTCCAACAGCCAGAAATCCAGCAAACTACTGGCAAATTTTATATTCAAATAATTTATCATATTCAGTCAGTTGTAAGTGTTAAAGCAGATTATGTAAAAAAAAGAAAAAACTGCAATTGCTTTTCCTCCTCCCTTCCCCCTTGCATAAATGGAGTAAGAAGGAGAGAAAAGCTGTCAGCAGCGGAGTCGCCACAAATTTCCCCATGGCTCTGCCACTCCTGAGCTCAGGATCAACTGGAACTGCCCCAGCCAGACACGGATTTCTCAGTGATTTTAGCAAAAATCGCGTAACCCTCYGTGTCTCATTTCCACTGATGGAGCTGATAGTAATTGCCAGCCCCTTTCAGGAAGTTCATGACAATACATTTATCCTCCTTTGTAAGGAGTTCTCACATCAGATGGAAGGCTCTACAGATGCATAAAGCATGACTATTTATTTTTAATAAGACATAGCACAAMCAACCAATGGCAGCTTTGTTAATAGGTATTTTATCATTGTGATATCTTTCTTTGAAGGGAACAAATTATATATACTGATCTGCTCCTACGGAAACATTCAAGTCAGAGAGATTAATTTTCTGTAATCAGTTGCTACTTTAAAAACTGAATAATACTAAAACAGAAAACACAGTCAGAAAGCCAAATTGTGCACTTCTGTGGGTCAAAAAAAAAAAAAGGCATACATGAGACAAGGTATATTTTATATGCAACAGCTCATTAAATTTAAGTGTCGTGGGAACCCTGCCAGTTTTACCCTCTGAGTAATTATCTTTTGTCTTAATTTGTAAGGTTCTTGAAAGGGGGAAGAGAGAAACAAGAGAAAAAATAGATAAGTCTCACAGGAAAAGCTTAAAAAGCTTAAAGTCTGAAAACACAACAAAGGGAGATGTAGATGCAAAACARTTTTTGCCATGCTGTCTCTAGTTAAGCAGTAGATGGTATCAGTTTCTATAAAAATCAGTATTTGTTTCTTCCAGCACCGCGATTACTGTTATATCCAGCTACATGGGTACAAAACCTTTACGCAATAGTAAATTCTGAAAGATTCACAAATATACTATATGAACAACTATCAAAATGTAAACCTGATTAATTACAGAATGCTATCACTAGCCAAGCATTTAAGGGTGGGGGGGCAGACTCTGACACTATGATTTTCCTCCAAACTGACTAAAAATGTTGAAGCAAGTTATTTAGACAACAAATAAGTTATTTAGTACAATACAGGATTAAACTCTGGCCCCAAAAGCTAGTAAGATAGTTCAATGAAAAAATGAACCAACAAAAAAAGACAACTCCCCTCCTTCCCAAAAAAAATTACATTCTTGAAGAGTGACTGATAATGGGTCAGCAACACCCACTTCTCAAAGGAAAGAGAACAAAATAACTCCCCAAAACTCTGCATTAAATATTACTGAGAACAAATCTGATTAAACAATGGAACAATTACTAATTCTTTTGTGTCTTCTTATGCAGCAAATTGCATTCTCCTTCATGTCTGCCAGCTCTTAAACATTTCTGAGGCAATCAGAAAATCAGGGAAGGTGTACATTGTGCTTTACTAATCCCAGACAGCTGTGTTCTAGGACGATCTCCCCTGTTAGAGATAAGTCTGACATGCTAGTATCCAACATTCTGTTCCCAATCACTTTGTTTCCTTGCTAGAGTAGTCAATTAAGGCTTCATCCTTGAAGCAGTAATTTCATTGAAAAATAGAAAGACAAAATCCAAGTTCAACCTACACTAGTGGTGAAACTTGCATTCCTGAAACAGAAATCATGYACTCTTGAATTATGATTATTTTATGCTACCTTAACCAACTCTATTTCCTCAACAGCTTTTTGTTAAAGGTAAGAAGTACTATTAACAAATATTTAAAAGTGTAAGTAAACTATTAGTGTTTAGATACTCCAAACAGAATAAAAGCATATCCTTATACCCATACCCATCTGAATGCTTATTCTCAAAATGCTGTGCCCTCCAAAGTTATCATCATTATTAAACAGAAACAGTAAGAGTCCCACAGTGAAATACTTGTGGGTCTTTAGGTTAGCAGTGATGATCAAATGCAAAGAAACTGAACCACTACATTCAAAACTCACAAGCACTGGGGGTTTTTAAACCACTGATATAATTTGTGGCAGCAGAACAAAACCTTATGGCAGGCATGATCCCCACAGATGCATCACAGTGCTCTCTGCATCAGGRGAACTAAACCCCAGGCACCAATATTCACCCAGGATCCCATACAGGGACTTTGGGGCATCTCATTTGAAACTGTGATAAAAAAATCGCTACACAAACCAATGCAAATTGTGCAAATTATTAGCTGTATTAGGTGTAATAGSTGCAGCTATAATAATGTCTAAAAAAATTTTTGGTCAAGTAAAGCCACAGATGTGCTCAATTACTACAGATTAGCTAAGCATTTACTACAGAACTGACARCGTAGTGGGCGATAAACATAATGTGTTTTCAGCAATTTTCAGAAGTATTCCTACAAATTAATTTGCACACAAACATTTCACARGATACAGCCAGCCAGCCATTCAGAAGCTAATTTATAATATGTACAACAATCAGGCTTTCACTGTGTAAGCAGCAGAATTACTGGACTGGGTTTAGTCACCTATCGACTCCACGGGCAAAGCTTTGTTTCCTAAGCCCTCCTGGAGATTATTTCTGCACCTGATATATTTTATACTTGAGATAACTGGGGGTTTAATATGCAGAATATTGAACCCTTTTGCTGTATTCCAGTGTCTGGAAGATGAAGGCAGGGACAATATATATATATATATATATATATATATATATATATACACACACATGTGCTGCCTGTTGCAGAGCTTGAACTGCTTAAAGCAAGTGACTGCGCATTCATAAACCATCCAAAAAAAAGAGGGGAGATAGAAGTGAAAGGGAGAAATTTTGTTTTTAGAAGGAGAAAAGGGAACCTTGCCAAAACTGTGAATCGAGCCAGCTATTCCAATGCAAACCTCATGTTGTTACATAGATCATGTTTGGGAAGAGATGTAGTATTAATCAACTTTCTGGCACGAAGTATCTGTTACTATACAAAAACATTCTTGCTCTGGTTTTAATTCAGTTCTAAGTCACTGTGAAAACATTTATGTGGCTCCCAAACTGCATTAAATGACCCAGACAATAATTCTTTTCCCCTCCCTGAGGAACTAAAACAACCTTCTACTTCCATAAAACACAGTATTTWAATACTGCCAATTGTTTTCCTTAAATGTTGGGTATGTTCTGACTTCCATAAATCATTTCCAGAGATAGAAGTTRTCTTCTGAGCCCCCCAACATGCTCTGCCCACTCAGAGTCAGAAGCAAAGGTGTACTTCAGAAGAAAAGGCYAACACCACATCATGTGAAAACGTGACACTGCTGTTTCCACACTTCTCCATCCCTAATGCAGCACCGCTCAGTTTCTCAGTGGACAACACTGCACAGAAATTTCCATAGCCGCATGCCAGCAGAAGTCAAACAGGAAAGCCGTGGCAGAGAGGTGACACTGAGCTCCTTTTTGACACCATCAATAAAACAGCTCAAACCCTGCACGCACAGGAATATATTGGGCCATTGGGAGAAGCGTTATTGGTATGAGACACCGCGCCACCGTTTGCAAAAATTCAATACCAAGTGTCTCGTCTCAGCACAAATTCATTACTCTCACCTAACCACTACGACACAAACAACATCACAAGGGTCACTCACTAAGCAGCAAGTCCGTACAAGAAGTGTCTGTCTGTTAGCACGAGTCTCGCACCAGGATAACAATTCCAGTTTTTTGAGCAACTTCCAGCTCCCCTATTCTTCTCCACAGGTCATACAACTAGCTACTGAAAATCCACAAATCCCCAAATGTGTTGTGTCTGATTTGCATATTTAAATATGCAAATTACTGCAAAACGGGTAATTTCCGTGTTACATATTTTTGCAGAGAAATTAAATGTGCAAAAATGTTTATTGCAACAATTACTGGTACCATGGTCTTTCAACAAAGGCTGTAAATCATCAAAATAATTGCCTACCCATTAACTGTTGTAGCACTCTGCCTGAAATTCTCTTATTCTGCAAAAARTATTTTTCTTCTAAATGTTTACCTCTTCAGGATTAGTTTCACTAAGAATTATGTACAAGCCTAAGACTCYGTCTCATGTATCCACCCATAAATACCAAATTTAGTTAAAACCAAAACTAAATAAAGAACWGCATCCATAAAAAAGCATTTTCTCACGACACATTACACAAACAGTRATGTATGTAAAAGATGTGCTATTCAAGCCTAAGATATAGAAAGGCTGCATTAAAACATACCCTGAAATAAGAAAAAAGCTATCTACGATCTTTTCCTGCATCATCTTTGTACTACACATGTAAGGAAATTACTCTGCTTAATTACCCACTGCAAATTGAGAAGTGCAATGTTCTTCTGTGTTTCTGGTAAGCGAGTACGACAGCACTGAAGCAGAGTGTAGTATTTCTGGCAGTGCTTGCTTACTATGCACTACTGCCAGGTCTGTTTTGAAATTCGAGCCCCAAGAGAAAAAAAAGCATCTATACAATTTTCTCTCCTGCTCATTTCAGGCAAAAGGCATGCAGAGCAGTTTTTATCTCATCATGTTAACAAAACACAGCATGAACCAAGTAACCATTTCTGACCCTGTAGGTTTGCTGGCACACTGGAGCTGGTTTGCTCCAGCTAAGGACACCAGACTCGCCCTTCGTGAAGAAATCTGGTTACAAACAAGGATGGCTAATTCTGTTTTCCTAAAAGAAAATTAGAACTTAATGGTCTATCTTGGGCATCCAGAGACAAACAGGGCACTTCCAGGTATGATGGCCCAGATGTGCAAGCCTCTCCACCTTTAGGCTGCTGTGCTGCTGTGAGAAAATACCTAATTCTCCAATCATTCTTCCTGAGAAAATTGGCCAATCTTTATTAGAGGAACTGCAGCCTCCTGCCTGCAATGCCAAAGCTGTCTACACAACTGTATCTTCATATGCTGTTCCTCTGAGGCACTTTTCCAGCCCACAAGCCCTTTCAAGTAGAGTAATGCCTGTCCTCCTTTGCTCCTGAGATGGGACCGATAACCCAACAAGTCCCYAGCTCCATCTCCCAGCTCTCTATCACAGCCTGCCTAGCAAAACACTTGGCACCTGCAAACATTTTTCTTCAGGAGCGTGCAGAAAAAACCTTCCATTGTGCCACAGAAAGAAATCAAACTAGGATTTATTTAGTTGTAAGGAATTCAAAGATTTAGTTTTAAAGGAACAGAGACCTAAGCCTACTCTCTTACCTACAACTTGGAATTTCCTCCGAGCAGCAGGGACATGCAATTTAGATCTGATAYCCCCCTGGAAAGACTTGCACATGCCCTTTTACACACTGCCATGAATGTGGGGGATAAACACTTCTCCTGCCAAACATTTCACTTGGCTCTTTTACAGCTGTATGTGTGTGCAGCACAGCAGTACTATGGAAGGAGGGTGAAAAGGCACAGGTAACAATGTGATGCTTTAAATGTGTCTCTGTAAGCAATAAGGTTGGACTGTGACAAGTCAGTAAAGCTAATTACTTCATCTTGTGCAGCAAGCTATGCCACGTGCTATACGTGCTCCCCATTCACACTCAGGCGTTCTCAATTGAGTTAGCTGCCCAAAAGGTGGCTCAACAGCCTCAGTTGTAACAAACAGTTTGGTGTGCAACCTTAATAATGCCCCATATTGGCATCAGAAGGGGATATTGACAAATGACTTCGCCCAGAAAATTTGTTCTGGCCCCCATTGAGTAGAAAGCAATCATTTGACACTGTCTAATGACATTAATCAAGCTCTGAACCTTTGTTGTTGTATGTCATAGCAAATGCTTAGCATTTTCAAGTCCAAAGTGCTTGACTACACATTGTATATTAAAAACAAAAGACTTTAATTCATTAAAAATAGACTCTCACGCTAGATTAAGTTCATTTGCTGCACCCGTCCCTGGTCTGCCTTTGTGTGTGGTCTCATTTAAAACAGACACACATGAACCAGAACCTACTTTATTCACATGAAACAAAAGTACTATTGGCTGTCAACCAACATAACAGACACTGAAGAATGGGAATACCCCTGGGTAAGGAAATTTTAATTTAAAAAAAAAAAAAAGAAATTACAGTGATGAAGAAGAAGCAGCTGCCTTCTCTGGGAATTCCTGTTTCTTCACCTTTGTCAAAACATCTCACATTGACTCCTATGTATTTTGTAAAGGTCTTCTGCAGCTCTATTAAGGCAGCAGCTTCATTTACACTCTCTCTGATCTATATTGATAAAGATTATGAAGCCATTATAAGGCTCATTATGTCTGCCTTTACCTACCCCCAATTAAGATTTCAGGTGTCTCCAGTTCTGAGCTAATTTCAAAGTGGCTGCCATCTGGGACATTCTCAAGGAACACTATCAGCTCCTTTTGCAGTGATACATCATATTTAAAATTCTAAGGAAGCAGTTTTGTTATGTGCAGCCTCATTTTCCATACGTAGAGTTTTGTGCCTTTTATTTTGGGGGGATTATTTAGAAATCAATCTTAAGTGCCAAGTTTTGATCTATGCCTGGTAAGGCATTAAAGCTCTGGTCACAGCAGACAGTTGAAATGCTATTAGGCATAACATCCCCTTGCAATTATCCACAAATCATTCACAAAAAGTGAGTTTTTGAGCTTGGGTRTGCAATAAAAACAGATTCAGACGCAGTCATGAGAAAAAAAAATTGGCATATGTAACAAAGGAACCCTTTATAGAAAACTCTCTTTTGAAAGGCAGATATGAGGATCAGCCCAGTGAAGTAATTGGGATCTACTAATCTCTTCTTTGGAGCAAGGTAGCATGAAGGAACAAAGAGAGCAGGCACAGGTCACCTCTCAAAAAGTGCACTCTAAAAAAGACCTTCTTCTCAGTCATCCTACTAARAGAAGAGCTGAAGGGGCAGTCACCAGAAAGAAAGATTCTCATGAAAAACTAATAGTGAGGAAGGGAACAGAGAGAACAGGCTACTTTTTGAAATTATGTCAGGCAGAGATGGCACAGAGTTGTTATGATACAAGAGCTCATGCTGGAGCGAGAACCACATCACACAGGATGCTGGCAGTGGAGAATTACAGCAGGCTCAAGGAATTTTCATCRTGGCTTTTAAAATTTTCCATTTTATGCTAGGTAATGTTGCAATTATGGATCAATTTTTCAAGATATGGCACAAGGACATTGTGATGMAACTACTGTGCACTTAGTGCATTTTTTGCTGATTTGCAGAGAAATAACTGACTTGGAAAAGTTTCTTCCATAAAATCTTTCAATCAACAACATGAAGGCAGTATCAACCTACTGCAAGTGTGGTCTCAATACCACATGAGAGAAAGTAAGTGTTGCCCCTGACATGTGTTTTGATAACAGTTATGAAAGCTTATATTTAACTTCGATAAAAAAAAAATCATTCTAAATTAAACATCAGTCTCAAAAAGCCAGAGAGACTGACTGTGTTGTCTACACATGTTTCTGTATGTGTATGTGTGTGTGGTGTGTGTGTGTGTGTGTGTGTGTGTGTGTACACATATTTACATTGCACAGAATCACAAGATTGTTTAGGCTGGAAAAGACCTCTGAGATCATTGAATCAAACCATAAACCTAACATAACCAAGTCCACCACCAAACCATGTCMCTAACTGCCGCATCTACATGACTTTTAAATACMTSCAGGGATAGTGACTCAACTACTGGGCAGCCTTGTCAACCCTTTCAAGKAAGAAATTCTTCCTAATATCCAACCTAAACCTTTCCTGGTGTGACTTGAGGCCATTTCCTCTGGTCCAATTGCTTGTGACTTGCAGAAGAGACTGACCCCCACTGCAGTATATACMTATATACACATGTGTAAGTGTGTGTGTGTAATTCCAGCCCTGCAGTAGCTCTGTCACAGAGAGAGTTCAGATTATGGTGAGAAACAGGTTAAAGCACAGGATGCTAACACTAATTTTACTCCACCACTTTTTCACTCAGATCAAAAAGAACAGACAAGGACTGAGCACATTCAGCTCATTAATTTACTTCCTAGGAGAACAGGAGAGCAGGAGAACAGTGCTACTTAGGACCTACCTTGCCCATTTGGTACATGTTTATGCGTTTTTCCTTTCCTAGGGGTTGACTGGCATGATGATGAAGCATTGTTTGTGGCTGTTTTTGTGTCCTCTGTCTCCTCCTCCTCCTCTTCTTCATCCTCATCATCCTGAGAGCTTCCAAAATATACCATGTTGCTGGGCAGGGCTGGAGAACCTGATCATGATAAAGAAATGGCTCATTAGCATCATTGCATTCACTTACTGCACTCCACATATTGATCATAACCTACTTGGGCATCATGCATAGCAAGGGGTGATCRGGCCTCGGAGCTGAGAGGTCACAGTGCATGACTAACTAGAGGGATTTATTTATTAGTTTGTAGCAACAGGATACACATGTGCTTGAAAAGYACATTCTATTCATACTTCAGACAATCAGTCTTGCTACAAGTGTTAATTAATAGCTCTGTGTATTCAGGAAAGGACTAATGCACATGCTTAGTTTCAACTGCGTGCTCAAGTGCCTTGCTGAAGTCTTAACACTCAACTAGAAGCTCACAGCTTTTCCAAACATAAGAAAAAAGAGCAAAAATCTAATCTGCACCACGGTGATATTTTTAAGTTATCATTGCAATAAAACATTAACATTTAAACTTCACAATGCTTTGTGGGTCTCAACAATATTGTGTACAACGTTTTGCAATATTCTGCAGTAAGAAATAAAGAGAAAAGCCAATACATTGAGATGCTTATTTGCCTAGCAGATTCCTGGGAAGGAAGGAAAAAAAAAAAAAAAGAAAGGCCTTCTGATTCCCTGTGTGCTCCTCCTATTGCTTACTATATGTAGATTACTTCCCACAACACTCACATGGTTTTTAGATTTACAAATACTGCTGACAACTAATGGGCACTTTCCCATGTGCCCAATATCACTTCCTACTTCAAAATGAATCTCCTGTCTATCTCCTGGAAGGACAGGTGCCCTGGAAGCCTGCYACTTATTCCCAAAGAAAAATTTTTGGGAAAAAAATATAGTCAACACACTTGGATAATAGCAGCTCATCACTTCAATTATTTTCCTGCAGCTAAAAAAAAACCAAACCGAAAAAGAAAACTGGGCTAGAGACCAACACAAGGTAGTAGCCATTTGGCTGGTGCTTCCTTAGGAAGCACTTCTGCCTTCAAGCTCTTGAGAACTGCAGTTYTGTGTTTTGTTTGGTTTTGAGCTGTTGGTGTTGCCATTGCCAACAACGAACTAAAGCTTATTGCATATTTTCTGCTTCCACCAGGTTTGTACAAAATACTCTAAACTATAAAAATCACTTTTAAATGAATGAATTACCAAAACATGGCACAAAAAATTGGGATAGGCTGTTTCTGTGATGAATCATACTTTCCTAGGTATACTGGTTTTGATTGGGATGGAGTTAATTTTCTTCATAGCAGCTGGAATGGGGCTATGTTTTGGATTTGTGCTGGAAACRCGGTTTGTAACACTGGGACGTTTTAGCCATTGCTGACCAGTGCTTGCACTGTGTCAAGCATTTTTTGCCCCCATTTTTCATGCTGCTCTGCCAGCAAACAGAARCCCTCCTTGTGTCCTAGGGTGCACAAGGAGCTGGAAGGGGACAGAACCAGAACAACTGGCCGAAAGGATATTCCAGACCACAGGACACTGTTCTCAGCAATAAGAGCTGGGGGAAGRAGGAGGAAGGTGGGGACATTCAGAATTACAGCATTAGTATTCCCAAGTAACCATTTTATGTGCATGGGGATGGCTGAACACCTGCCTGCCAACAGCGAGTAGCAAATGARTTCCTTGTTTTGCTTTGCTTGYAGCTTTGCTTTGCCTATTAAACTGTCTTYATCCCAATCCAYGAGTTTTCTTACTTTGACCCTTACAATTCTCTCCTCCATCCCATTGAGGGCTTAGGCTCCACCTGTGAATACCTTTGCTCCTGGTCTCTGTTACGGCCCCTTTGGAACTGTGGCTGCCCTGGGGAGGAGCAGAGAGAAATTCCTGACCAGCATCCTCTGCTCTGCATGAGTGTTAGCCCTGGGACAGCCAGGTGAAACACTACAGCAGCATCAAGAGCATGATGATTCTTCCCCCTTAAACAATGTATTATTCCATCCAATTTAGACATAAATGGAAGGATACATATGGTTATCCTAGGGGAAAAGTCTTTTGCATGCCACAGCTTTCGTGTTTATCTAGACTAATGATCAAATTAAGACTGCTGACATATTTCACCGCATGGAAGCTGTAGTAACTTACAGAAACAAAAAATCTTCACATTTTTTTGCAAGCCCRGAACTTTCTGGCACACTCTAAGCAATCACACATAGAAGGTAAGAGGTGTTGAGAGGCATATTAATTCTTCTGCTCAGAAGGGAGTTCTAAGTCTCAACAGCAACTAACTAGAAGACTCTAAAACAGTTCCTCTAGGACACTGCTGCCTCAAAAACAAATTGTTTTTTTTTCTTCCATCTAGGTACCCAAGTTTGTCATATGGATTCAGAAACTGGATGCAAGTGCATCAGTTCTTACCAGAATCTGAAGTCTGACACCATTTGACAGCATTGTGCATTGACAAATGATGGCGTAAAAGAACCTTACTGTTAGGAACCCTCAAAATAAGATTCAAACACAGACTGAAACCTCCCTATTATAATTAGAGAAACAGTCAGAAAATTTATCCTTCTGGGACACTAAACTAGGAGTTGAGATGTACTGTCTGTTCTCTGAGCTTCATCTTCCTCAGAACGCCACATCTCTGAGCTTTTTTGGCAGCTGCTTTCAACAGCACCCAGCAAAAATGTATCATCTGCAATGCAAATGTTGTCATTACAACAGCAACATTTCTTTTTCTTYTTAAAGCACAGAATAAAATACAGTACTGTGTAATTTTGTTTAGAAAGGTGGGAGAATCTTACCGAAGTCCGAGAGCAGACAAAAACTTCACCTAACTCCTGGTACTCAATCACTGCAATCTCAGTGCATAAATCTTCTGTCAGAATGACACTTTTTAATTCTTTCCAATCGAGAACTATGAAAACRATGGTAAACTGCATTCCTGGGTCAGCTGGGACTGTTCAGGAAGTACACTTCCAGAGAAATTAGACTAGAACATCCAATAACACAGGAGAGTCCTGCTAACCCTTACTTTATTGATCTAAGTGCTCTGCAATATGAGACTATGGAGAAAAGCTGGCACTCAGTCTGGGTCTCCCCCTGTCCTTCCCACCAGCTTTTCCTGCATGTTTATTAAACTTGACTTGCCAAACAGAAAGAAAGAAAAGTAAGTCTGGTCTTGCACATTTTTGTTCTGTTTAAGCCTTGTTATAGATGGAAGACACTGAAATAAATTCAAAAGCTCTGAGTTTTCTTGCTTCATTTTTATGTAAGAAYTATTTTTATCCTCATCTTTTATAAYACTACTTCAGTTCTAGAATAGCSTCAAATAATTTGTTCACAACTATGYGTTGAACTGCYTAAAACCACCTTCACTTTAASMCTATGTAGCTTAACATGTCCAAAAGGCTGAGAAAACAYTGGTTTAAAACATTGAAACAGGCTGCCCRAGCTCAAGATACTGCAAGTTCCCTTTATGAGCAAACTGAAAAGAAGACATGCTGGTGTACACTGTGATTTCAGTCAGGCTAGAAGAATGACAATTATGTTTATTAGACAACACCTAATGTGTGAGCCGTTTATGTGCACTGCTGAAATAATATTCAGATGTCTCATGACTGAAGAAATAATGAAACTCCTACCAATGAAACTGCACTGTGAAGAGCAGAAGCTTTGCAATTATTCACCTTCTTTAATATTGTGTAATAACAATTCCTATCCTAAATATCAGTCATTCTCTCTGAGATCAGATCTGAGACAGGGATGTGTATATGATACCCCAGCCTAGCTCTACAGGGGACCCTATTTGTTACTCAAAGCTACTGATTTATAAAAACRATACAGAGCAGCTTACTGTAGCCATGAACATTCAAGATCATTGGAAATGTGCGCTCAAGAGCTGGTTTGTTTTCACCAACTTTGTATTTTGTTCCTCAGAAATCTGGCTAGTCTTCACTGGTGGTTTTCCTTACAGATTGTTTAGAGTTGTTCTGTGGTTACTCCATGTGTAACAGGTATTTACCATGAAAACTATGTATGACAGCAAGATGAAAAAGTCCAAAATGGCACAAGAGTAAGGGAAACTGTAGGTTCACCAGATGCATCTGCACACACACATTCACAGAACACACAGTTGTAGGGGCTTCCTTGATATGGGACATTTACGGACCACTATTTTGCATGTTTTTGTCTCTCCTGGGACACACTCAGCAACAGAAACCATGGGGCAGCTAACCATGGACTCAGAAACCACGAGCCATCATCCCTCCTCTTCCTCTTGCTCTCCCCAGCAGCAAGGTGKGATTCTCAAAGCCTACCAAGGACAATCTAAAGAGTGACACTGGAGTTAGTAACAAACAGCAAAAGAGTTTGCTGGAATTAACAACAGAAGAGCTGCAATGCTGYGGATAAAGGGCAACATCTGTGCCTGGGAGGTGGTGCCTGTCACATCTCAGCACTCTCGGTATACAATTCCCCCTTCCTCGCTTTCCTTCCCCAAGAAAACAGCAGAAAAATCTGGGAGAAAGTTACGAGAGCCTGTGGCTGTATTGAATTTTACAAGTCTCCTTCTGTGCCGGGAGCCCCCAGGTGGAGCAGGCAGCTGCTACCAGGGGCACTGGAGTGGAGGAAGCGGGAGAGCAGGGARCAGCCCTCCACCCTGAGAAACCCAYCCTGCCATGCAGCCCAGCAGCAGGTGCCTGAAAAGCCTGCTCGCTCAGCAAATTTCACCCTAGAAATTAAATTTGACTTCTCAACATTCATTTAGAAGACGTTTCATGCAAGGAACCATCCAGATTGTTGGTGGCTGTGCTGACATTTTTCTCAGCATCAAAAATGGCCTACAGAACATCTACCTTCATCTGGCCTCTTCTTATTATACCTGTGCCACCACCTCAACTGTGGCAGTATAATTTTTTTGTGAGGCCATGTGGTGAATCGGATCRGGGAACTGATTCAGATTAAAATCCCAGACTAAGGAAATTAAAGTCTAATAAATGCTGTAACTGTAATGTAATGTTCCAAGCTCTCAAGAAAAGATTTGGAAAATTTCTAAGCACACTTTTTCTTATTGAATGTGCAGCATAATATATCACTTTATGTTATTAAACAAAACATTAAACGCAGTATGTTTCCAATCTCATGTAGGAGCTGCACATTTTATATTCTGTCCTGATGATGTCTAGGCACACAATTCCTAAATGCTTTCCCTCCCTCCACCCCCCAAGACAGCTGGTTTGTTTTGCAGCAATATTTGTGTAAAAGCATCTTTGCACCAAAGATCTGGATAAGGCAATTGCAACACATTGGGAAGGAAGGAGAAGCCATGACAGAAGGAGTAAACTGTGGGAGAGGTTGAAAACTGCAGCAGCAGTGGAGAAGGGAATAGCCCAGATGTGCTGGGGCTGGAGAAAAAGGCAAATGGTGAGAGGTACATTAGCAGAYGGACACAAGATGAGGAGCAATGGGYGAATGKAGAYAGRGAGGGARTTACTGACATGWAATAGTAACAAATACAGTRAAGTGGAAGAGACAGTCCTGGTAAGGCTGCTCAGTACAGGGCATCCATGTGACAGTGCAGCCCTGTGGCCCTGATACACACACACACACCATCACCTTTCCTGCTTGACAACTCTCACTGCAGAAAGCAGAAAAGCCATCGCCAAGGCCAGGCAGCAACTTGGGGGGAACTTTCCAGCCCTTTCCCCTCCTCTGCAACACTGGGGAAAGACCCAATCACCAAAGCTGGACCTCATGGTGAGATTTTGAAAGCCTAAGAAATTTCCATGGYTGCCTAAGGGATTGCAAGCCACACAGAAAGTCTGGACAGCTGACACCAACCCAGGTACCCTCTCCTTACCAATATGAGAGCTCCTACAATCAGGTATCACTGTGTGTGGCAAATTTTGAGAAAATCATTAATGATGAGTTGTTCTTTTTTAAAATCACTCATCAAGGTTACAGTGAGCTATGAATTATTACAAAAAGAGAGGACAGTCAGCTCTTTAAAAAAAATCAGATTTTAAGTATGTTTGGCAACTGTTTCYATAAGTATCTGCAGTTTCATTATTGAAATTCTCTCGAGTATTTTTGACTTCCCTCCTATTGTGAGAGCAACACAAAAGAAAACCTAACKACATAGGAAAAACGATTACCACAACTACACACAAAGTGTGCCTTAATGCACATATGAAAGAATGACAAGTGTATTTCATGTCCTCTGTTACAATAATTTGGTGCTTATACAACAATGAGTATGAAGTAAAATATGTGGAGTTTAAGTCATAGTGCTGCWTTTAGCAATTTTCTTGGAAAGATGTCACCCTTTGCATGTGTGAAATTCAGGCTTGCTACTTACAGTAGGCAGAATTGATGCTTTTGCAGCCTATACATACAGATGTGTTGACCTCAGCAGCAAGTGTTTGATTAATAGAATAAACGATACTTTTTTTCAGCCATTTTATTTGACTAATGAGGTTATTACTTTTTTTTTTTTTTAACAAATGTCTTTCCCTCCCAAATCATGGTATATTTTGTTTCTCATTAAATTACATTAACTTTCTTCTTGGACTAGCTAAACATGTAAAAAAAAAACCCTCTCCATTTGGATCTGAAGAGTGGAATCAGAAGTATGGAAAGTGCATGTGCTTTGCCAGAAATACAATTTTGTTACTCTTCCGAATTAGCTGGCTGTGTTTCTGCAGTATTTACTCAAGTACGAACCAAATGTTTTCATCTGGACAGGATTCAAACCCTGGTATGTTACAACCACAACAAAAATCATCTCAGTCCAAGAGCCTTCTCTGTAATTTGGGCTGTGGTTTCTGCAAAATTGGAGGATRCTTCCCCACAAATTATTTACACCAACTCCCCCTCTAGCSTCTCTCCTTTTTTTTTTCCTCCCAACAATTAAACATAACCCAGATGTGCTTTGGAAAATTCTTAAAACAGTTTAAGACATCAGAATGATTTAAGCACAAGGCAGGTCAAGGTATGTGGGACTTCAGCCTGCCCCAGAAAAGCACACGGCTTGCCAAGTCCTACAGTGAGCCACGTTCAGAGGTTTGGCTTCTCCTCTGACACACAGCCCCATTCTGTGGCTGTGTGCAGGTGGGAAAACCTTGCCTCTCAAATGCTCCTGATGTGCTGGCATCTCTCAATGCTTAACATTTAGGGCCTGCTTCTCATTTATTATATGTCCTACTTATTATGTTTTGGCAGGACAACACCAAGTCCCTGAAGTGCAAATATATGTAATTTATGCCTGCATCTTGTGGTTGTTTAACCAAGCCAGGCTAAAGGAGAATAAACTGCATAAACTATCTTTCGATAGGAAAGAGCAATTGTACTTCACTTGTCTGACTCCACCTGCAGAACAGTCCCAGAGGGAGCTCCCTGGTGCCTGAGTGAGAGGGAGGAAAAGGCTATCSCAAATGCAGAAATAAAACAGGGCTCACACTCTTTCCCTCTCCTGCCATTGTGCAAATCACAAGGTGCCAGAGGTGTTAAAGCTAATTTATCAACTTGTGTGGCAACATAAACCCCATTTTTTTTTCTTGGTCTGTTCTTCAAAGTAGTAGAGCTAAACCCAAAAACCTAAAGAAAATTCTTAGTTTCCTAGGGAAATGGAGCAAGGGCGGGGAAATGCATGAGCCTGCAAGAAAAAAACAGAAGGTCCACTTTCCAAACTTAGCAAAACACACTAGAGTAACAAAGTACTCAATATTAAAAAAAAAAAATAAATAAAAAAAAAAAACAACGAAGGAATGCTTCTCATATCTATAATTTGTATCTGACAATAACAAAGCAATTTACTTCCACCAGCCTGACTAGATTTGATAGTGAACCTCGAAACCAACCCTTTCCATGTGCACTTCAACCCCCAACTTCATGTTCCCTTCCACCAATAACAACTCAAGTATGCAAGTTTCAAAACACCATAATGCCATGCCCAAAAAGCTACCAGGCTGTGTTTCACACCCAAGAGATCCTGGGCCCCATCCCTAACCAAAAATCAGTCATTTGGGTAACACTGAGCCTATGGTATATTCACAGGTCAGAAAAGCAGGCTTCAGAGGTTTTTGGCTCGGATGAAGGGCAGGAATTGCCTTTGCCAGAACACTTCACACTGCSCACCTGTGCAGGGAATTGCTGCTGCCACCACAGGAGTCACATTTTATGTCAGTAGCTCATCCACAATCAATAYCCAGCTATGCCAATGACTACATACAGAGTTAAATATCCTCATTTTATAAAACACTAAGCAGCTCACTGAGGGACTCGCAAGTAAGTCTGTGGCAATTACAAAAGCTAAACCTCAAGCTCAGTCTCCCATTTCTATCAGTTAACTGTACTCTTGCGGGGTACTTTTTGCAGGGGTAGATACTGGAATAGTTAACATCAGAAAAGGACCAAAAACTGGAAGAGCAAGAAAAAACTCTTATTTCAGCTGTACCAGTACACACAGGACACTCTATCTTATTTCAGCACCTCTTCCCACCACTTAAATATCCCAGGAGGCACTGACCCAAAACTGCATATTCCACTGAATGCCTGGAGGTTTRGCCCTCCAACAGCACTCGGTTCCCCTGGGAAGGAACAATGCCATGGGGGTGGTCGCCAGGCTCTCTCTCCATACTTCAGACACGTGGCTGTTCACTGTGTGCCTGTATAATCGCTTCTCCCTGCCAGCACTGATTAAATTACTCTWGTCCTAAACCACCACAAGAGTTGCCTAGCAGCTCATATTCCACAGGTGGCCTAACAAGTTGCACATTTGAGAAATATCTTATATTCTACACGTCAATGTTACTCCTAATGTTAAAGAAGAACCTAGAAATCGTGAGATTACAATTACTAAGTGTAACCTTATTTTTAGTAAATGGTTTGTGCAATTCAAATCCAGCACTCTACAGTTCATTCTTGAATTTTCATTCCATCCTAAAAGTTTTGTTTCAAATAGTAAATTACTTAATAAGAAAATCAATACAAATTTTCTTCCAGTATTTTAAACAAATTATTGTATGTCTGCATACAATATTATTTTGGAATTATAAAAATGAACCCAACTGCAAAGAAACTCACACTTTTGGACAGTGTCAGTATTTCATGGCTTTGCTCCCAGCCTAATCAAGTTGCTGCGCTATTCAAGCTGCTTACTCTGATGTGGGGAGCAGGTCTTTATGGTGTCCATGTGTTCCCTTGGAAGGCTGGTGCTGCAAGAATGTGACTGATACAGTCAGCAGCTCTCCAAGTACAGCACACATTGACTACAGTACCTATGGACACCAAACTAACAGGCAAACACACCTTTTGCCTTGCTAAAAGAAAGGCAAATTAACAGCTGTTTTCTAACATGCACAAAATTAAGAGCTCCAAAGTTTTGGTTCTGGGGGCTCTCCCGATGTAGTAAAAAATCTCTGCAGGTATGCACTGACACAGTCACCCTCTCCAATCAGGACTCAAAAGAGAAGACTGAGATCAAAGGCCCCTGAGCCTTTTTACCACCCAAACACGGGTGTTTAAAAGAATAAAAAGCCTGTTTAAGAGCACACTGAAAGTTACAAGTTACTGAAGTTCAGACAAACACGCTATAGTGAATGTTTCTATTTTGATTTTGTCCAATAGTACTAAATGATCATATTATTAATTCAGCACAGTACTCAAAGAAAAAGAACAATCACATGTTTTGCAGAATAGAAGAGCCTGAAAACTCAATTTATGAGATCTCAATTAAACGATCTTTATTTAGGAATCCCTGAAATTCTCTAGCATGTAACTCCCAGAGGCTCGGCTTAATTAGAAAATTGATCATGGGAAAACTTCTTAAAATGTAGTCTCCTAATCACAGCCTTCCTGTTATCACCTTCTGCCAAAGATCTATTGCTCACAGGGAGTTGTTTCTCCTTTCTCCTTTAGCCTGATATTATTTGACTCACAATATTTTAACCTGTAAATAATTACAGAGAGCAGAGGTAACTTAAATGCACTTAACAGAAGCTATTGAGAAAAATATGATCAGAGGCAGAAAACACAGTAAAAGTGAGAGCTGTTGTACAACCACATAGAGATGACACTCGTATCTACAGCTGCTGAAAGATACTAATTATGCCTCTGGCAARGGGCATACAGGCTCCTTCAAAGAAGCTATTTAAAGATAAGAACAGTACAGACAAACACTTCAGAGATATCTGTACTATTGCCCTCCTTCTTGTGTTGAAAATTCTAGGTCACTATTTAATAAAATCTAAAAAAAA
>NW_026623283.1:1654873-1740006 GCF_030028575.1 Malurus melanocephalus
CCCACCACAAAACAAACAAATGAACAAAAAATAAAACCAAAAGCCCACCAATTTTTTTAAAAGGAGGATTTTAAAATAATAGAAAGCAGAGGAGCCTTGCCAAGTTTGGTCAGTTTAGAAATGTATTCCAGGCTGCTCAGATATTCATCAACTGTTACAGCTTTTTCATTGTGCTCCACTTACCTTTTAAGAAGTAATTAGTACAGCATATTAGCAAACCAAGAGTTTGAAAAACAAACTAATTAAAAATATGTCTAAAGCCTTAGTGTTCTGGATAATGAAACCAAGCAGGTCATCTTGGTTAAATTATTTCCCTTTGAAATTACAGGATGCTAATGAAGTGGAGGGGACTTAAAATTCTTTGAATCATTAGATTCTCTTACACATAGCAGGACAGGTAAGTGGCACTTTTTCTCCTAAGTATGGACCTTATGTTTGTCAAGGGCCTTTCTTCCACACTGTAGCATGATAGTATTGCAGCTTCACTGACAGAATTCAGCTGCTCCCGCTCAAAATAAACCCCTCAAGAGCAATGAAGACTGAACCTGCAGTGGTGGAGGGATTCTAAAATGTCTCTGTTTGAAAACAGAAAATGAAAATACACACTGACATGTGGATTCATGGTTGAATCCAGTCAAAGGTTGGACTTKGTGATCTTGAAGGTCTTTTACACCCTTACTGATTCATGACTCTGTGGTGTGACAAATTTACGCTGTGCTTCTGACAGCACTGCTGGGTATGGTGGGACATGGACAGAGAAGACCACTGAGCTGCCTTCCCACCAGTCCTGGAAGAGACTCAAAAAAGGCTTCAAAAAAGGCTTTGATCATGAATGCAGGGACTGTATCACCAAAACATTTTGAAGGACTAGGACCCAATATAGCCTTAACTTTTTTTTTTTTTTTTTTAATAAACAAACTTGGTGATTCACTGTCCTGGATCTTATCACTAATACACTTAAAATTTTCAAAGTGCTTAATTTCAACCCTGTGAATGTGCTCTTAGTTCCATGCAATTGCAGGTCGCATTTCAAAACCGCAAAGAGCGAAGCCTGGACACATGCAGCTGGAGATAAGTCAGAACAACCACCTGTCACAGCATGCAAACAATTCTGAATGCCTCAACACTTCAATAAATAATAACATGGAGGTCCCAAATAAAAATAAACCCTTCCAAAAAATCCCAAGTCTTCCCTACATAGKGTCTTAGAAAGCTGCTGGGCCTCTCTGAGCTCACTAGGCACCATCAGAAGAGTRGCACCAAACTAAGCCTGCAGTGCCCTGGAGAGTCACTTGTGGGACCTTTCTGGARCTGGATGTACCAGCACGCTGCTACATGAACTCCCTGCCAGCCTACTAAGAACCAGCTTCCCTCTCCGTTTTTTGAAATGGACACCTCTAAAGAGACAACCAGCTGGAGCAAAACATTCTCAGAGGCCAAAAGGACACAACCTCAGGCAGCCAAGACCTCTTGAAGGACACRGCATTTCAAGCACAGAAGCCAGAACCATGCTAACACAAGTCTGAATAATCCACTCCTCCCTCCAAAGCAACGCACTCTCCTGCTCCTCCAGAGAAGGACCCAGATAGCAGATGTCCAAGAAGATTCCCCCACCTTTTTTTAACTGGCTCTTTTGATGTTTTATACAGGGGTGATCGAGTAATAAGCTTGTGGGGGTGCTGAAACACAAAAGCTGACAGCTTTACCCTTCTATTTTGCTTGACTGTTTAAGCAGACCAAGAACATGCCATGTGTGGCACTSAGAGCAGACCTTCCCTCGTGGTTTTTAACATAATTGCAATTGGGATCTTGCTGTCTGAACGCATGTGTTGTCAGAAATGTACGAGTACTCCTGCATACTGAAGAAATTRGAAATGAATTGTGAGTTCTTAATTGACAGTACAAAACATCAATTACGCCACAGATGAATAACAAAGAAGAAAATTACAGGTGCAAGAGCTAAGCAGCCATTGATTGAAATTTAAAAATTAAATAATTAAAAACAACAACATGAAGCACTGGAATAGGACTAAAGCACCCGTGCTTCCCATTTGCATTGTTAAACCAGAATGCAAAGAGAGCAAGAAATAAAAATGGAGATAAGTGACACCCCCACACAGGTTGCCTTTTGATAAGTGCAAGTGCCTTCAAAGCTATAAATAACACATGCTTAGTTAGCAAGCGGTGGAAACAAGTGTGTGAATGCAGCCATGTGTGCTCACACACAGACACACACACACAGCCCCCATCTGACTCTTCCCACCAACAACAGTGGCAGTTGGCCCAGATCACTGCAGTGACACGCTGCCAACACACTGATCAACCTCACAGCACACTAAATTAGAAATACATTTCCACACATTAAATTTCAGAGGACCGTGATGCCACTTTAAACTTCATTAGATTCTGCTCCTCTCCATCCTTTAAACAAACACAAAAGCTAGCAAAAYACTCTCCTCTATCTCCACCCACCTGCTTTACCAGAGGTCCCAACTGGATGTGAATCAAGATGGATAAATTAGCAACCAGTCTAAAGGTACCACTAACCTAAAATCTCACAGAAGAGAACAAAAAAGGAATCAAACCACACTGAATTAAGGTGAGAAAACCTCAGCAGAAAGCTACGGGTGGTGTTGATCACTGCTGCCCACAGATGGGCCAGAGACTCAAGAAAGAGGAAGTGAAACACAAGCTTTGAATGATTCAATCCACTAAGGTAAGACTTTTGCAGACAAGCCCTGTCGGTAATAAATGCACACCCTCTCAGCAGGTAATGGGACACCACAACCAGGAAGAGGCATCATTCCAGCACAGAGGATGGAGCAGGGACTAACTAAAGAGACAGGGATGCACCTACAGAGAAACATACTGCAAGAGATAAAGTAATAATTGGGGCATTAAACTGAAAGATGCTATCTTCAGTACACTACTCGGGACACAGGGTAATAGAAAATCTTAAGAAAAATGACCACTCRAGTAACACCTCCTTCTCTAGCTCCATCTAGACAGTGAGCTGTACCTCACACTCAGGCCCCCCAAGGCTGATGTGCAAGCTTGCAGACACACAGCCTATTGATCCCAAACACACCACACAGCTCCAGCCAGGCTCAGGGACCTGTTACTGAGAAGTAATTCGGGTCTCTCACTCCACAAATTTCAGGTGCCTGGGTTGCTGAGGAAGAGCTCACCTATTTTAATTATCACCACAGGAACAATCCAGCTCCTGAGGCAGACAAGAACAATGGCAACCCCTCCACCCACTGTCAGATTAAAAGCCTCACTCAGGCTGAACAATAAAGGACAGTGAGAAGGTAGAGAAGGGGAATTTCCAAGCAGATTTTCTCCTCTTTCAGGAACAAGTACTCAGGCAAGTTAAGCACTTCTTCAGTTTATAGTGAGACAAAACAAAGGAGGATGGGGAGGACTTAAGAGAGCTAGACAAAAACCCATTCAGGATAACAGAGAGCCAARCATAAAAGAAATTTCTTTTTGCACTATTACCAGCCTCATTTTATGATCTTCAAAACCATGAACTCGAATGCTCCTRCTGCAGATACAGTCAAATTGCTGCGGGTTGAAATACACACAATACGTTCAAGCGCAGCACCAGTACATTTGTCTGGCTGCTGCTCAGTGTGCAAAGCTACAGCTCCTTCTGTGAATGAGACTGTGCCCCAGGGCTGCTGCCAGACACTTACCTCGAAGACAGAGGAAAGTGAGAAAATCTTCTGTCTTGGGCTTCCTTTTGGAGAGGTCAGAAATCTGAGTGGCTGGAGGGGGTAACAACGGCTCCACTATCTTTATTGGAGTTGTGCTGGGACTGTTTGGCTGGGATTGAGCAAACTTCCTTTGTGCTTGCAGCCTTGGCCTGTGGAAACAAGAGCACATCACAAACATGTTAGACAGAACTTGCTGGATATGCTAAAATATAAAAATTCACCATTTAGAAGAGAGAGAGAGAGAGAGAGATCTGAATGCATGTCCCATCAATACCAAATCCCTAGCTGGGTCAATTATGAAGACAGTATTTTATTTGTTTTACCCTTTGGTATCTTCTGCTACAATTTGGARAAACAGAAAGGGAACATCTTGACTGTAAAATCTGTGACTACTATTTCATATGTTCTGCRTGTCTTCTTGTACATGATACAATTACAGTTTACCATTCACTTATTTGGAAATTAAATCTGTATTTTGCACCACAAAAATGTCCCTTTTTTGTTAAGTGTTAGTGCTCATTGCTTTCTGGTTTTAAATTATTTACAAATTAGGTTTCTTTTAGCCCCATTAAGRTTTTAATTTATTCCAATCTGCTAGAATCTTATTTCCATAGTAAAACAGTATTAATAGATAAGGTATATATATTTGTGCGCAGTTCTAAAAAAACAAATCAAAACCATTAGGAAAAGATCTTTTTGACAGAAAAACACCAGGTCAAAACACTTAAGATTTTTGTTTGCTTCGCCACAGCCCAGAAAACAGTAAGCTAGGAGGTCAGCAGTAGAGTTAAGTAGGATTTGGGATAAATTTGTAAGAATGAGGGACGTGYGTGGAGTGAATTTGTTCAGCCCTGGTACTGGGCAATGGACTGACACTCTGATTCGTTTCAGAGCACGCCCGGGTGCGGCTGTGGGAAATGAATGGCTGCAGGTGGTTTTGGCAGCAGGCTGCAAATTATTTCAAGCCTGTCTGAAGGCTCTGATTAACTGCTAGGTACCAATGAATATGATTTTCTTTAATATGTCTAGAACGTAAATTGGTATTAGGRAAAGCACTTTGGGGCAGGACAGATACCCGGAGGGGGTCTCGCTGGGAACCTGGCTCAGCTCAGCATATAAGAACATGCTAATTTCTCACTTAAGCAACTGGGATTCTAATTATGATCTTTATTACAGCTTCAAAAAGGAGAGAAGCTACAGAAAGAACGTAAAACCTTGTTGAGAAAGGATGCAATTTTATGTCATTTTCTTTCCTAATAGCAGAGTATTTACATAATGTCAAAGTGAAACATATCAAATAACATTGAAGGGAAGCCCAGGTCTTGTCACTTCACGGCAGCCTTGATTGTTGTGACTTAAGGAAAGCACAGTTATCGTTCAGTATGGATGAAATGCATAATTGGCAAGCCTCTTCTTTTTCACGGGTATTAACCTCMAATATTTGGGTAACAAGAGGTTTGTTATCGCATTTAAAACTTCTGCAATCTTGTCACTAAGGTAGCAAAAAAKAAAATTAAATCCCAGAAGTGTTTGTATGAATATACATGTCCCCTAATAACAGAGAGTAAAAGTAACATTCAGCAGTTTTYTCCCTAAACTCTGCATAAAATTGTCCATGTCCTCACTATCCAAMCCCCACTGCCCCGAACAACAAAACATACCAGCCATTCTTACTGATTATTTTTATCTCCTCCATGGCAAAAACAACCTGGTGTTTACAATTTTTTTAATCACTTATAATTTGTGAACTTGTAATTGATAGTGCTTGTAATTTGTGAACTGGAACTACAATACTATTTAACACATATATTTCTGCATATCTATGAACAATTATCTTTCCAGAATGAAGGTCTTGTATAGATCTGCCTGTATCTCCCAAAATTACTCAGATTGCTTTGCAAAGCCCCATCCCTACAAGCAGACTTAGGACTCCTGTGCAGKATGAATGGGATTTAAATTTCAAGCAACTACATTTCTATCACCAAAACCATACATGCAGGCAGAGAAAAACACGTTGTGTTGGCTTCTGTTATGCACAAAACATATGCTCTCTCGGCAAAAAAAAACAGACTATAAAGGCTAGCAAGCATCCTGGCTTTCTGCACAGCTATTTTTCCCCATTGATGTGCATCATCAGCCAGGCTATTAAAAAACATTCACCCACCYACTCTCTGCATCTCTCTACCTGCTTAAATCTCATGTGATCAATGATCAAGGAAGTGAACCACCACCCCAAAAAGTAAAGGTTAAGCCTGTTTCATGGTTCAAAATTAACCCTTTGCTTCAAGTATCATCCACGTCAGTTTGCAGTATTCCTATTATCGGTCCCCAGAGGACTGAAAGAGGATTAGGGAATGACGTGCAAGTTCGGCATAGATGTGAAATAAAAAAAAAAAAAAAAACCCAAAATCAGGCCTCCTTGTGAAATATCCATCTTTTATTAAAACCACCAGCAGTTACAGGCTGTAAATAGCACTGATTCAATTTATGAACACTAGTAAATGAAGGCACTCTTTAATGACTGCAGCATTCTTTAGGTTTCTGCAACAGCTATTATTCCCTGCATGGATAGGTGCACGCTCCACAGGCTTCTATTTCAGTGCCTGAGAGTGCATACAGAGTGAGCTCTGAGCAAGAAATAAACTATTCTGTAACCACAGCATACTGGGACGAGAAATCAAGATTATGAAGTAAAATTCACGTTCTGAAGCAGCCTTGGCTTCAAATTTATGTAAACATGACCAGTTTCAAAAGTGGGCCAGCAAAAGAAAAACACACATATTTCAAAACACTGGCAACAAACAAAACTGTTTCCTTGTGACGGTATGTATGCACCTTAATACACTTGTATGTCCCCATGAAAACCTCTAGCAGCATAAAAGCAATTATTTTAGGTGTGGTTTCACATTACACCTAATCCAATCTGAGWGTGAAGCTGCTGCCAAAGGACTGTACCCTCCTTCTTGGCTACAGTTACATGGGACCAAGCATAGCAAGTCCTACTCACACACCACTTCTGAGCAAGGAAGAACAGAAGTGATAAAAGTCCTTAGAAAGACACTGTGTGTGCATGATGGTCCCTATTTGAAATTTAGAAACTGTGGGACAGGGGCAGTGATTGTCCTCCTGTACTCAGCACTGGTAAAGCCACATCTTGAATCCTTGTCCAGTTTTGGGCCTCTCACTACAAGAAAGACATTGAGGGGCTGGAGCAGATSCAGAGAAGGGCAGTGGAGCCAGTGAAGGGTCAGGAACACAAGACCAATGAGGAAGAGCTGAGGGGGCTGASGTTTTTCAGCCTGGAGAGAAGGAGGCTCAGGGGAAACATCTTATTGCTCTCCAATACTTCTGAAAGGAGGGTATCGCCAGGTGGGGGTCAGTCTCTTCTCCCAGGTAACAAGTGACAGAGGTAATGGCCACAACATGGTAAGTTGTGCCAGGGGATGTTTAGATTGAATATCAGTAAAAGTTTCTTCACAGAAAGGGTTGCAAAGCACTGGGACAGTCTGCCCAGAGAAGTGGTTCAGTGACCATTTCAGAAGGCATTAAAAAGACACATGGATGTGGCACTTAAGGACATGGGTGGACYTGGCAGTGCTAGGTTAATGGTTGGAGTCTATGATCTTAAAGGTCTTTCCAATCTAGATGAATCCATGATTGTTCAAATGCTTAACACCACCAACATAGCTTTGCTCTTTGCTTCTTAATGCAAGMATTTCTACTGGAACGACCTATTTAGCGTGCATTTGGCAACAACAGACAGATTGGCATGAGCGGCAGAAAGAACAAAAAAAATCCTGTTTCCGTCCTCAAAATAAATTGCTTACTTTGYCCTCAGTGAAAGGGTACACACTATGTAAGGCTTATAAATGCGCAAGCAGAAAAAACTTCGCAAGACGGAAARGGATGAGGAATGAACTCAAAATAATACCACATCTAAACGTCATGCGAACACCCAACACGCAGCCAGAAATATCTAGACTATTTAAAAATAAACAGCAAACCACCTTCTCTCAACAGAATGTTATTTTCCTTCTACTGCTTTTGAGAGACTTTAAACGCATACCTGTGACACAAAGTTCAAAAAAGCCTCAGCCTGAGGAAGTCTCACCTCCTTTGGGTACACTTCTCATCTACTGAACTGAATGTTTACGTCTCAAGAAAATAAGTTTCAGCCAGAGACTAGAACTCCACAGCAAAAATATCCTGATTACAAAAACTCAGACTAGGCTACAAAACATTTCTCTCCCAGCACAAAATACACTTTCTGAAGCTTTTCTGAACTAGAATTGATTTTTAGTTGWATATTTTAAGCAAATTGCATTCTTTATAATTGAAACGATATAGCTTGTGTTAATTAAAAATGCTTCAGAATGTCTTTTAAAATAGAATATTTTAGCACCATTCCTTCAGCGTGTAAAAAGGTTCACATTTAGGAAAAAATTCTTAATACACAAAGGAGGTCTTTTCTTCACAAAACAAAGCTCAGGCTAGTAGTGGCAGTCTTTGTTAAATTTAGTAGACATTAATATTCTATACAACACTGCTAGAAGGTTGTGCTAGCTACAAATCAAGTAATAAACCATCAGTATGTGAGATTCAGTTGTACATCGGTACAAAAATCTGACTCTTTTCAGTTTATTACTCYATAACTCCTAAACGAAAACAAAGCATAAGTACCATAAAACACACAAAAACAAATATGCGCAATCAGATTTGTAATGTATTAGCATTCATACTAACTTATGTAAAGAAATTTCTGGGTTTGAGAGGCTATTCTCATATCTAAGCATTTCAGCTGGGAAGCGATTTGCAAAACAAGCTACCTTCTGCAAATGTTCTCTAATCTYCAGCAATCCGCATGTTTTCACAAATCTTCCTGCTTAGTATGTGCTACAATATGTCTTTGCTGTTTGGTCTCATTACCTTTCACTGACTTCTTGAACTCCACTTTTGCTTTTGTCTTTTCCTGCTTTTCTGCAGCCTGTTATTTCCTTTTTCTAGGTAACAGCACAAGGAGTTAGTTTTTCCAAATGCTATAGGAACCAYAGCTGAAGTAGCTGCTTGAGAGGTACAGTTTTGTGATTAACTCCCATTTTCCTTCTCAATGCAATGTGCTTGTCACTCAGCAATTAAGTGGARGCTCTGGCATGGTTGGGCACTCTACCTCACAAATTTTGTCTGACCACTCTGGTAACATCATTACAGCTTCCCCTCTGCTGTGTACCTGGGTTATTTACTTCCTTGCTATGACACTTTGCTGGCACTRAAATACTTATCTCTGAGATTTATTTGGCTCTGCACCTCTGATCTCGATCAGGTTTCAAGTGTACTATCTTTTGGTTTCATCAGAGCTGATAAACCAAATACGTAAATTGTGTAACTGCACCTTACAACACGGCRCTCGGTCTGGCACACAGCAAGTCTGTACAGAAACATTCACTTGTGCGTGTGGTTTAGGAAGGTAAACTTACCTGAACGTGACAGGCTGCAGAAATGTTCTGACCTCATTTGAAAATAAAAAAATGAAGTAATTTAGGCTTTAATAGCCAGGTGTCTCCTGGAAATCAGATGATTATCAAGTGTGTAATTTTCACCTCAAACAAAAYCTACCATGTGACAGGCACTTCTGGGCAAGCCCAAGATGAGCATGTGAAACTTTTTGCTGGAGGTATCATTTTTCATGGAACAACCAGGAAATCTTTATCACTATCACATGTGCCAGCAGGAAGCATGGCTAAGCTACATTTTACCCTTTCGATCCTCAGACTAAGACATTCCTTCCCAACAGTAACCTTCTAGAAAAGACCACCAGTTCACGTAAACAGGGCTCTAAACTTCAACCCAACAAGCTGTCTACATCAGCAATGCCAACACTTACATGAAACACATACTTTTCTCCCCCCCAACCATGAAAGTAAACATCTGGATAATAAAAAAAAATGGGGTGGGAAAAATTGCCCTCAGAACACAAGATCTTTTGGCTTTCCCTGGAGCACACCTGAGTGCCTGTGTTGACTTTGGGGGCACGAGGCAGTTTCTGTCTGTACTCACACACCTCTGCCACCACTGTGTCCCAAGCTACGCTGTCAGGTGAATAAATGGCATCACACCAAGAGCAAAAGAGCAGGCGTGCAAAGGAGTCCTTTGAACTGCATTTCCTGTCCCACATGCCCCTAAGCTACTGTGACAGTGTTCTGTGCCTGTATTTGTGGTATCTGTTGGCCCTTTGATAACACTCTTCTGTCGCTACTGCCAGCAAGTCTGCAGTAGTGGAAACTGAGATTCAATCAGCATCGGCGTCTCCACGCCTGTTTGTGCCAGGAAGGAACCAGAATTTAAGAGACCTGGTTGCTCCCATCCATGCACATGTCAAGTGCAAACCAGTGCAAGGCATGAGTTCACTTTCAGATGTGCCTCCTTCAAAAGAATTTGCAAGATAATGTAATCCAAGACACAATCTAGACCTGTATTACCAGGTAAAAGCGTAATTCTTAATCCTGTCATGATTAAAATAATCTGGGTTACTTTTCAGTAAATTAAACATTCCAGCAAGGCTGAATGCAATGTTTTTCAGAAGATTTTTTTACTAAGACCTTTATTCACTCAATCTTTTTTACCTTCTGTGGTCCAGCAAATCGAAATTGGGCCTAAATTAACATGATATTAAACTAGCCTTAAATTTTCAAGTGATCCAATCAAAGTCCACTATGAAGTCCATCTCTATTCAGTCCTTGATTGTTGAGCCTAACTGGGCACATTGGTGTAAAAAACACTTCTTGCTGTAAAACTTTAACTGCAATGAATAGATGCACATTTTCCTTTGAGATTTCTTTATGCGTGTGTTTTTTTTTTAAATGGGAAACTGTTCGGTTTCTGAGAACCTCCTCTCTTGTTGACAATAGAAAGGTTCTTGGGAATGGCATTTAATGAATGATAATTAAGCTAATCCATATGCTCCATAACTAGTTCAAAATACAGCTAGACACAAAGTTGTTTTTTTTTGCTAAAACTTGCTCCAATTATCATTAATTCTGGAACCGCCTGCTTTTCCTGACAATGCTCACTGATTACAAGAAGGTGCTTGCAGTCTCCAAACCCACCTGATGCCATGCAGTTTAGCAGAGACACTTGTACCTGTTAAGCAAAACAACTTGCTGTTCAAACAGCACACAAGACAGCACTGGGCAAAGGGGGAGCTCTTGAAAGCTGCTGGGAACTCTTTACCACCTCTTTAACTGTGGAGGAACTGGACTACTCCAGCCACCCTAAAAGAGCCTTGAATGTATTCCACATCACATATACAAGCAGCCACAAGGACACAGTTATGGAGAACTTGCCTGCTAGACTGAGGTCCATACTAGACAGTTTAATTTACAGTAGAAGTTATAGAATTGCATTCAGATTTCACCTAGGGATTCAGTAAGTTCAGGTGTTTCAGTAGTCTAGATAACCTTGAAAGGGCTAAATCACACTGCGTAGTAAATGCCCTGGGTTTTTGCCCTGAAACATTCATGGTGGTCAGGGAATTTTGACACTACCTTTACACTGTACTAGGATTTCCCAGTGTGAACTTAAGTGCCCTTCACAGACTTCAGGATACAGGGAAGCAAAGAGGAGCAAGAAACAATCCAGAAAACCAAAAGCATGATCAAAGTTGCAGACCTTCTCCAGGGGCAGGGGTCTCCTCTCATCCTACTGTTGCAACTGGACTTGATGCAAGAACAGTCCATGCTAATCAAACACAATTTGCATCACTGCAGCACTGCAGGCAGGGGCACAATCTCTCATCACACTTAAACCAAAACAGAACTCTGAGTTACAAGGTGCAACTCCAGCACAACACAAACTACAAAACCAAACATCTACCTTCAAATATTTCAACAGTGGCATGCTTCCAAGCTCAGATTCCAGCATTAATGGATGGACATTAATGACCATCAAATACTCAAACTCTTCCACCCAACCCATGTGCCAGTGGCTGTGGTAAGTACAGGAGGGTTTATCAGCTGCAGCCCAGGGAGAAAAAGCAGTGGGAGAGTGCCCAAATGATGATATGGCAACTGAGTTAAGCTCCCAAGAAGCTGTTTTCTTACAGCCTTTGTCATCAGATCACACTACAGCAACTGTCCTACAGACTGGCCAAAAATCCAGGACCAAAGCCTTATTCCTCTGTTAGTAAGTGTAGGATCAGGACAATCAGAAAGACAATAACTCTTTTAAATCTACTTTCTGCTGGGCTGTACCACCTGAGACTGGACAAAATTTTTTCCTCTCCATACAGGCATGTGGTGAGCTGTACACGGCAATAGATGGCAGAAGAGATCCTTCTGAATACTGGAGACAGTTGGTGCCACCCTTCCTTTGTCCTGCAACAATTCTTAAAAATTCCCATTTTGGAGTAGCTTCATTTCTAGTCTAAGAACACAAGCACTGGCACTTCAACCTTTGACTGCTCCAAGTTGTACTCCAGCTGTGTCTACACTGCAGCCATATTGCACGTTGCATAAAGCCACCCACCCAGGCTAAGCCTTCAAATTCATCAGTCCACATGGGAATAAATCTAAACACAACACTGCTGACGCTGAGTCCTACAAATGCTCCTCCCAAATTGCTGACACCCTCAATACCACAGCATTCAGCTGGGCCAGCACAGATATGCTCACAAAAGCTACAAAGGTGCTTAGTAATGCACAAACAGCCTCACTCAGAAGGAATAAAGAATAGGAATGTATTCCATAAGTCCATTTGGAGGGGGCTGTGTCCTGGATCCATCTCTGTCCTTGCTGCTGTTTGGGCTATGCATGCTGTAGGGATTGCTCCTTCTGAGACACTTTATGATACTGGAAAGACAAGTTGACTTTTCGGGACTAAGCAACAGCAGGAATGCTATTCCCATTGGTGGGAAGCAGAACCAAGCACCAGGTGATGAGCACTGATTTCAGCAGTACCATAAAAGCTACAACAGCTTCTGACTTCTCTCCACGCTCCCACGCTTGCACAGCGTACTTTTGCTCCTGTGACCTTGCTCTGGAGCCATCCCTCTTCTGCAGCATTCCTCATCTCTGGCTGCTACTTGGTCCTACTCACCAGAGTGCCCCCTGCAAGCACAGCCAAGCATAGCTACCTACGAAAGCACTTGGCAAACGGAGACCAGGGTTCTGATTCCTGCATCCAGGTGAGGGTTGCCCCGCTATTCCAGAAGTGTGACCCAAGATTCCCACTTTTCAGCTTGAGCCAAACCCACTATGCGTACCAGAAAGGGGAAATAACATTACCAAGGAGTAACTTTAGGCCCGGTCTGCCATTTTATGCTGTGCCACTGCACAGAGAAGAGCATCTCCACTTGCTAGAAAGTTAAAGTGCAAAATCACAGCAGCAGAAAAAAAGAATTAAGGAACTCATTTACATTTGCTTGGTTCTTAATAATCACTAGCAGATGCTTGCGTGTGTACTATGTCCACAAACTTCTCTTCAAGAAGAAAACCACAAGAACAGTTATTTTTTTCACTTCAAACCCTGTCCTTTGTGCTGGAAGCAAACAAGGTTGAACTCCATGCTAATAGGGACCTTTCCCAATACTAGAAAGAGGATGCAAATTCCAGAAAATGTGCATGTTCTCCACCTACTGGCAAGGAACCTGATAAGGTCCTGCTCCCGGCAATCACTGAAGGTGGAAGAAAGAAGCAACCCTCAGAGTCTTCTTATACTCATGTAAAGTCAGTGTGGGAAAGCCTAGGGGCACAAAATGGGGTCCCCTTCCACTTCACTTCTATTCAACACCATGCTGCTGTCTGAGGGTGAAATGACAGGCAACTTCGTTAACTTTGTTATCTACCACAGCCTTGGATTATTTTCAAAAGTGTTTTTGACCCCCACAAAAAGATTTTCCACCCTATGAAAGACAGCCTATAGAATGTTAAAACCCGTCTATTTTGGGAAAACTTGAGCACTGCCCCCTATTTAATTACAGAGAAGTCAAAGCTACTTCTAGCACAACACACTGTGCAGCTTCAATATTCTTCTAGTATTAATTTCAGTGTTCTCAGGTATCTGAGGGACATCTGCAAAACCTGTTCACTTCCCAGTTCCCAAGCACGAGACATTAAACAAAACCAGCACGGTTCAGATGACTGAGCTTCCAACTTCTTTACTCAGGCAACGCCTGTGTTCTACCCAAACTTCTGATCAATTTGCAGATGCTCTTTGTTCTCCATGATACACCAAATAATACCAAACATATCAGCAGCTCCCTCCCTAGTAATTTGACCAGCTGGTAAAACTCAAGAGGATGCAAGATCAAAGCCACGCGACTGAAGGAAAATTGTCTTTTCACTTTGAGCAGCCTTCTCTGCAATTGTGCTTTTTTAAAACAATTGTTTTACAGACCATTTCATTCTTGTTTTCCAATCTCAGAAAAACACGTGTRCCTCAACTCTAGTAATAATTCACCTTTGCCCTAAAAGCAACTTGCACTAGCCAGGCAGCCACAGATTACTTCTGGCAGAAATGTCAGAAATAACAGTGTATGGATCATTTTAGCCATCATCTGAATGGCTGAGAAACTTCCTGTTCAATTAAGCCCTGCATTAATCCCTACCATTTGAATAAAATTTTCCATCTACTGGCAGGAAGTGATAAAAGCTGCATGGTCAGTAGGTTGTGGGCATTTTAACCTCTTGCCGAGGTTGCAGTTTTCAATTTAACCACACCTGCAACCAGATATCTGCACTTCCCATGGGGACAGCCTTTAGAAGGCTTCTCTACCCTCTGGATATTGCCAGGAACTTGACATTTCTCTTGTGAAAACTACAGCAATTAGACGCACAGTGAGGAAAAAAAAAAGAGACACAAGACATCCTATATCTGCTGCACAGACTTTATTCTGATAAGCAGCTAAGTGATCACTTTTGCATAAAACACCCATCAGTCACATTCACTGTCTTGCCAAAAAGGATTACTAAACAGAAACATGTGAGTGAGCTATCAGGGGAAGAAAATGAAACAAAAATCACTATATTCCATTATGTTAATCCTATACTATTCTTACATAATTCTGAATTACATAATGCTATACCTATCCTATTCTTTTATAAACTCTGATGATAAAATACAATCTTTAGCAGGTGCTGTCTCTACTTCTTGGTCTCTTTTCCTTCACCATTGTAATTTTTTGCATTGAGTTTCTCTTGGAAGCAAACCACGACCCTCTCCAGGCTTCCCCCCCAGGAGTCAAACAGCCCATTCTTGCAAGTCAATCAGGCAGACGCAGTCAATTGTCCCAGCAACTCTGTTCATGCCTTCTTTCAAGCCATGCCACATCCTGCTACCAGTCAAACTGGCCTGAAAAGGAAAGGGGCCATTCACCTCAAACCTCTTCTTTACATGGATGCTAAATCCAATGAGAGGGGGCTGGCTGGACTGCCAGAGCATGCTGTCTTTCTCTTCCTCCTGAATGCCAGAAAAAGTAGTTGGGAACTAATGATATGAATGGAAACTATGGTAACAATTCCTGTGCCACCACAATCTATAGCCTTCCCTGCAGACTCTCTTTCTTTACCTGCAGTAGTAAGTATTCAGTACTCTCTTGCTTCTTGTTGCATGTGTCACATTCCCCTGCCCCTGGAGACTCCAGTAAAAGGATATGGTGCATATTGAGTTCATTTTGGTACTAGGTAATCATAGTAAAAAACCCACACAGACACACGCTAATTGCGCATACACAGCACAGATTGGTCCGGGAAGTGAAAAAATACACTCCCTCTGAGAAGACTTTGTTCCCAGAAGAGTGAGATTTATCAGTGCTTCTTCAATAACACCCTCCTTAATTTCACTTTCAGGATATGCAGCAGTATGTGAGCAGCAGACACCTGACATTTGACGGTACAACCCAGATACACTAAGAGCTTGCTGATAGTGGAAGGGGAAGGTCACGTTCCTCCTGGTTCTGCATCCCATTGTGCACTCTGACCAGGAAGGAATGGTAGGGCACAGYCCAAGTGGGAGGAGGACAAAGGGAGTGGGACCACACCTTTGTGGAGCAGCAACTGCTGCCTTGCCTCACCTACACCTTCCCACCCTAAATGAGGGCGTTCAGTTTGGTTTAAGCTGATCTCAGCAAAGGCTGCTGCAGAAATAAGGTGTGGTATATGTCCTTCCCTGAATCTCCAGCCACAAGTTCCAGCTTATGCAAGCACTAGAGCTCCTGAGACCCCATAATCAGCTGGCTAAGAAAGTCAGTCTAGCTGAAAATTAATTTATACGTTCAGTTTTTTACATTATCGGGCTGGGTTTCGTCAGCGCAGAAGTGCTGGTGGTGGCACAAAAGAGGTGGCAAGAACACACGAGAGGGAAGAACAGGACTGCCTTTTCCAGTAGCAGCTCACATTAAAATCACCCTAAGCTGACTGAGAAACACATTAGCTACTGAACTGTAAAATTTTAACAGAAAACGTGCCTGGCAGCAATGCCAGTGTGGTCTCCTTCAATGCCTTTTGCAACAAGGAGCCTTGTTTCCACCAAGACAAGCAAGGAAGACAAATTTGGGTGGCTTTTTTCACTTGATAACCTTGGGTGTTTTTAAAGAGTTTTTCTGAAATAATGAAAAGGTCTGATTTCCATCACTTCTGCCCCCATGAGCAGATCACCCACTACTTTTCCCTGTACCATCACAAGCAAAGTCCCAATGTACTAACATTTAAAATCGAAATGACAGGATCACATTCCAAATGCTGCCTCCACTGACCATGGCACTGCATAAAAGGGCAGTGAGCACTTCCTCAGTGCCCCATGAGTAAAGTCCACTGGCTGGCACTGTGCCTCTATGGAACTGTCCCTAAGGTGTGGCCACAAGGCTGTGCCACTGATCAGCTGTGCCCAGCCTGAGGGGACACCTGGCAGCAGAAGTAAAGGAATGGCCTCAAGAGCAGACCACTTGTAACTTCCAGGAACCCATGCTTGTAACAACCCTAGGGTTATTTTACATGCACTAAACATCTCCATTAGTCCAAACAAGCTCTAATAATTTATTTCACACTTAAAGAAGAGACCATCTTCAGCCACTTTAACCTGCTAGTAACCTGCTCTGTGACAGGCAGCACTGCACCTCTTCCTCTGACTACAGTGTGTTACAAGTTCCACACGCCACCCAAGTAGTTCCTGCTGTACATGCACACACACACCAGACTGCTCTACACCTCTGACATCCCATCTCAAATATGAACCACAACAACGAGCCTCAAACATGACAGCCCTAGCATTCACCTTGCTCCTCGCTGGGCCTTTATTTTAGCTGCAACCTTATATCCTCCATAAGAGACTGAATGCCTAAGCTTAAACTTCTTTCCAGATCTCTTTTTCACAGAGTCCCCTCGCTTCTGATCTGATGTTTCTGCCCATCTCTCAAACCTCATTGGAGTCAAAACGGCCTCTGTCATAGCCCATCAGTAGCATGAACTCAGCCCTGTCACCTGTGGCTCTTGCTCTGGGGGRCAGGAGGCCACTCACCAAGGAAACTTCACATCACTAAAGCACAGTCTTGTAAATCTGTCCAAAATTGCCCCAAACCCTGGGATGCTTCCCAGCACCTTCTCTCCTCCTCAACAACACTAAGCCAATATTTGSTCAGTAATTTACTGGCAGTCCTCAGGCAAATCACTTTTCTATTTCTTTTCCAGGCTGAAATTAGACATTTAAAAGGGCAGGCAGAAGGATTAAAATCCTATGAAAAACAGTGTGTGCACAGCCACACCCGGTTGAATCAGATGAGGGCCTGAGGTCAATTTGCCACATGGCTGTACAAAAGGTAATACAAGAGTGCTCCCACACAGGAGAGGCAAAAAATTGGCAATTACTTCAGCTGGGACCTCTGGTGAACATTTGATGAACTTGACATCAGTTCTCTTAGTTCTCAAAGGCTGGGCACTTGAAAGGGAATTGGTGAGAACACTGCACAAAATTGCACCAAGAATCAAAGAAGCAAAATTGGAAACAACACTTGGGCAGTAAATGAAAGCAAGGCAGTGAGGCCAGGAGCAATAAAGAAAGTGAAACATTATGAGGGAATGCAAAAAGCTGTCAAGTATGTTCAGGAAAAGGTGAAAATAAAATGGGAATCCTGTGAGGACCAGATGACTAAGGAGAGAATGGCAATTCAGCCACAACACGCCTGATTAGMAAACTGCAGAAATCTGACAAAACATGCAATCCTTTTCATACCCAGCCAACCACTGAGCCACGGGTAAACCAATACACAGAGGATTTCACAAACCCCTCAAGTATTTTCTTGGTTTAAAATGATATTAAATATGGGTTCAGTAGCTCAGGATACTGTTCAAAATAACAAACAAATGCARCCACAATGGGTTGTGTGAGTGACTGCCCTTAGCACTAAGGAAATCTTAATAGCTTGAAGGTGAGAATTAAGTCAACAAAGTCAACAAATAAAATAAATGCATCTTTTATCACACCATTACCAAGGGAAGACAATGCCAAAAGGCAGAACTAGAGATGCTTCTCCTGAGGCCTCGCTGGCAACACAAGACTGCCCCAATTTAATTTAAGTTTTGTTAAATCAGTTCAAATCCACGTGGACTGTTATGGGTTAAGAGTAGGTTAAACCAGTGCCTTGTTGACAGATAAATCAAAAAGACAGCCTGTCCATATAGCCTCTTGTGCCAGTTTAACTTCATTAATTTAAAAGCTGCATCTTAATTTATCTTAACATAAGCCGTCTAAAAATCTCAGCAAAGCACCACCACTAAGACTTGAATGATTTTGGATCAGTAAATCCAAAATCCCTTTTAAAGCTATACCAGATTCCAGCCCACCTACCCCACAACCTGATTATTTCCTGCTAACTTCCCTGGTCATTTTCTACTGCAGACAGAGGCAGATTTTGCCTTTAGAAGAAATTTAAGCTGCAATTGCACTCCAAATATTCAAATTCTATACTTTGGAAAAGGTAGTAACTCCAGCTTCACTCTACTGTATGGGCAGTACTAAAACCACAACAGAGGTTGTGGTCTCACACAGAGTTCATCATCTGAATTTTGCCAAACATGCTAATCCATATTTCTGTGCATTCACCAGGGCTCTCTCCCTATCCACAAAGGAATCCTCAAGAGCCAGGCAGCTTCAAAAGTGTTCCAGCTCCTCCATGCATCACTGTTACATAAATCTGCAAGATCTGAAGCTACACTAGAAATAACTGGGTCACTAACAGAATCTCTCTTCACAGCCATTGCGTGACCTTAGCCAGCCTGACATGACTGATGTGGCTCACAATGCTTAAAGCTAAATAAAATTAAACAGGATTGGTACATTTTACTCATTCAATGTTTTATACACGCATMTACATGCACACACATGCACATATACATATGTATGTTATCTGCAGTGAAAAGCCATGATTGGAGACAAACATCAGAAATATGAATAGCTGATTTTTAATTACTATAATAAGCTTAGCAGAAGGTATTTCATAATTTAATGAGATAATAAACTGTCATAATTAACTGCATTTTACATACTTTTTTCCTTCCCCAAGGGGAAAGAAAAGTTTTAAAAGCAATCAAGAATCAAAACTAAACACTCCTCCAGATTTAGGAAGCCATCCTACCAAAATCGGTGAGCCAAACACCRTAATACCTACAAAACATGATTCTGAGGGAACTGAGAGTTTCAGACTATTTCCAGCTCTGGCCTTTTAAGGAAGATTTTCTAAATCCAAAAGAAACCAGTGGAATGCCAACACCCTTAAAGTGCAGATGCAAACCAAAGCAGCTGCTGTATCTCCCATATTAGCCCAGCACTGGAGTGTCAAATTAATGACTACWCAGTTTTACTGAGCAGTTCTTTTAGAAGGATTTAGCAGCCAATTATTACATACAATCATTTCCCTTAAGAAAGGAGGTTTTAGAGGGAAAATGGGGGGTGAGGGGAATAAGKACAGTKAGCTACATCATCTTCTTCAAGCCAAGAGCAGCAGAGATGATCTGTACTGTGAATCCCCATCAAAGTGGCCATAAGGTTCCCTGRGTCACAGGGGACAAGCAAAAAGTCAGGGCAGCTCTTCCTTGACACCCCTCTCTCAGCAGGTAACATGGAATTCTCTAAAAATATTTCTTGGCAAGGTTTCAGCATTCTGCATTCCACATCATGCTCAAGGCATTGTCTTTGGAACAGCAACAGATGACCCAGAACACCAATCTCCCCCATCTAGACAGATGCCATGAAAATAAGAAACATCAGAAGTTAGGGTTTATCATTATTTAAATMATTTGAATTCTACTGCAGAACAAGGTGGTACTCTGCACTCCTTCAACTCATACGCTTCTAGACAAGAAATACAAATAAAAGCTATGGCACCTCAATCTACAGAATGTCAGAAACAGCTCCTGGGRAAAAAAAAAAGCCTATCAGTCTACAAATACTGTACAAGTAGCACTATAAATAGGAAMATTTAATTATCAGCTTCATAATACAGCAGGGTTACAGCAGCTACCTGTGCTGAACCAAAGATTCCTCATGCTAAGAGCAACTTGATGCAGAAGCTGCAGTACTCAAGTGAATTTGTTTGTCAAGCAGAGGACATTCACTGTGTCATGTGGTGGGATGCAGCAGAGTGAAGGAATTCTTYAAGAGAAGCAGTGAAGAGTCTACAGCATGTGAAATGCTATTCCAGAGCTGTACTGATGGACTGTAACTGTTAACAAGGGGGATTTTAGGYGGCTAAAGTAATCAGCTGTCCGAAAGAAATACCTACAGCTTTTCATACCATCTCCAAGAGAAGCTATTCCCTTATTCCTATTTATATTACTTACTCTATTTATCTTATTTATATTTCTTATTGTATAAGAAATATAAATCTGGAAGAAAATAAAAACTCAAGGGGGAAAACCAAACAAATCAAACTCCTTCAAAACCTGAATGTCTCACAGTGTGAATTCCAGCAATTCTGCCTAACACATGGCACTGGGGGGCTCTGGGATGCCACCACTCAAGGGCTGGTTGCTGCAGATGTCAGTAAGCAGTTTGTTTTCATCAATAACACAAGATGCCTGTAGCATCACCAGTTTTACGATGTTCATTGTTTATTAGAAAACACAACTGTCTTATTTTTTATTAGCTGGCATTTCTCAAGGTTCCCTGCCTTTATTTTTCTCTCTCTAGTATAAATAAGCACATTTGCCAGTAATACAAATAATACAGTCTAAGGAGAAAATGAATCCCTCGCACTGTGGGATGTTCATTGTGTGAGGCCAGAAAATTTAAAGCAGTGATAAATGCACTGAGTTACATTTCACGTATCATTAAGTAATGCTGAATTCTATCCTTAAAACACCCAACTCGACAATGCAGACCTCCTAACAGAGGGTGATCCCCCAGCAGACACAGCAAAGCACAGTGCTGCATTATATAACAACATTTTCCAGAGGAATGAGCAGAGCACTTTCTGTGATGCACAGGGAGCGTACAAGCTGTCACTGTGCACTCAGCAGCCTCTTCTACAGCGACTGTGCAGAAGAAAAAAAACTACTTGTAGGGGTATTAAAAGGAAAAATAAAGGACATTCAAGTAACACACATGTTTTGAAGTGCAGGTAGTGCCCAACATCACTGCATTGCCTCATGAAAATCCACAGGAACTCAAAGCAACACCCATGCAGAGGAAAAGGACTCTCACATATGCACCTCAGATATCACTTCTGCCTTCCTATCAAGCTGGTACAGCACAGCTCTGCACTGCGACATCCACTTTCTGCACCAGCTAAGCACCACTGATTTATATGGGCTGGCATTCATACGGAGGCAGGGGAGGGCAAAAGGAAAAGAAACACAAAACCCCATCTAATCTCATATCTCATCCCACTGAAGAACTTTCAGGGACTTGTCAGCTGATGAGGTGTGCTGCTGGCATTGAGTATTGCCAGTGCTCAGACCTTCTTGCTCTGTGTTTCATCCGCCCCAGTAACGCAGCTGAAAATCTTCTTAAATCCTCCCTGTTATATTCAATCTGGAAAATAACCACTGTGACACAATGCTTTGGAGCTTTTCATTTCTACACTCATTAAAATAATTAAGGAACTGAGACTGACATTCGTTTTTTTTTTGTGGGGTTTTCCACGTCCTCGTTAAGAGGTTCCATGGCCGACATGACTCAGAAATTTAGAGCTCATTATACAGAACCACTGAAATTAGTATTCTGTTCATGGGCTTAATAGGTATTTAAGCAATGTAAGAGACAGGTTTTGTTTTGTTCTTTTTTAATTTATAGAATAAACTGTATTCAAATGCTCAGAAAGTCTCACTTGTCTGCAAAGCAGAGAGAGATGAATGAGCCAAGCACAAACAGTCCTAGGGCCCTTTGTTACCAATAAGTGCATTTCCTCCTCCGACTCCAAGCCCGTCGTAATTAAAGATAGCAGCTCACCTAATGCTCAGGGAATGCCGTAAACATTTGTTTTCATTAAGGCTCATTTTGAGAAAACACGCAGATTCTGTTGAACAAAACTCAGCAGAAAAACACTTTAGTAGAAAAGGTTGGGATGGTCCAAAGAAACAGCAGAGTAAGGAACAAACAAGGAAGAAAACAAAGCAGAAAAGTCAACAACTAATTCATGCATCCTGGACTGACTAATGATCATTAAAGAAGTACAGAGAAGAGCACAAACAGAAAATTGATTTCTGTTTTAAGGACTAAAGGGTTCAGTGCTTTTCCTACAAAAAATTGCAAACCATCAGAAGAGGTTACCTCAGAAGAGCAAAACATTCTTCACACTAYGTTAAAAAAATGAACCAAAGTGAGAAAAGGAAAAAGGAACTCTGCTACCCTTATTAGTTACTGGGGGTGGGAGGGGTGTGGGGTGTCCAGGAAGGCAAGAAATTACTTTCTTCTTCCTATACTTTATTTGGAATCATGAATACCACTGCCCTACATCTTCAGCACCTGCCTTCTTGATCTACTTTCTTCAAGCACCTTGCTAGAATGCCGCCCATAATTTCACCCTCCCCCAAAGAAAAGTATCTAACTCAACAGGATATTCTTCTATTTGCAACAGGGAAAAAATATTCCTGAATGTGTGTGTGTCCTCCAGCCTCCACTTATTACATACAATCATTTTAAAGGAGTTTTTGTAAATTTGCTTTTTAAGCTGGGAATGTCAAGCTCTAAAAGACATGTCCCCTGAGCAGTGAGAAGTCTTGGGGAAAAAGAACACCCAGAGGAAAGGATAGGTCAGAATAAGTGCATCCTATCAGGGTCTGGAAATCTGCCCAGATGCTGAAATACTGTTGCCTGTCTTCATGTCAAACACTACTTCAGACCAAAGGGCCTTTAAAAATCATTATATGAAGATATGGTATGTGAAGATTATATTCACACTTCCTTTTAGAAGACACAGTAACAAGAAGTTGTAACAAATTCCCTTCCAACTTGCCTTTTTCATGTTAAAAATTAGAAATAATGATGTGGTAGAGCTGCATTTCTAGTATCAGAGTTCTGTCTCAGGAAAAGGATCTTCATCTCCCAGAGGTGAGAAGAAACAAGAAACAGCAACAGGCCCAGACCTGCCTTTCTCACCCATCCCAGCCCAGAAACTTCCTTCCTCTGCATCACGAAGACCAAGTATTTTGGCAGTGACCTATRAGTGTTTTGTTGAAACTGGGAAATTAGCATACAGCTGCATCCCCAGGCTGGCAGAGGGYTTTGAATGGCACGTAAAAACATAAAAGAGAAGCAAATCAATCTGAAGCCTTGAACTGGAGACAGCAGGTAACRCCATGGAATCACACACACACGCACGCACATCCCCACACCAAACAGCTAAAGCAGTTAAATTTCCAGAAACTGGGCAGCTTCCAAGTAAGGGGGTGGAAACCAGTGCTCAAGAAGATGCAACTAAACTGAAAATAATGATCATATTTTGCAGTTAAGTTCCATATTGTAAAGTTTCTCGGACTTGAAATAAGAGGAACACAGTGTGGCCCAGGATACAATGGCGCACTTCTTTAAACTGAGCTGTTTTCATTGAATTGCCCCATAACACTGGGAAAAAAYGTAAAGGAGAGATTATTCCATTTTTACTATGAATGGCACATATTCTTTGTRGTCCCACTGAATTAGTAACCCTGCACAGCTCCAGCTTCAGGGCAAACAAAGCAATGCAGGACCTCCACTGCAGACTTTGTGCAGAAGGCTTCAAACGAACAATCCTGTGGGTGAAGAGGATGCCTTTCTTCGCCACTAAAATCATCAGAAGTATAAAACAAGTATAAAACCCAGGTTGGCAGCCATCCAGTCAATAAACAATTCCTCAGACTTCACACTGACCACCTTGAGCAGAGGCAGCAAGCTGACACAAGCCATGTAAGAGTCTGGGGAAATACACGGCACAGGGTACACAGCATCCCATTCTGATGGCTCATTCTGTGGTCTAGAACTCCAGCAGGCATACACAGAGTAAGATAATTGAAAAGGAAAATAAACAACATTCTTTGAAGGGCTACTCCAARTGCAGTCAAAACCAGAGGCACTTAATTTACAGCATGCTTCAGCCTGCTAACATCTTAGGAAAATGTCCAATCCACTGAAATCAATAATAAATAAGCACTTTCAGTGGATCCAGAAATTAACTCTTGTTACTTAAAAATGGATTTGAATGCAGTTGTGCTGATAACGCACTCTCAATATCCTCCTTCGGGGAGATAATTTATTTTTTGTTTATTTATGAATATCTATGTTAATTTAATATTAGAAAAAGGAAGAACAATAAAGCCAAAAATAGACACATATACAAAACAGATATAAATAATGTAATTTACTTATACTTTGCCCTTGAAAACAATAMACAATTATTACTCCAATCTTTAACTGATTAAAACTCTGCCAATTAAACTTGGAAGACRGAAGAGACATACAGCTATTCTGTGCTGTTCAAGGCCAGCATTGCAACAGAGCAAGAACACAAGGGTACCTGGTAGCTAGGCTGCATAGAGATAATTGCACTGCCCAAAAGAATAAATGTTTGAATTTATGTTTTAGTAGGGTGTTTAGTAGTTTGTTTATATGCTTCAAAGAAAAACCAAACTTTTTCATGCGGGTATTTTTTTCTGAATTCCTTCAATTGATTCTTCTGATAAGGATAGTGTGACCTTTACTCAAATGCTATCTTCTGTCTTTTTCCATTTTTCATCTGATTCACCTTTAAAGTTTATTTTGCAGTCCATCTGGAAACTGGAAATAATTAAATACTCTTAATCTGGGATGGCATACAGCACATGTATCAAAAGCTCATTTAACAGCAGGATTTCTATGTAACAGAAATKAAATAAAATGAGTAAAAATCAAACCTTGATTGCAAGGTAAGTTTGTCTAGGTATTAATTAATACTTTAAATCTAATTTTCAGGTAATGAGAGGATTTCATAGGTCTAGGAACATAGAAGCGAGGGTCTCAGAAATTGTGTCACAGCTAGTTTGTCTTCTTTCTGCTAGGAATTAACCAGGTGGGATGAACTAGTTTTCAAGGAAAATCAATAGTGGTCAATTTTTCTAGTGTAAGACAAACATAAAAAGTCCATGTACAGCAAGATATTGCAATTAGAAGGCCAGCTTGATTTCAGGCYTCTGACCTAAGAATCGGGGAGGCTGAAAGATTTCTCAGTCTCTGTTAGWTAACGTCATGATTTTCAATGTGCAGGTGTAAAGAAGATGTCACTAAAGRTAGAAGTAATCAAGAAAGTCCCAGCTGCTTACTTTAACAGCAAACTAGACGTATGCAAAAGAAAAACATAAGACTCCTTTCTAAAAAAAGAGTTGATTAAAATTTTAGAGTAATTTATTTCAAAATGCACATTTTGCTTGACAACTTGCAGAACAAATTGCCAGCGGGCCAGGAATAATCTAAAGCGTAACAGAAGAGCACAGGAGACAAAAAGGAAAGTGTTTCAGAGTCTCTCCCTTGCCTCACGAGGAACAGGACTGACCAAAGGAGATGGCACTGTTTGCTTGCTTAGAATAAAACTGGGAGCAATGTTATCCTGGAGGGGTGAGCTGATAGGGCACCCAGCCACCTCCCAGGGGGACTGATGTTGCTCCTGTTCATCTTTTCTCCCTAAGCCACCCTGCTGTATTCCCTGTGGTACCCAGGGGATCTGTGCAATACCAGTTCCACTGACCCAGCAGAAAATCACTGACCTTAGYTTTGGCCAGGTGGCAAACTTTAAATCTAATTTTCAGRTAATGAGAGGATTTCATAGGCCTAGGGACATAGAAGTGAGRGTCTTAGAAATTGTGCCACACCTAGTTTGGTGAAAAACGTGGTGTCAAAACCAGCACAAAAGGGGTAAGGGGAAGGCCACGCCTCCTTATCACTTTTGATCACTTGGCTGCAGAGTGGGCGTTTAGGCTGCAATTTCGACCCAACACTCTCAATGGGAAGGAAAGAGATTTGCATTATCTGACCAACAGCCCAGGGTAGGGTTTTTAGGTTGTAAAACAGAGGGTTTTCTCAGTAGGCTTCTGATTGTGCAAAGCCACAGGTGACAGTGCACAGTGCTCAAGAGGCCAAAGGAAAACAGTATAATTAATCATCACCAAGGGCAAGATGTCTCTAAAGAAAGGGGGAAAAACCTCTGAAGATGCAGCTACCACAAGAAACATGAATGAAAAGAGATTTCCAGATGGGATGTCTGCTCAGACAGGCAGTTGTGATAGAACTTATTGGTTGGAGAGTGCGTTTCATTCAGCAAAGATATGATAGCAAACCGCTGACACCAAGTAAAACAACGCACCCCCAAGAGAAGGGGTTTAGAAATACARCAGCACACATGCAAAGGAAAATATCTCTTGCAAAATAGCTCACTACCCAAACATCTGTGTTTCTCTGTAAAAGCTGGAATTTATAAAGCTGTATATAAARAGCTATCAAAATTATGATGAGGTGCAAAGAAAAGTCTCTCAGACTTAAAAGGCTAACGATGTGTTGTCTCAAGTTTTYATTTCTTCACCCGAGAAATTTTAACTTGCATCAGAATATGTTTATATTAAATTCCAAAAGCTGCCATTTAAAATAAATAAATTCTAAAAGCTGTCCTTGACACTCAGCATACATACACACACATGTTACCAGTTAATTCATTTTACAGAATTRTGACTTCAATGAACAGCTCTTCTACTGTGAAGAAAGATCAAATCAGATAATAGCTCCAGGAGCGACCCTTTTAACTAGGGAACTCCTCACTCTCTACTCATATCCCAAATTTTTTGTCCATTTAAACGAATACCTACAGGATTTCATGAAAGTGAAAACATTACAGGCAAATTACATGTTGTAACAGAAGAGATATTAGAAATGAGTCTGTACGAAGTCCACTTACTTTATTGAAAAGATAAATAACAGCTGCAGGAGCTCCAGGAAACGAAGAGGGCAAGGGAGGAGAAGAGGAAGAGTGGACAGCCATCTCCATAGTAACTACAACTATGAAACTCAGGGGAGAAATTGTCTGAAAGCTGAAAGAAGGATGCTACCAAAGAACACAAACTGTAATATAACTGGGGAAAAAAAAAAAAAAAAAAGAAACTTCCAAATAATTTTCCACATGGCCACGGGTCTCTTAAGCTTTAGTTTATTTAATCAGAGCTAAGAACAAATAACAAGAGAAAAAAAAMAAAGGAAAAAAAAGCATAAAATCAAAACATAATGATGACATGGCTGATACTATACAAATTATTTAACAATAAACATACGGCTAAAAAACTAAATACACAAATGTTCAGGTTAAGAAGAAAAAGCCAATTAGCTTCCCTCAGGAAATTCTGTGCTACTGAATGCAACTATGGAAAAAGAGAAAGAAAAAAGCATTATACCAGCATAAACTAGGTGATATATGCAAAATTTCTGTGATTTTTTATCAACACAAGAGACCTGAGAMGATTCTAGAAGAGATACCTACAATATGGAGATCTGTACTTTTCAGATTCAGTTCAGACTTAGAAAACTCTCACAAGCCCAAACTGTGATGCTATTGACACAGACTGACCTATTCCAAGCGGTATTCACACCACTCCAAGGCTCTGTCATGCATCTGGGAGGCTCAAGACCCACACCCTTACCTGGAATCTTGATCTAACCCACAACAACACTAAATACCCACAATGCTATCAGTTTTGGAGAATGGACAGTAGCCCACTGTCCTTGGCAAGGAACATGTTGAGAATATATTCCTATCATTCACACATTGTCCAGATCAGTCACAGGAATAAATASAGAACAGGATTTTCTATAATTCAGTGTATGCCAAACCAGCATACAGTATGAATACAATCTTCAAATATTTATAATGATTTGAAAAAAGCAAACAAACAAACAAAACAAACAAACAAAAAAAAAAACCACAAACCAACAAACCCCAAGCCAAAACAACACAAAACAACTTACCATGAATATTGTTAAAGCTCAATATATTAGGGCACACTTCCACTTTAAAATACTGGAATGGCGTTCTCTTTTTTGAATATCATTATCTTTGCACAGCACATAGGACAACAYACCAGATGTAGTGAAGAGTTATGTTAGCCCAAACATCAGGCTAGGGTCTTATACAGGCACAAATTTGCTTGAAAATAGTGTCTTTCTTAACTATTTCCTACATCAGTTTAGAGCTACCTCTCCCTGGTATTAAAGCAATCGACATCTGGCCTGTCATAGACAGGGGTGAGACATGAATTATGTGAATCACAGCTAGGGGTGGGTTATCAGGCAGCTGAAGGAGTGTTTGCCATACACAGAACGACAGAAACAACTGCACCTATCCYGTCTGGTTTGGAAGCTTCTTTGATCCCTCAAAGAAGGGATCAAATGAGTCCAAATTCAAGGTCATGAAGACCTTTCCCTGCAACTCTGACTTCTAAAAAGAGGGTGGCAGGTGAGAACAGTGAATTGGACACGGCATAACACTTCTCAGCTTACTATAAATCATACCTACGTAATTATTAAATCACTGCTCAAACAAGTTGTTTACATAGCTGCCTACCCACAAAGTTCAAGCATTCCCAGATTATTGTACCTTGCTATATCTTTGCATAGAAGATAGAAGAATTTGTGTCACAACTTCTGTTTGTTCCCTATGACAATACTAAAAGAATGTTCATAATCCGATTTCTTCCTTTTCAAACGACATACAATGATCTTCTTGACTTGCAGGTAATGACCTGTCTTTTTACCATTCCTCTGCAAATCCACTCCAATAGATTAATATTGCTTTGTTTATAAGGCTTGTTATTTAAATATAAATGTGCAGCACTAAAAATGTTTCCTACCATATCAGCATTTTCAGGGGAGAGGGGAGGAAGGAGGTGTTAAAAAATTTATTATACCTAAATCTTCTTGCCATTTTGGTTTTATTGTGGATTAATGTAGTTCTTCATAAGCAAACAGCTAGTGCAGATTTGCACTGCCTACTGAAATTAGAAAAAAATAACAGAAGCACCTGGTTCGTAAGTGGGCTTACATTGTGTTGTAGCAGSCAACAGCTGAACACAAATACATTATACAGTGCACCAATTAGTGAAAAGACTATTCACTAAAAAGGTCCTGGAAAAACACTTGGATATTACGAGCAGTCTCTTGCTTTCACACCCGAGTCATAATACACTGCTCTCCATCACCTACAATACCAAGCAGAAATCCCTCAAAAACTTACAAATGTGGGAACAGGACTGACCTTGTTTTACATGTTGCATGAAAGGTGTTAAGTCTAGTGCTAAAGACACTGTTCATTATCAACTATAAAAACAATTTGACAAAAAGGAAAAAAAAAAAAAGCGGGAAACCCCTGCCCCCGACCCCCAGTGTCCTCAACCTTTTGACAGCTCTACTGCAGGAAAGTCTTTTGCCAATCAAGTTGAAAAGGATATATCACTAAAACAAACCACTTTAATTAGCAGCTTGCCTAATATGCAAAAGCTTGCTTACCCTTGACTGGCTTTTTTTTGTGCTGAGGGCGCAAAACAGCTCTGCCAGCCTAGCAGCTGTGCAGCCACCAGCCAAGGGAGATCAGCATGCTTCTCTCCCCCTCCTTGGCCACATACTCCCACCTCTTCATTTAACAAACCTTAACCCTCATGTTGCTCCACAATGAGCCAGTTCAGGGAGTTAAACTGGCATCTAAAAATGAAATTTTAAAAAGACAAACAGGAAAAAGGAGCAGGCAGCAGGGAGCCAGCATGAGGCAAGGAGCAGGAGCACATCCCATGGGCTGGCCTTGCTGTAGTGCACAATCACACTTCTGACTGTCATATGCTTGAGACCGTTAGCAGAAAGCTGCTGTATTAATTAAAGGCCTCAGAAGGTTCCTAATAAGCAATTTCTGGCCAATCTAGCTGTGGCAGCTTAAAACGCTACTGCTCCCCAGTGGGTTGCTCCTTTCTCCTGCAGCCAACAACCTTCCCTGCAGCAGAACTGGACAAAGTGTCTTCTCCCAGGAGCTGTGCACATCCTCGCCCCAGCAGGCAATGTCCATCCACTCTGCTGCTACTGCAAGAGAGGAAACTTCTCCAGCCCTGATTTTTTCCTAAACTAAGCCAATGTCTTTTTTTTCTCTTAACAGAGAGAGTATTCTAACAATAATTTTTTTTAATCACAAATTTATGGCTTAATAGTTATCTAAATCAGTCAGCCTCCTCCCACTTCTCACAGCCCTCTATTAACACAATTTTACAATGAAGGATAAATGCATTTGGAAATTCCCTGTGTGAATTTCTGGGAAGAAGGCCACGTAAATGAGTGGCCACCTGATCAGTAACAGGAAGCAAGCAGAAGCGTATTATCATCGAATATCAACATACTGTTACATCAAGTCTGCTCTGCACGTCTTTTCCTGGGTAAGGTGAGCAACTTGTTGCTGGAAAGCATACAGCTGTCTCTGCACATTGTTATTAATTGCCAGTGGTTGTAGTCTTAGAGTTGCCCATAAAAATGTACGAGCATCCAACACAGAGACCARAGACCTTTGGCCAGTTACCTATTGATTTTCTCAACTGAGAATCATAGCTGGGAACTGGAGATTCACAACAGAAACATGCAGCTACATGGAAGCTACACTTCTCCTCCAGCAACAACCTTTTGTCCATAGGTTTTGAAAAATGTACGATCTTGACACGGTAAGGACCACCTGATCTGAGAGTTTATCAAGCCCATATACCAACAGTTTTGTTCATCTCCCCAAAGCATTGAACAAACCAGCAACTTCTCTGATTTACATGGCAARCAGACAGCAACCCATTGCCCAACAGATTCAGTGTGACATTTAAATGCTTAGCTTTTGCCACATGAGAATAATGCTGGCACTTTTCAGCTCTCCTGGCTGATAGTATTTACTACATAGGATTATCCCACTGCTTCACCTCAGACCTCATCATTAGTAATACACATAGCTCAGAGCAAAGCGAGTGTTTTCCATCCTTTTCAATGTACAGTCAAACAAATCTAAGTGTTTTGAAGTACTGAGCTTGCCACCACTGCCACTGCCACTCCTCCCCAAACTCTATTTTCTCTGTAAGAAGGACTTACAGTTTTTGGACTTATTTGGAGGCTGTGAAGGGGCAAAGCTATACATGMACTCCTTTTCCTCCCTATCACCACCAGCTCAAATCTGCAGCACCACAAAAAGCAAGCTGCAAGCTTTTAGAACTGATCCAGAATACTGTTGCAATATAAAATGATRCCTGTAAAACGAAACTGAGATGGGAATTTTTGCATCAGATGCAAACCTGGTTGTGTAAGAAGCTTCCTCCAATCCCCAGAGAGAAAAGGTGTTACCATTACTGATTACACACTGACTAGTTGGAACCATTTGAAGACTAACAGTGACAAGCCACTGCATTCAAAAATCTTGCTCCATCAAACAAAGTATCTAGGTGAGTTTCCAAATAAAATCTGCAGTATTCTAATAAATCTGCACACTTTCACTATAATAGCAGTTTCTTCCCTTCCACCACAATGCTCTTTATGCATCTTTAATCAAGCTATGTTACTAGAAAAGGGGCTGAAACCAGAAAATAAAGAGATGTGATAAACCTTAAGCTGTGCTCGGGTGGAAGTTCTACTGTTATTATGTTTGGCATATATATGTGAAATAAAAATATCTGTCACTGATTTCTTCATTGGTCAGCAGCCAGGCTGGTAGGGATTTACCACCCCCAGAGATACCTACAAGCACTTACTTATCTAGGGTTAAGTCCAGTAACTCACTGGGAGCATCCACTACCTAGTTTTGACCCAAGGAAGATTTATGCCAGGGATGGTTGTGAGACCACAAGACAATGCAAACTGCTAGCAAATTCACCCTCCATTCAGTTTGCTATAAGAATTTACAATTGCTGTTCATCTAGGCTCTCGTGCAAATTGTCTCTGAAACTTGAAGAGTTTGGATCAACTACAAATGCAAACTAAAAACACACACATGTTGCACACATGCATGAATCTCTGTTCCCTTCATATAGTGTCACCTGCTCTAGGCAGGGGGAGGAAATGCTGCCAGATTAGATTAGTCCCTGAACTGACAAACAGGRGGCCAGAAGACTGCCAGACACAGAGGCTGGAAGAGGTGGTAAGAAGAAACTGGGAAAAGACCGCCTCCACAGTACCAGCCTGCCATTACACTGAGGAACTGAAAGGTCAAACCAGTCTTAAACCACTAAAGAAACTGGAGCCCTTTGTAAGTTTCCTTTATTTACTATGCTTCTTTGCTTAGCATGTTTTTTGTTTCCATCACGAGTGTGAAATACAGGTGATCTATTCCTCTAGAAGATGACAGTTACAAGTTTCCAAAATACCACTCCTGCCATGCAGTAAAAAGAAAGTCCCMAAAAAACCCAAGTTATAAAGAAATAAATAGTAACTTACACATAATGATTGGTTCAGAGTACATTGCTAAAGCTACAGGCTTTAAAGGTGTATTTTATTACAAGAACGTTATTAGTTAACCCAATGTCCTTTGTTTACCCAATATTCCTGAYACAATTCTTTCTAGAATTGCAAGATGACCTGGATTAAGGAAACATTGCATATTCAGCTAAACTAAACAAAAAGCCTAAGAGGAAACAAGAAGATGACATAAAAACACTCAACATGCTTCGGAACAGCTTAAGAGAAGGAACCCAGAAAAGGTGCAAAGAGGAAGCTCAAGGAGGAAAAAAAATAGGTTAAAGTCTGTGTTGGGTGTAAACGGAAACAAAACAAGAACAGCCTCCTTCGCAGCAACTGAAGTAACAATTGCAATATTATTTCGACAGTTCATGATGCTTGAAGAAGTAGTGAAATGATACCTTGCCTGAAGTACTAAAATGATACCTTGCCTTTCATGAAAGCCAGAAAAGGTTTTCATCTTGGGTCTGTGTTTGGGCTGTTTTTGGTTTTCTGGGTTTGGTTTTGTTGTTTTCTGGTGTTTGTTTTTGTTTTGGTTTTTTTTTGTTTTGTTGTTGTTGTTGTTTTTAATCTGGAAAGTACCAAAAGTACTTAGCTCCATGTTATTTTGCCTGAACCACCTAGCTGCCTCTCAAGCATCTGAATTCCCTCAGCCCAGACCTACCAAATACTCTTTCAAAAATTTTTCACCCGGAATATTCTAGTGTAGTTTCAGGAGACTGGTGATGTAGAAATCCCATTCATTTCTGAAGCTGGACTGTGCAGGGCACCAAAAGCGGGTACAGCATAAGGGACAAGCCCACCTGCCCCTTGCCAGCCCCAAGAGAGGAAGGGGATGTCCCTTTGGGTGCACTGGCAGCTGCTCCTACAACCATACCCTGGACAAGAGATAAAAATCTCATGCAGGTTAACAATGAAGAAACCTGGCAAAAAGCCTCAATTTATCTTATCATTATTATTATTTTTGATCCTAACCAGCTTCTTGAATCTCATGGTGTGACCCTGAGAGCCAATATGCCAGCACAGCTCAGGAACGAGGGGACAAACGAAGTGCTGATGGAAGCAGAAATTCATTAACATAACGTGCAAAAAACAGTGGCCATGAAATAATGACCATGGTCTCCTAGGATAACACCAACAGTAGATGTCACCTAAATAGCTCAGCAGAAATAATTTTCAATCCTCTGTTGTATCTCATAAAGCCCAAAACCAACACTCAAATATCTTTGCCCTGACCAGTGGTAGGACGCAATAAGCCATACACAATTTCTACCATTGTGGAAGACAATGCAAATATGACTCTGCTATGCCTGATGAGCTAAGTGGGCATATAAGCTAGAGTTTGAGTCTGTTGCTTGAGTGCATAGAAAAGATTGTGGGGACCAGGGATGGGAAACACTGTAACACGAACAGGAGGGTGTCCTGAAAAGCACCAGTCTCCTCACCCCATCACACTTCTCAGTGAACTGTTATTATTATAACTACATGGTTCCTTCTGGCTTGGTACTAAGATGAGAGAAGTGTGGAGGAGAAAGGTTGAGAAAGCATTTCTGWTTCTCTCTTCTAAGTGGCATTTTTGCACAGTCTGTTTTCGTTCTTATTTTGCAGAGAGGACGACTCCCAGCCCCCTGCATTCTCAGCATATTTTCTATACTAGATTGGCTTGACGTCTATGATTTTAACCCACATTTTGTACATTCAATGACTTCTAGGAAAGAGAAGTCTGCTTTCTGCAGCAGTATCTTAAAGTAGTCCTTTGCAACCGATACCCGCCAGACTGCCTCACTGTGCAGTTCCCTCTTCTCAGAAGCATCTATTTTGTGCTTTTGTATCTATTAACTTCACATGGTTTCATTCACCGAAAATTAAAAGTAACAACAGTTACACTAACTAATTTAGTGATGCTTTCCTTGAAATTAAACAACATGCATATTGACATGTCCTGACAGGCCAAAGGCAAGGGAGGAGGAGGGAGAGCAAGAGGGGAGGGAGTCTTAAGGCATTTAAATTAGCATTCACCTACCWGCAAAATAACAGCTAGTCTTCCATGCTTTCCAAAACAATAACAAGAACCATCTATACCCTATAAAGGGTGAAGCAAATTTGCTGTATCTTTGGTATCCGCACTGGAAAGTCTGTTTATGGTAGGGCATTATGTGCAACCATCCCCAACTGGTAACATAAACACAACACTCTAGGACAAAAGAGACAAAGCAGAAAGGCTCTACTTTAATCATAAGATATTACTGACCTTTTCCTCAAGGGCCCTTCTTCAAAATCTGAAGAACTAACATCATTGCTTGTTGAGGACACTTGCGATGCATCGTCCTTCTCATTCTCCAGCTGTTCTGATCCTGGTCCTAATCCTTTAGATTGGCCATTAGTGAGAAGTCCTGCAAAATTGACAAAGCAGTACACAATATTGAAAACCTGCATTACCCGTGATTTTATAGAAATTCACATGTGACACTTAAAATAAAGAGCTAATGCCCAAAGCAACTGTCTTGCAAAAAGACAGACTGATAACACTGATTTTGCACAGAGGTACTTCAATAAAAATTTGCCAGCCGAACTGCTCCTGATTTGGTTAACTCTAAGACCCCAATCTCCAATAACTACACTATGGGTGTTTGCAACAGTGTTTATATGCTTGTCACATTCAAAAAGAGACATGGTTTACTCAAACTCATCCTTGTCCTAGAGAATCCCTATTGACTGACACAGATGAGAGCCTTTTGCACTTATCTGTGGATTGATATAAAATTAAGCTGCCATTTGGCCCAATTTTATATCATCTTGCTCTTCATTCTGGTGCTTCCAACTACTGCAATTTATGAGATATTAAAAAAATCCTAAGTGCCAAAGAAGTGAACATCAAATGTCTATTTCCTGACACTCATTCTGCTGGCCAAGTGTCACTCATCTACAGAAACTCCAGATGTCAGAAGAAGTACAGAGAACAGCAAAGGTACACAGACCATAGCTTCCTTCCCTTTTGTGCCTTTTCTCTCCTGGAGCAATAATACAGCAAGCAGAGTCACACAGATGGAAGACAGCACTGGACCTTTGTAAGCATAAAGTTTAACAAATATTGTATATTCTATGCCATCAAGTACCTACAACATAATATGACTCTTACAAACAACAGCAGACRGGCAATGAAACTGCTCAAACTTAAGGAAGAATAAAAATAGCAACATATTCTTCTGCAGGCTCTGGGATGAGAGGGAGGAAACAATTTTATTAGCTCACTATTTACTTGATGTTTTAAGAGCTTATTTCCAGAGGAGCTGCAATTTTATCCAGGAGAATGCCTTCTCATTTCTCCACCCAAATAGTTTTACAAATGGCATAACAAAGCTTTGTTCCGTGGCTGTATTTCCTCAGGGAAATGCTGGTAGAACTTCCCTCCCTTCCTTAGGCATTTCAGTCTCCCTTTCTATAATTGCACCTTAGAAAAGAAAATGTGGCATCTCTTCCAAGATGAGCCAGSCAGGAAGGCTGATCAGACTAATAAATTCAAACCACTAAGAACTGCACTTCAGGAATTTCCACCAGCACTGCATCAGTGTCATACCATTTCAGACCTCTATTTCCAGCACTATCAATGCACTTACTCAYTGCATAACCAAGCATTTAACCAAGCTCAGCTCTGAAAAGACACCAAAGCATAATCAGAGCCAGAGCAAAGACACCTCCTCCAGTGAGCTGCTCTCTCTACGCATGGGAACACCTTGGCCAYAGCTGCAGCCAAATGCTCCTTCCCCAAAACGCCATTTATTTACTGCTCACTTGGGCATTACAACTGCCAGGKCTCTAAACCTTACCAATTCCAATCTAATTGCTCTGATTGCCCATTTGTAAACAGCCTAATCGAAAGCCTGTGTCATATCTCTCTCTCCTTTTCCCAAAGTTTGCTCATATTCATTCTGAACTACACCAAATTTCTCTTGACTTGGGAGCCAAAAGCTGCTATATGGTGGTCACATGCTGCAATTTTTGCATGTTCTGTTCTTAAAATGTCATCTACAAAGCTGAAACGTGGAATTTTTTTTTCCCCCAGGGGAAGAGTCAGTAAACTGGTAGCTGAATTTTTTCTCCKAATACAGAGCCCACAGAGCAAAAGTTGAAACTACACACCAATTTTTGCATTAAATTGTCTCTTCTAGCCAGCTTAAAACTATCAGGGAGMAGTAAAATGACCCAATTTACATTTTCTCTCCCCGTTTTGTTGACTTCCTTTTGAAATTTCCTTTCCATGAAAGGGCTCTCAAACKGCGACCCAACAAGTAAATTTCAGAGTCAGCACACGATACTATGAAAGAGTTYGTAATGTAACAACACAATGATATGACGCAGGCTGACAGTGTCCCTTCAAAGCATTCCCAAGGAAATAAAGGCAAACTTTGAAAAAAGACCAGATTATATTTCTATGCTGAACTCACCCCCCTCTAAAAGCCCTAGTGCCTAAGTTTATTCTTATAAAAGTTTCAGCTTTTGCTTTGCATTTTTCCATGAAACCACTGCTGATAAAATTTACAATTTTTGAACTCCAGAGAAGTCTAAATCAAGCATATCATTTGAGGCCTGACACTCAGTAACTTAACTCTTATGGCGGAATTTGGTTAGGTTTTCCAAAAACAATATTTGTTCTGGAGACTTGCCACATATAAAACCCAGGGACCTGAAGTACACGAGTCAAGAAAATCATCTTTTGGGCTGTCAGCTTGCACGCACTTGGAAGGCAATTTTTATTCATCCTTTCACCCTGCCAAACCATCAGCTCACCTGGGAGACAAAAATGATTTGTGCCCCTCAAGGAAAAAAGTATCGGTTTGCCTACCATTATTCATCATAACCAGCACCATTCCAAGATSCAGTAATATTGGCAATAACTGAAGTTAGCTATCGCCTGCTGGAACCAACTAAAACAAGTGCCCTAAAAGAGAGGCATAAAACTACAAATGAGAGCTACTGATAAATAGTGGGAATGGGTGTCACGTTCTACAGGTTTTCAGAGCCAGCATAATTGCAAAATCCACTTAGAAGCGATGACAGGCACAGACAGCTATAGTCCAAAGCCTCCTTTCAAGCACTGGAGAGAAAGCACATGCTGAAGCAGGCCATTATAAAGTTTATTGCCACTCGATCATTTTTTATACCAAATGCATTCAGCTTGCCCCCAGATACCTTTTCCTTCAAATGCCATTTCTGCTATCTCTTAATTGCAGTAAGTCACATTCCTTAAGCATCAGTTGGGAGCTATGAAAGGTCTAGAGGCTCCAGGACAGGATGGGATCCCACAGTTTTACCAAGTGATAATCAGGCACTCCCATCACKATTAATGAGTTGGCACCAGCACAGTGGACACGACACACAGGTCTGCTGGTGCACTTAAGGAACATCAGCCCATGTGGGTTTGCCTCTCTGAGGCCAACCATGCTACAGGAAGCAACAGGCATTTGTGTTTCTTAAAAACTGAGTACTGCAGTTGTGTATATATATATAAAGAAAGAAAAAAAATAAACTGAGTGAGAAAACCCTCTTTTTCCATAGTCTCTTTAATCCTGGCTACTTCAGAGCACCCAGCCAACAGTCAAGGAATCAGCAAGCTCTCAAGAGCCATATCAAATCAAAGGGACAAACAGTTCCTCTACTGTTTTTCCATGGCTGTGWCCTTCAGCCTCTGAACCATGATGCCAGCGAGCCCTGACTCCTGTCGAAGCCCCCATGACATCCTCAGCTGCTGGAGTGCTGGCAGAGGGTGCCTGCCCCTTGCCCACGAGGCTCATCTCAGCCCTAGCTCTCACTGCCTTCTCCCCTGGCAGCTGGACTCATGACCAACCACCACACTTGAATAACTAGGCAGAATAAATCATGGTTGATAAAAAGAAGACTTTTTTCCTGTAACAGAAAGTGTTTGTTTTAAAAGTCAAATTATGTTTTTTTTTTTAAAAAAAACCTCATTAAAATTAAATTTGAAAGTACAGCAACTTGCATTATAAGTCAGTGTAGGATTTCATATATTAAAATTACTTACATGAAATAATAATTTATATATACAGAGAAGCAGTGCATATTTGCTGCCAAAGTTTAAAAGGAACTGAAACACTGAACACTTCAAAGTCACTGAATAAACACTGCCTTAATTAAGTCAGTAATAATGAATTATTTAATTAAGTCACAATACAGGAATTCGCRTATCAAATGACATCTATGATCCCTTAAATACACTGTTCTGGCTCTAACTGATCGAGACTAGACACTTTCAGAGAAAGGTCAATTACTAATTCCTAATAATAARGAGGGTAGCTTAAAACCAAACTATGGAAATCTTAACATCCTCTCTAAAATATGTATTAATCACATAAATGTCAAATTTGCAGTKTTGCTGAATTTGTGTTTAAACTTYCACAAATACCAATATTGCTGCAATACCAAACTGCAGTTTTCAATACATGCAGCTTCAAAACAAAACAAAACAAAACAAAATAAACAAACAACTCACACCACTTATCAGTATTGAGAAAAAGCAGCAAATGTCACTTTTTCATCCACTCTGTTACAAGTCAGAGAAAACACAAAAACCCTTTCTGCATACTAGACATTATTAAAGAGTCCTCTATCACCTCCTGTTTATTTGCCTTCCACACTGAATGTTTTCGAATCTGGCTGTGGCTACAAGTTTGTTTGTTTTTTCACACGCAGGAAGGGCTCTGCTATGAAAGCTGAGCCATACYCTCATGGGTGATCCACACAGAATACGGATATTGTGGCTTTACAACCTGCACATAGCGTGCTCCCTCTTGCTCCCACTGCACCTCACTACCCCCTCTTGCTCCCACTGCACCTCACTACCCCCCTTTGCTTCTCAGCTGCAGTTGTTAGCTGAGCAGGGGGCTTGCTCCAGCAACTGGAACATCCCTCTCACCAAAACAAACTGTTTAAAGAACAGTTAAATCTGCTTAAATTAGCTTATTACACAGGGCTTGTGCTGATTCAGGTGGATTGCTTCTCGTAAGAKCCTGGCAAGCAAGACTTAACCACCCCAGCACAGGCAGAGCTTAATTTAYGTTGGTACACATTTGCTGACCTTACTGGTTTTGGTGATACACACCCACTTTTAGCAGTCATCTACAACTGAAGAGTCATCATCTAACTCATCTCTGTCAGAGAGAATACTGACAGGTACACGCAGCACRGGTCTTGGGAGCATCTGCAGATGTGATGCTAAAATCCCAATACCTGCATGATGTCRACTATAAATACACAGAAGGAAAACTGAGGAGGAAGAGAGGAGCAGAAAGCAGCAATAGATGAGAAGACAGAAAAATATGTAAGGGAGGGCTTGGAGTTAGCTGGTTTTAAAAATAGATGAGATTGCAATTATTCGTTTGTTCTTCATTATTAAAGTTCCTGAATAATCAGGAAGCCTAAGGGGAGCATCTGAACAAATTTCAGCATCATGTGGTTAGTTAACTAAGTGGTTGGGTGAAGAGATTTTCACAATGTTTCCAAAACACTATTTCCACATCACTTACTCTAATGCCAACAAGGCATCTCAGCATGAATATTTCCATGTTCTTACAATAGAGCAACACCTATTTTAGCTCGCTGTTTCCCAGTCCTAAGGCAGCTTAGGAAAAAAAAATACATTCAATTGTATTTCCAGTCAATTCTCACAGTCAGAGGCAACCCACAAAGCCATTATGTTAGGAAAATCAGCAGTCAACACCCCACAGATACAAGCCAAAGATATCAAAACCATTAAATGACCTAAACAAAGACAATTTCAACATGACTGTATTCACAGCTTTCTATATGGGATAATGTCAGAGGSTCCACAGCCCAGGGGAGCCATCCTGCAGGAGTCAACAATATGTGTAATATGTAGCTCTGCTCCTGGGTGCTTCTTGACTACACAGGGACACTCTTACCACTGCCAAAAGATTCTGGGTTGGTCTCCCCGCCAGCAGCCTTTTCCCTGCATTCCTCCCTGATCCCTGCAAGCTGAACTGCTCTGAGCYGGTAGAAAAGTCCAGTTTCCAGGGAAAGCAGCAAAACAAACACCAGTCACAGTAAGTTAAAAAAGGGATTTACTCAAGGCAGCATTCTCACCGTGCTAGGATGACAATATTCCTTATGAGAGCATGTAATAAATAGCAGGGATTATAGTTACATAGGCCTGGAGCTAAAGCTCCGCTCCCTCATGGAGTAACATGCCTGTCCAAACTTCAGCTGTGCAGTCCTGGCAGTTCTACAGAAAAGGTTTGTGAGAAAATATTAGTTGTTTTCTTCTTTTTGCACCATCCCATTTARGAGAACTGATACAAATATTAGAAAGTAAAGGGTTTAAATGCAGTGCTATAAAGTCTGAGAGTTAACCAGTTTAGTACCACCTGAAAACAGACAAACTCTCGAGCATAACTACACTGTGGAAGACCACCAACATGAATTCTATGCCTAAAATATAGAGGGGAAAAAATACTATTTCAACTCTTTAAATATTTACTCTGGCCCTTGGTTTCACACAGGCTCAAAATGTCTCACACACATTCTGTATAAAAATCAAAACCAGCAATAAACTGGTGGTTCACCTTTACATCTTGTTTTCCTTCAAACCTCAACCTCGTAGATATTGCCTAGCTAGACTTTAGGATACAGTCTTTAATACTGTTTCCCACACATTTTGCTGGAGAAACTGGCTGCTCATGGCTTGGATGGGCGCGCTGTTGTCTGGGTTAGAAACTGGTTTATGGTTGGGCCCAGAGAGTGGCGGTGAATGGAGTTACATCCAGTTGGCAGCTGGGCACCCGTGGTGTTCCCAGGGCTCAGCACTGGGGCCAGTCCTGTTTAACATCTTTAACAATGACCTGCACAGCGGGATTGAGGACATCCTCACTCAGATCACAGCTGACACCAAGTTGGGTAGGAGCACTGATCTGCTGAGGGCAGAAAGGCTCCAGAGGGATCTGTAGAGGCAGGAAAGCTGCCCAGCAGAAAAGGACTTGGGGGTGCTGCTCAACAGTGGCTGAACATGACCCAGCAGTGCCCAGGTGGCCCAAAGAGCAAAGGCATCCTGGCCTGKRTCAGCAAGTGCGGCCAGCWGGACCTGGGCAGGGGTTGTCCCCCTGTATTCAGCACTGGTGAGGCCACACGTATCAAATAYGTTCTGTTCTGGGCCCCTCGCCACAAGACATTGAGGTTCTGGAGCGTGTCCAGAGAAGGGCAGTGGAGCTGGAGAAGGGTCTGGAGCACAAGTCCAGTGAGGAGCAGCTGAGGGAGCTGGGGCTGTTTAGCCTGGAGGAAAGGAAGCTCAGGAGGGACCTCATCACTCTTTACAACTCCCTGAAAGGAGGGTATAGCCAGGTGGGAGTTGGTCTATTCTCCCAGAACAAACAATATGAGAAAACGAAATAGCTTTCAGTTGTGCCAGGGGATGTTTAGACTGGATATTTGGAAAAAGTTCTTYAAAGAAGGGGAGGTCAAGTACTGGAACAGGCTGCCCAGGGAAGTRCCTGAGTCAGCACCCCCGAARGTATTTAAAAGATGTGTATATGCAGCACTTTCAAACATGATTTAGTGGTGGACTTGGCAGTGTGGGGTTAACTGTTTGACTCRATTATCTTTCGAGGTCATTTCCAACCCAAACAATTTTGAACTATAGGGTGTKGAAGCTTCTTATGAGCCACAGTTTTATATACATGTTTATTTGCATAGCATCATTAATGAACAGTTTTCACTATTTTTTGTAAGTAATAAACATCTGCAAWGCAATACAAATCTACATTGCATTCTCTGTAATCCTAAATTTGTCTTCAACCAAAACCACCCCTTACACACTAGACTATGTGCTGAAACACTATCAAAATCTTGGTAGGCATGTTAAATAAAACCATTAATCATTTGATGCTAAGTTTAAACACACCGGTATCTCYAAAACCTCTGCAGTCTGCATTAATCAGCACACTGTACTGAGTTACTGCATTTAGCTGTTGTATAGCTATGCACAAAAGATAATTTAGTTTTATAGTGCAAATGCCATCTGTCACATTGTCACAGCATGACAAGGTATCACATTACATATTAAACAGACAACATGCTTCAAAAATAAGKCCTATTTTCATGCTCTGGTTGTCTCAGAGACTAAAGAACGAGGTTTTCATGATAGTGACATAATTTAAAAGCAAAACAAACCACAATATTTTTCTCTGGGATAAGAGATATGAACTCCCTGTCCACCTTTTTAAAGATTGTTGTCATAAAGGCTATTTTGATCTAATTTGGTAATGCAAAACCACAACAGCTTTCTGTCTCTAAAAAAAAAAGCCACAGCATGAAACCATCATCATTTATGCCACATGATGCTCCGWGCTGCCACCATGATGGTAATTAACATTACGTGGGCTTTTCAGATGACAAGCCACTGGACATTAGGTTGATTATGGTACATAACAGAGCATATGTATMAAGCAGTACCATTATGCCAAAAACTGTTAGCAAATGGCTTGTACAGTCTTCATAAATGACTAGAAGAGTGTTTTTATATGTAGATATACATCATTACTATGGAAGCCAAGCATGAATGACATTACAGCACAAGACGTGTTTGTCAGCCTGTCAGAAGATCAGATCACCAAAGAAAATTGATTCAATAATACAGGTTGAAAGAAGCTCCTTACTCCCATCATATCTCCATCCAAAACCACTGTTAAGCAACCAAAGACATTTTGTGACTTTGCATCCTGCTTAATAGACATTAACTCATTAACAGCGTTAATTGAAATTAACTGTACTGTTGTTCCAGTTAAACATTTTGTAGGGTGTTTCATTTTCATTTGGGGGAGTTTTGATTTAGGCTGGGGTGGCATTAAACTCATAGAAACAAGAATACTAGAGTCAAAAATGAACCTAATTTAATTCTGCCAGGAAACCACCCCAGGCCATATGACATATATCAAGCATCAGTTTGATTTATGAAATATGCATCTGAAAGAAATTTAAAACAAAAGAAATCAATAAAGCACTCAAAAAATGCCTGCCAATGTCTGCACCGTACAAATAGACAAAAACCTCACCTGAAGTCTGTTTCCACTTCTGTTATTTTAGGGTTTGGGTTTGTTTTTTTTAAGTATTCAAAAAGACATACTTCTCTGTGATTAAAGACACTCTCCACTTTCAAGGAGACAGTGAAAACTCTGAACCCCTTACTCCCCCACGTAAACACATGACCCCTTCTGGCATCTTATACTTCATAGGGCAGAATGGAGACCATTGCCTGGGCTCTGGGATAGGGTGGCCTGGATGAGGGAGGGACCAGGCATATCAAGCAGGCTGAGCAGAAAGGCTCGTGTTCGTTGACTGGTGAAGGAGATAGCAGCACTCAATAAAAAAGCTGAGAGAACAAACATAKCTCTTAAATCCCCCTCTTACAAATGCACACAACTAAGTCATRGCTAAAGATCACAAATGTCTACCCTTGGATTTTTCCAATTTTTATCTTTAATTTTACAGAGGGGAGGCTGGGGGAAAGGAAACCCTAGGAACAATTGTCCATAAACCCACAAGCTCGAGCTGTTCTGAATGAAGCAGAAGAGAGAGGAGGAAAGGGAGCTGATGGTCACCACCCTACCAGCTGCTCACTATATGTTACATTGTACCATTGTGCTATCAAGCTCCTACCAACTGCCCCTGGAGCTCTATGATAAGGGGAGAGCAGCAGTGTTTTCAGTAAGTAGGTACCAGGCTGTGTAAAGATCATTAAGTTTTGACAAACAAACACAGTCAATTTTAYGGTACCATAAACACTCCCTTTCAGCACTGTGGAAATGAACACCGTGTACTCTTCCTGTACTTTGTCAAAGAATCACGCTGTTTATTGTACACAACCTGAATCTACCTCAGTCCCACAGCCTCCTCTGACTGCAGTCAGAAAGCTTCAGAGTAGCAAGAGGACTCCAAATGCCAGCCACAGTCCTTTGCTGTTCAGATATGTGGTTGGAGAAGGCATGAAGCCTTCAGCAGAAAAACAGGAACACTAACACCGGAAAGAGATTGGTTAGTATGCAGGGACCTGGACTGTGTCCAGAGGCACTCCTGGAGAGGCCACCTCAGCTCACCCACCTGTAAAATAAAGGTAATAAGATCAGCCTCCACAGTGAAACACAGGGAGGGGTACAGACAGTAACCACGGCATGTGACACAGGGCTGGTGATACCAACATCCCTCAGTGGTCAGTGCCTTGGGCAGATTTTGGCATTGGACAGAGTGACTTTATTTCTCCCTGAGGAGGAAATTGCCCTTTGATTTTTATCTGTCCAACAAGACACCTTCTCTCATCTGGTAATATTACTTGCAATGTGAAAACAAGAGTTAAAMTTGCATTTTATTCAAAATTACAGACACAAGCAGGTCCATAAAAGTGTAATTTATCTCCATTTAGTACAAGGATATCAGCAAATGACGTATCAGCATAACCACTGAGAGAGAAAAGTCTAAGGTCTTATGTATTAACAAAATTACCAATGATGTACAAATAAATTATTCTTTGGTTTTTATGCCAAAATCATYATGTCTTGTTTATCCTGCCTTTTCTGGGGAATTTTATGGCTGAATAGAAAACCAGTGGGATGACRCCCCATGGGAGGAGAGAGTAAAGAAAACCTGCAAAATGCCTGTGGGGAAAAATAAAAATAATTTTAAAATATATTGTTCTTCCTTTTGTTCTTTCCACCTTTTTGTTTGTATGTTTTTTGTTTTATCTATTTGACAGCTGTTTGGAGAAAATTTACTGACTGTTTCCAAAATATTTTTCCTTGTTCTTCAAAAACACCTCCATGTGAGGGAGAGAGCATGGACTGCACTGCTAAATAAGAATTAAGTAAAGCAAGCTAATCAYTATTTCAGGTCTTTGTCACCTGTATGTCAACAAGTAAGGGCAATTCCTCCCTCTTGTGAAGCACTTTTACAAAGACACCTTAACTGTAATATACCACAGCAGTCACATTTTTCAGTCAAGCTATTTCCCCCTATGTCATCACTACAGGGCTATGCTTTTAGACTCATCCTGTTTCAGAGTTAAGCTTCCACTAGGTGTGGATGGACAAAGGAACAATAAATTCACACTTCAAAAATATCCGTACCTCGGCACCTAGGGACCAGACAGATTAATAAAGATGAAAAAGAAAATTAAAGAAGGACATTCTGGTATTTTAAGTAACATGAGAAAGAAAGCTACACCAAGAGCATGTCTCTAGACAACAGCTATTCTACACTAGAAAGTAAAAATTAGCAACTGTGTTTCCACAGAGGATAAACTAAGGAGCAAGAAAGAAGGTGAAGGCAAACACAGTGAAGCAAGGAAGATTCTGCTAATAGGAAGAAAATACAATGTATGAATGTGCAAATAAAACAACAAGGGAAATATAAAARGCATGCAATGTCTCAGTAACAATGAATACTTGTGAGCCTGAAAAGGAAGAAACGTGCAGCTAAAACCCAGAGGCTTAGCAAGGCTTGGCTATATTTGTTATGATTTCTAGGAAACCCTTACAGACTGTAATTCAAAAACTGCATATCTGCATGAAACTGGGTACAACAGCAAAACAGCATCTTGACCAACACTTGCTATGTGCTCTTCATGTAACAAAGCACAGTTCCTAGTGATCTGCAGTGAGGGTTAACACAAACAGGCCAGGTTTATAATCTGGGTTGACAGAGATGAAGAAAGGCCCATTTCTGTAACTGGTGTCCTGATAGCCAGCACCTTCCSTGAGAAGGCAGCAGCAGGCAATGGCCAGGCCAGCGCTCCGCTGCAGTCTTTGGAGAAGCCTGGAGAGCTGGCAGCAGGAGCTGAGACTGCAGCAGGGCTCTTATGTAACATCCACACTCCTCTGATGGACTGGGACAGCCCTCCTCCATTTGCAAATGGGAGGCAGCAACAACAGAAAGCCTGAGTTACCTCATTCTCAAGTAAACCCAGCTAAATAAAATTATCAGAGACATAAATTCATGASTTGGCTTCCAGACACACCTCCAAAGTACAAAAAACAGCAGACTCAGAAAGAGGAGGAGGGTTCCAGCATAGCAGTGTGCTCTAAGAAAAAGGATGGGGAAAAGACAAGSAAAGTGCCAGAGAGCCCTTTTGGGGAGGTTATCCTCTGCTTAATTGTCTCTAATTCTGCACCTCTCAAAAGCTGTGCAATGCAAACGTTGAATGACATACTTCTAACTGCATTTGATATTTTAACGCATGTCATTGAGGATTTGCCTTTCATGACTTTTGCCAGGAGCATGGGCAGCCCTCCAGACAGACAATTTTTTTTTTCCCTGATGTGACACGAGTGATGAGGATCCTGTTTGCTGCAAGAACACACAGCCTGACAATGCAGGGGCAGTAAATGTCTCATGCAGCCAGCAGATATGGCATGGATGCAGCCCTCCCTCCATGAAGGTGCTCTGAACTTTCAGTCAAAGAAAAGGAGGGGAAAAGTCCTCATCCTGTCCTGGGAAAAATTAATTGAGCTAAATGCTATGTGTTCTACATGAACTCAAGTAACATATGACAGATGTTTGAATCAAGCTACTTTAATTACTTTTGCTCCACATTTTCAACAACTTTTTAGTGAACGTGCCCTCCCTAACTCTGAGATCATCCATCAGTCAGCTCCAGGAGTCAAGCTGTCAACCTCTTTTGCTGACAAGGACATTTTTTCTCTCTGGCATATCACCTCATTCTACTAAGCACTTGAATTATGATCTCTGTGTTTACRGCAATTAAATATCCACTGACTTAAAAAAAAAAATAGGTCACCGTCACTTCTAACATAACACCCTACATGCCAGACAGCCCTCCCCTGGTGCAGGAGGTCAGGGCAGTCTGGTTGGACTGCAGACAGGGAGACAGGCAGCCTTCCACAACGCCAGGGAAGCGCCGCCAGGGATGCATCGGCACTGCCTGCAGCCAGATCTCAAATTCCCTGCCAGCCTGAGTGCTCATATGTCTGCTGAGAGCCGTAACATAGACTTGACAATCAGACCAGCCTAAGATCCTGTGACATCCCAGAAAGAGGGAGGGAAGGAAGCTGCTTGAGCAATTCTCAAACATCTTTTTTTAAGCCATCGGTGTTAAAGGCTTTTGTCCATAATCCTAAATGTCATCCATGGCAGCCTTGCTGCCAGTAGAGAAAGGGAASTCTTCTCTCTTTAGGGGAGAACCAGAGCTGCTTTTCCTGGGGAAGACCTCTTCCCCTTGGMACCATCTACCCAGCGTTTATTTTCTCTACTTCACAGAAAGCATCTACAAGGCATTGTAAACTAACATGAAAATTCAAACATCTGGAAAGCTCCCAAACTTCAGCCGTTGATCTTTTAGGATGCCTTTTTCCTTGTCACTGGTTTTTCATCTAGCTTGCTAAACTGATTATAAAACTGTATTTTTTAAAACACTTGACATAGTTCTAACACATGAAATAGTAATGYGATCATAGAAGGATTCTTTTTTTTRCCATACAGTAAGTAAACCGATCTAAACCATATTTTCAAAACCAGAATGCTTTAAAAAAACCTGTACAAATTGAAAAAATCCACCTATCTTACAAATCTTGCAGATCTGTATTCTCCCATTCTGAGGGGGAGAGAATTTTTTKTTTGTTTGTTTTTTTGTAGGGGCTGGCAAGTGAGTAGTATTATTTCCTCACTTTTTTAAGTTAAAGGTCAGAGGAGTACACTCCATGCTTGATATAAAGAACTGCTCTGTTGATGCACTCAGTCCCCTGTAATCTGTTTGCAGAGCTATTGTCAGAGGAGAGGAGGCTCATGACAGTAAAACATTAAGACCAACTGCAGCAAACTGAAAGCAGAAGTGCAACATGAAAGCCCGACACAAATGAACAAATTGTTCTGCCACGGGCACGCATGGGAGTGATGACATTTCACCTCTATTTGAGCACTAAGCCTTTGCCCAAGGTAARGATTCCAGCCCGTTCCTATGTGGCACTGACAGCAGTGGCAGAGGTTGGCAGATGTCACTGATGCACTGCAGCTGCCTACCTGCTGGGAATGTGCAATAAAAAAGTACACGCCAGGAAATAAATAGGTAACTGGAAGACACTTAGGAGAAATCCCTGCCCTCCCAGACCAGCTCCAGCACAGCCGTGACTGTAGAGCAGGTGTGGGATAAAGCAGGAGGATCCTATGCTCAGCCATCAGCTGAGCTCCGAGAATCTCACAGCAGGAATGGAACACAGGCCAAAGTCAGAGTGACAAAACATTGAAGGCTTTGATAACACCAACTTCAGCCACCTGCTAGACTGTACACAGACACTGTTCTCGTTTTAACTGGGGGGGTCAACTGACTGTTGCCAGYATTAATGCAGATCTCTGAAGCATCGGCACAGGAAACGTCAGTGCTGTAACAGCCTTTAAGGAARCACTCCTCACCAGCCAAGCAATTTCCATCTCTATTTCCAGCTCTTGAGACCCAGCAGCTTAACCTTATTTTCACCTCCCTTTTGYGAGCTCTACAGGCAAACCACGGGGGGAAGAGATGAGAGCTGGGGTAGGGGGGCAGCCACTTGAAAATCTGATGCTGGAGAGAAGGCTTCTGAAATGTTAAGGAGACTTCCTGACACACCAGCCCCCAGAGGAGTTAAATTCCACCACCATTAAACATTCTCCAGCTATTAAACAGGTTTTTTTGCTCATGTTTCAAGGCATCAGAAGGGGAAGTGAAACAACATTAGCTGCTTCCTGACTTAATAGAAACCTTGGAACAACCATCAAAAGACACTTATACAGTCAAGACTATACAATGATGCGCATTTAATGATTTTATCTTTTCGAATAAGCAAAGGTGATAAAGTAGTATCTTGCAAGTTTTTAAGAATATTGTTTTCCCCTCCCCAGCCAAGAACTCATTACACAGAATGTTCCTTTCATGCACTGGTGTAATTGAAGGCTAACACCCATTAGCATACTTCTTGTTTTAAGTACAGCATCAGAGAAATGGGAGTGAGGGGGTGGGAGTTACATGCAACGGAACAGCATAGAAGTGTATGATAAAGAGGTAAATGAGCTTTCAAAATATACCCAAGAGGCTGTGAGTATGCTGAAGTTCACCAGTGTATCACTACAAAAAAAAACCCCATCCTGATCAAGGGCCAAAAGCACATTATGTATAGTCAAAACACTGCCCAACTCAATTTCAATATGATGTGACAACAGTGGAGGGGGAAAAAAAGAAAGACAACTGGAATCCCTCTGTACATTCACAGTACCCTATAAAAACCTAAAGAGACATATTAAACTGAAACAGTTCAAATAACGTCTCCCTGGAGTTAGAACACTCCCACCCTAGACTTTCTCAAACTACATGAACTATTAAATAATATTAATGTTTAGCATGCATTTAGCACTTTGTGTGTCCAGAATGCTAACAGTCACACAAACACGCCAGCCCCCCAAAAACATCAAGCAAAGCCATGCAGAACAAAAGAAGAATGTTTGTGTTCCCACATGGGGCGAGGCTATAGGAACATTTATCCTGCAGTCGGAGAAGACAAGACATAACCCCATGCGGTGCGATGAAGCAGAGGATGGCATCGAGCATGCTGTGAATATTAGAAACACCCTTTCAACGGGGAAAGGTGGACCAATCTAATGGGAAAACAGCACCAACAGCCTTTGCTTCTGTGCATGTTCAGGCCAGCCAGGTTAATGTCCAACTCCCATGTAGAACTGTTTATTAGTAACACCAAACACCTCCACAGGAGAGAACCAATGTGAACAAACCCGGCATTTTAAACATACCATTCCCCTACAAAACAAACAAACATAAAAACCATTAAAAAATCCCATTTAATCGTAAAAAGAAAATGTATGACTAGATGCAAGTGATAAGCAGGATGCAAAAAGGAATATAAGCCCAGCTTTTTTTTACTCTACTGCCATGGAAAATCAGGAAAGGCTTTGGCAGAAGCAGGATTGATATAAGTGGACCATAAAAGAACKGCTTGGACTTTTTACATTTAATTTCTTTCTGAACCTAAAATCTGCCTCAGGGATATTATGGAAAACACTTTCAAGTTGTTTAAAAAAAAATTGGGGACATGAAGGCCTCATTGTTTTCCCCAAACTTTATATGTCAACACATACACATGCATTAAAAAAAACCTTACCTCCCTTCTGAGACATTAAATCCACACAATGTTTCTTGGAGAGGGTAAAAAGAAAATGTAGGTCAAGATATTGAGATAAGGATTGCTTCTGAAAGATGAAAGCATAAGAGGACTAAGCTTTCATTCCTTATGTTTCTTTGAGATTTCAAACAGAGTGTTATTTGATAATGGTTCCTTTCAGAAAATTGGAATTTAATATAGCTAATTATAAGTTAGAGAATTAATGTACAGTCAGTACTCCAACTGAGCTGGTATATCATGCTGATGCTTTTTACCAGCATGTCCCCAGTGCTTATTATAGATCTTTTCTCCAAATACTAAGGCCAAACTGTTCTCACATTAGGCTGGATGGCCCAGGAGTTGGGGCTAGGGAAAGGAAAAAAGAAATCTCCACACCTGTAACACTGAGCCTGCAGCAAGCAGCCTGGAGTCGCTGCCATGGCATGGCACAGCATGGCACAGCAACAGACCCTCACACAAGGGAGAGAAAACAAGAGGACAAAGAATAAAAAACACAAGCAGCTGTAGAGGAAAAGTACACTGAGAAACAGCAAAACACCTCTTCCTTCTTCCAATTAAAAGGGAGGAAAAAGGATGTCAACAACAGATGAAGAGCTCAAATAAACAGAGAGGGAGTAGCTCTAATTGTCCAGTATTAGCATGAAAGTATCTGAAAATTGTTTTTCCATGAGTAATCGTAAGCTAAAAATCCTGACCTACATTTCACAGAGAGCAAAGGGTATAAATAGGAATATCCCTCACAAAAGGTACCGGCAGCAGACACTGCTAGATTTGGGCTGGGAACAGTTTCTCTGCAATTCTGAAGGAAGCCATTCATCATTATTTCAGGGCCCTCCACAGGTTTGGGATCCTCTGTTTCTAGAGATGGTACAAAATGTGTTCAAAYACATCTGCTGCACATAGCTGGTTAGCAAGTAATTCAATGAAAGTGCAGCTTGTGTAGACTTAAACACAGATCATACTTTTGTGAATTTTGAGARGCAAAATGTATACTGTGGGAAGCTCTTGAAATCCGTGAGGTTCCAGCAGCAGTTTTTCACTGCAGTTTCTGAMTAAATATGAAGACAGTGTATTTCCTTAAGTTCTCAGATGAACTCTGTGTTGTCAATCAGAAGGGCCATAACCCAGTTTTTCATCAAAACAGTACAGTCAGTTGAGCTGCAGGCTTTGGGGTGGGACCAGCAGAGGGAAATGCTTTTGAAACAAGCAGAAGTTTCTCACACATTAGCAAATTAATTCCTCTGAGGTTATATTTTCGTTTGGTATGTCCCCACCTGGTTTAGAGCAAGACMTGTGTAAGTGGTGCTGCCCTCCAAAATAATCTTCTGCTCTTAAAAGGCCACATCAGGACAAAAGCTGCTCCCTATAAAGGGCACCTTCCCTCTTATCATACTGCAAGAATTCCCCAAAATCCTGCTGAAATTGACACTACCACCCCCTCCCAAACTTCGGCGCRGAGACCTTGCTCCTTCAAGCTGCAGGACAGAATTCAACTTTACAGCAAACAGACACACCAAACCAAAAACTCAGTGAGGTCCTTCCTATTACCCTTAGCACTTTATGGAACTGAAGACTTTTTGTGACAAGAGGACACCAAACCAGTACTTTTCTATTGCTTTCAACCTGAGTAAAGGGAAACAGACAGCAYTGAAAATACCACCTCCGTCAGTCTACTCTCATCCCTGCAGCCTGAAAAACTACCTGGTCAACAAAGGTCAGGAGGGACTGCAGCCACATAAAAAAAACTGAAAGCTGTTTCCCTAAAACCTTGGTAAAACTTCTGGGCCCTTTGTCTTTACTGGCAGAATCTCTCCTGGAAGTACGAAAGCACAGACTGAAGTGCAGACTCTTTTTCATAAGAGTCTGTCCCTTTCTAAGCTTCCCCGTGAATTTTGTTTTCATGAGACTATCCCCACTGCATCTAAAATTATTTGAGATGCTTTAAATACRAAATTACTGTGCAGTTATAATTTTGATCCAGCCATATGGCAATCCAGCACCATCTCGATATCCAGCCATGCCAGAGAAACTGCAAAACTTTACCCATAAACCCCAATATTCAATTATGCATAAAGCATTTTAAACAAATTTTTCCAATCAGTCAACTATTTCTAAAAGATCTGCTTTCCAGGCTGTTAATCACAGAAGCCTAGATCCACAACAGAAAGAAAGGTGGTTTTCTGTGCTAAGCAATGCCTTAACTAACGGCCCATTTATTCTACTTTATGAGCAGAGTACTGGTATATAACCCTGTGTTATGCTGTGGATGTTAATCAACCTTCATGACTTTGCATGCCAGTCTTATTGAAGTGACTTCCATGCTGGCATAAAGGGGACTTTGTACCAGTGTTTCTCCAGCCTAGCAGAGATCAGCATCACCTTGCAGCTCAAAAACCTCTTTTTCACAAAGAACATTTACTCTTCACTTCTGGTCTCTTGTTAATGAGACTTTAAATATTCAAGGACAGCGCCATACTGTGAGAAGGCAATCCATGAARGAGGGCATTTAAATCTACAATTGCAAAGGGGCTGTGTTTATCTACTTAGATAAGACAGCCTTGTTCATTTCAATTAGAGAAGGTCAGTTCCAGGCAAATGCAAAGTGGCATTTGAAGTTCATCCCTSCAGGACAATGAGATGAGATAAAGCTTCTGGGACAGGTTTCCATCTAAATAAAACTTGACAACTAGTCCCTAACCGCAGACCTCACCGTTGCACAAAAGGCCATCTTCAATTGATTTTGGGGAGGGGCWGAAGAGCAGCAAAAACCTATGTTTCAAGATTTGGAATTCAAGCCACATTCCTGTAACTTCTATTCCTTATGTATGACTTCCACCTGAAGGTAATTGCTGCTGACCTCCCGAGATAACAAGAGGCRGAACAACTACTCTAGAAAGCACCAGATTTTATTATCTTGGCAAAACAGARTTATTTGCTTACTGCCCTGTAAGGAGATTGTCACATAAAAAGACAAAAGTTCAGTATCTTGTCCTTGGAAGAAGATAGAAGATAGAAGATAGATATCCTTCATGAACCAAGAGGAGGGAAGGGAAATTAGGCCTGCATGCAGAGTGTGTAACAGGAAGATGCCTCTTCCCAGCCCCAGCACAGTCCTGTACCTCAGGTTTGTGGCTCCATGAAATCTTATCACTTCCTTCTGGCATAAGTAGACAGAGACTGACAGAGAGCCTGAGGCTCTGAAACGAGACCTCAACATCACAGCAAGAAGGCAGAGGTCAGGAAAAAGCAGAAGAGGATGAAATAACTCTTCAGCCCGCTCCTTCTGTGTATGGACCTGTATGTGCACGCGCCAGTACAACCCAGGTGCCCTTTCTCAATGAGAATATATATATATATGCATGTATGTATCAGAGGACCCTCTTGCTAACATTGTGATAACATTTCCGCCCTGAACAGAAAAAAGTCCCACGATGTGAAGAAAAGAAAAAACTGTACTCCCTCTGAGCCATTTTCATCACTTTTARTCTTCTTTCAATCCATCTACATACACAGCAGGTGTAACATAAAACACTGGGGTGCTCACAAAGCATCTTTAAAACAGTTGGCCATGAAATGCTTTCAACTTCCACAGCACCAGAGACAACAACCTCTGTCTGAGGGAGGTATTGTAGGGAGAACCTGTTTCTGAGACAACCTGGCTGGAAGAGAGTGCATCAGGATGCAATTTAGCTCTAACATGTGCATGCACACACACACACACACACACACACACACACACAAAGATTAAAAAGAGGCTGAACTGAAAAATTTTAAGGTCAACCACAACTGAAGGTAAGTGAGGGATCAAAGAAGGAGGAGAAATGCAATTAAATGCTGGTGCAGTCTTTGGGCATTACTCGGAATGGCTGGCTGAGGCTGCCAAACCTTTAGCAGGAAAAGTGGCTTATCTCCTGGCTTCCCAAATTGCACCAGAGGTCAGTTGATGAGGTTTTAGGAGTTTGCCAGCTGCATCCCTCTGTGGGATCTTTGGCAGATTGCTCCAGCTGGGCTTCTTCCAGCTTTTCCCTTTTTTCCATTTTAGCATATAGCTTGAATAAAGAAAAAAAGATCAAGGCTTTCAAAGATAACACGGTCTTTCACAAACACATGCAGAACAAAGCACAGGAAATTCTGTGCAAAGTGAAAAATGAATGTTGTCTGTTTAGGGCTTATCTGGAATGAGTTAGCCTCTTAGTGGACAGATCTGAAACATCACACGGTCCTGACTGTGACTACAATGCTCACTAACAGTTTASTAAGGGAAGAGAACCGGATGGGTAAGGGTGGAAATTCAGCCGTCTTTAGCTCTCAGTGCTGGAAATTTCTGCAGATGTACCAGAAACAACACTTACAAGTTAAGCTTGTCACTGTCATCTCTTGTTGTCCTAAGCACAAGACTTCTGCATCTATACCTTTGACTGGATTGACCCGTCCCACCAGTATTAAATTCATTTAAAATGGGATACAAAGGGTATCAAAGGCAGGTTACTGRAAACATGTATTCAACTAATTCTGAATACAGCATCACCTTAACTGCTTAAAATAAACCTGTGCTAGTCAGACACACACACAAAAAGATTTTGAAATGCATGCATATTTATTATTATGGAAAGCAATCTGCTATGACTTAACAGTATATGTGCTAAGCTATTTTTATTTTTTGGAAGACATTCACCCACAAGCTCTGAAACGTTCTGCTATGTGATGAATCTCTCATCATCATCGGTTACTTAAAGAGAGCAGTTATTTCAGAATAGTTTCTTGCAGATTTTAAATCAAAAAGATTCAAATGAAACCAAACTGAAATGGGGAGGCATGAGCTCAGAGTACAGACCAATCTCCCAGGCTGTTATGAGCTCTGAAATGAATATGACTAATTCCTGAAGACTTTCACTGGTCAAAAATGTGACTTTCTTGCTGTTTACATCAGAAATTCTACATTCAAATGTGATGACATCTAAAATAATGTGATACCAATCTACTGGTGCTTTCAGTTTACTCCACATCACTACACGGACCCCCAACCCATCTGGATTGGCATCCCACGTTCTTAACAAGTCAAGGCTGCTGAACACAGGTAACATGGGAGTATTTGAGGTGAAGAGTATCGTACATTGGCAGCTGTGTCAGGCAACTTGCCAAAGTGGCTACYGTGCCCATCAGCAGTTACAGAATCTATGCTTTTTCTGCTAAAACCACTTTACTGCCAGGGTTGACACAATAAGGCTTACAGCACACATGACACCCGCTCCAATTAAACACAGCCTAATGGCCTTAGGAATGTCCTACTTGAGCAAATAGTTCTCAAACTCTTTCAAACTAAAGTCGCTTCTAAAATGCCCCCCTGTCAAATAAAAACTGTTGTGTAGGTTCTAGGACACAAGACAGTGCCTTGAATATTGAAAACATATTCTAATACTCTGAAAGTACTCCACAAATGTAATTTTGYACTAAAAACTCAAAGCTGTAGTGTAAAATAATTAGCAAAGGCCTTATTCAAAGCCAAGCAAAAACACAGTTTCAGAAAATACAGTTCCCTAGAACTGATTACAGTGAACTGCGTTAGTCTGTGTGTATGACTGAAACTTCTCTTTCCATTTACGTATAATACTCATATTATTTCCTTCTACATTCCTGTTTTCTTAATAAATGGAGCATGCTGTTTTAGTGATATGTCTCACTCTCATTTCTAAAGTRAGCAAACTAGAATTGACAAAGGGTACAATTGACAGAGCTGAGAATCCTATGAGGTAAGACCACCACCATTCTTTTGGTTGTACATGCCAGCCAAAAAGATGCCATAGCACAAATTTAGCCTGGAGATTTCATGGTTGATACAGAAAGAATGAAACAATTTGCCTGTCCACACTCAAGGGTGCTCTCCAGACTGCCGATACAAACAACAAACCCAAGGCAGCAGCCATRCAGAATTACCCTGCGTCAAAGAAAACAGAATTGTTTTCCCTGTTGGTGTCGAGGYCAAGTTTTGTATCACGGACTGTCAGCGCAACAAATTTCACCACCAGGTAAGTGGTGGATTTAGGGCTTTTTTGCTTTGGCTGGGGCTTTTTTGGTGTATTTGTGGTTTTCTAGGGTGTTGGAGGTAGTTAATAGAATCATGTAATATCCYGAGCTGAAAGGGACCCACAAGGATCATTAAGTCCAACTCCCAGCCTTGCACAATCCCCTGGAGTCACACCATGTGCCTGAGAGCATTGTCCAAATAATTCTCAAACTCTGTCAGGCTTGATGCTGTGACCACTTCCCTGGGGAGCCTGTTACWGTGCTCTGGGTGAAAAATCTTTATCTAATGTTCAACCYAAAACTTCCTGACRTAACTTCATGCCATTCTCTTGGGTTCTGTCATGGGGAACTGCATGAAGAGATCAGTGTCTGCCCCTCCTCTTCCYCTCAAGAGGAAGTTGYAACTGCACTGAGGTCTCCCCTCAGTCTCCTCCAGGCTGAACAGACCAAGTGACCTCAGATGCTCYTCACAYRGCTTCCCCTCAAGGCCCTTTACCATCTTCATAACCTTCCTTTGGACACTCTAACAGCTTTACGTATTTCTTATATTGTGGTGCCCAAACGTGCACACAGGACTCAAGGTGAGGCTGCAGCAATGCAGAGCAGAGTGGGACAATCACTTCCCTGGGCCAGCTGGCAATGGGTTGAGTTTTGGTTTGTTTGTTTTTAAGAGAAATTTAATCCTAATACCTACCCTTGTGAAGCACTCCTCAATGAACTTTCAAGCTGCATCTTTTTTTGCTCATATTCCTGGCAACTGCTGTTCTTCTAGCATCCGAGGCTGTGGTTAGACAAGATGACTGCGCCAATCCTGAGGCTGTGGTTAGACAAGRTGACYGTGCCAAGTCAAGCAGCTTGCTTCTATCAAAAAGGGTGAGAAGTCTGGTATCCTCCTCCTCCAGCTTTCAGTCAAGGCACTCTGGTCTCCCCTTTCCACCAAATAAGCACATGGTTCCCACTCTTAATGAACCTGTGTAATTCATAAGCCCAGAAAAAACCTACTTTTTTAAAATAATTTTTTTCTGGGCTAGTTTCCTGTCACATTATTACTCTGGACTAGCTGTACTGCATAGGCAGACAAATGGCAGAGGCAGCACGAGGTGAAAGGAGGGGGTCRATCAGCTACTGCCAAACTCTTTCCTACCTTTCCTCACCTTATTTACTATATCTAAATACACAGTAGGTGTAAAATAAAACACTGGGGTGCTCGCACAGCATCTTTAAAACAGTTGGCTATGAAATGCTTTCACTTCCACAGCACCAGAGACAACAACCTCTGTCTGAGGGAGGTATTTTAGGGAGAACCTGTTTCTGAGACAGCCTGGCTGGAAGAGAGTGCATCAACATGCAATTTAGCTCTAACATGTCTGTTTACATACATGCACACACGCACACACACACACACACACACACACACACACACACACACAAAGACTAAGAAGAGGCTGTACTGAAATATTTTAAGGTCAACCACTACTGAAGCTAAGTGAGGGATGGAAGAAGGAAAGAAGGAGGCTTACAATAACTCGGTCTGCTACAGATTACGCACACGCCTCTGCAGACTCTTCACTGCCGTTTTCATTTTCTATTACCTACAATTAGCAATATGCAAGGAGGCARGAGGCAAGATTATTTTTAGAATTTGATTGCCTGGAAATTCACTCAWGAGCAACACACTCTTCTCAGCTGGCCATAAAATAAGTTTTAAGATAATTAATTATACAATTTCTCAGTTTCACAGGTTAAAAAAAAAATCCATCCCTGAGGTTCGACAGAAAAAGGAACATGGGTATCCTGTGAGAGAAAGTATTCTATCAGTCTTGCCAAACACTGGAATTTTAAGACAGGAGCACAATTCGGATATAATCGGATTTGCTAGATATCACTGAGGGCATAATTTGGCCTGCAAAATTTGTTATAAATAGTGATGATGGAAAAGGCAAAGAAGAACCTGTGTCAGCCAATGAATAAGCAAGTCCCTGGCAGGCTCAAATATTATTTATATTCTAAAAAACAAAAAAAGGAAAAGATATTTGGAAATTTTCAATGAAGCCCAACCCAAACATCCTGTTATTTATTTGTTAATCTTTAAAATCACTTGACAGCAAGCACCAAAGTGAAAATGATGTTGAGTGCCATGACAAATTTGCTCAAATGYTTCTTTTCTGAACCTTTCAGTTGAAAACATCTATATTTAATCACAGTTTAAAACTAGCCAAAAAGGCTGTTYACTCTGAATGTAAAGGGAAAATACTGCAAAGTTGAAAGAGGTATTTCTGTTTCTGTAAATGCATTTTTAAAATCCACTTACAGACAAGGGTCCTTGGCACAGTTACAATCTTCTACTAAAGCTTAGGAGACAGACAAGACATTACCCACTGTCAACAAATGCAATCTCACATCACTGATGGAGTGAAAAGCTCCCTAGACAAACGTTAGCATAAAACCTTCTTGCAGTATTTAATTGCAGCCTTCAGAAATAAGAGAGATGAAGTTATCAGTATATCTGAACCATCACAGGGAATGAAGAGGGCTGCTTTCTTGTTCAGAATTGAAGGCTTAGTAGTGACTCAATCAGGGAAGGGGACCCACACTGCTGTGACACACAGAGGCACAGCTGAAACAACAGCACTTTCCCAAGGGCTGCTGTGTTTTCATCTGCAGGAGCGAGAAGAGATGTGGTCTAAGAGAAGACATAGTTGTCCTGCTGGCAGCTGCTGCCATCCCCTCTTAGTTGGCTTTTGGCAGATAATATATGGCACTGAGCTGAGGCTCCCAGCTTAGCAGTGTTTAGGCATTTCTACCACATCTGTTGCAATTTTCATGCCATGCGTGGAGTACCATCTACATGGCCAGGGAAAAGAGGTTTCATCAACAAGCTGAAGTCAGATGAAGCCAGTCCCGTGCCACCTTCCTTTCAGCATGGCCCACTGGGAAGCATGGACAGAAACCCCCATGCAGGGAGCAGAAAACATTTGAAAGTGCATGCATCAATGACAGAAACAACTRTTTTCAGACTGCACTGCTGCCTGCCCCAGCTGGCTTGAACAGCCAGCGTGGAAATAAGAGGGATGGGCAGACTCAGGAATCAGAGGAGGGTTCTGCCACTGGGCACCACAGTCCCACCAAGAACTGTCTCAGAGGGTCCTGCCTCTCCATGTGGAGACTTCCCATTTGTGGAATAAACAAGTCTCCAACAAAAGTCACATGAAGTTTTGTGCAGCAATGGCTGAGGGCAGAAGCAGATCAGAACAAAGTAATGGACTCATCATCCCTGGAGATGTTCAGGAAATGACTGGACATGGTACTATGGTCTAACTGTGCTATGGTTGATAAGGCAGTGATTAAACAAAGACTGAAGTCTTTGCCAACCAAAATGATTCTGTGATTCTGTGAAGGGGAAAAGGGACAACAGAGACTTTATGGTCCAACCATCACCTCCATCCAAGTGTTGACATGGTTTCCATTCCATTTAAGGAATACACATAAAATAAATAACTTCCTTTAACTACTCTACATGTAAGGTGAAATCTTTCAGAATAGCAAGATTACATCTTTTACTCATCTCCTYATTTACTTTATGAACAACACTTCCAACTTCTGCCTTGAACCACAGCATTCCCTCACGTACATTTGATTTCCCAAATAGGTTAGTTATGGCTGCTGCAAACTTAACCCAGATCACATGTTTGGAAACTGCAATGACATCTTTCCAGGACAAAGTATAGCTGGTGAAAACGCACACTATCTGCCTCAATAATTCTAACATCTGGTTAGTCATCTTTGTAGATTAACTAACCATCTTAAACAAATAAGGAAACTGTCCCTTTTTCCATTCAAGAAATGCATTTCTGCATCACAGATTTCTTCTTTATTTCAAGTTTTGAAAAACTGAACTTAAAATCTTCGTCCATAAACGTTTGCTTTATGATATACACTTTTGAGGATAGTAAATTTACTCTCATCAACAGAATGCAAGCATCTCACACTCTAAGCTACACAAGGAGAAAACAATTTCCCAAAGGRTTTAGTTCTCCTTTTACAAGAGGATCTCTGAAAATTGGTATCACTATTCTGAACACCAATCCCTGTTCTTAAAATCCTAACACAAATGACAGGCAGYAGTAATCAAAATCACTAAGAGGTCCCTCTGGGTTTTTCCAGCGCATGACCTTGTTTCCATAATCAGAGTTCCAGTATCCCCTTTAGAGCTGCAGAGAGTTTCTTGACAWCTAGCACAAGCACCTCCTTCAAATTTTATGCTCCCAAGTGCTGGAGAGGAATATGTAGGAAACAAAGGCATAGGGTGTTGTCCTGTACTCTGCAAATATCAAGAGTCAACAGAAACACACATGCAATATAACCACTGATACAAAAGCCAAAATATACCCACTCGCCTTTTTCATTAATCGGAACCACTTAAGTATCACAGGCAGGCTCAATTTCATGATAACAAGTACATGTAATAGAGAGACAGAGACAGCTAAGGTATTATAATACATAAAATCACCAAAAGTAATTTGATTTTTTATTATTTTAAATTTTAATTTTTATTATTCAGAGAGGCACTGAATCATCTCTGTGCCACCACTGGCACATCAGTGCTTGCAGAAATTTTAATACAGAAAAGACTCCTGTTAATGGGTTCATCTTCCACATTTAAAATTAATTTGCTTTTCACAGTATCAGTCAGAGAGGGACATTATTCCAGCTACCAAATCATTAATGATACTACTGAACTAACCAGATGAAATACCATTGACAATCACTTTCATAAAAGTTTAGCTGCAATTTCACAAGCACTGGCAAAGGAACTTTTGTAGCATGTTTATCAAACTTCAACCACTGCAAATCCATTAAAACTTCTTAAAGACACAAGTTGCAGGGGGCAGGTGCATTCTTTACCTTCCTCTACTGCTACACGTAAACGCATTCTACTAAAATAAATTACAGACTGTAAGTCCATGAATAAATAAATTTAAAGAGCAACTGTTATAAAACCAGACCAGAGAAAATGTCTCAGCATTACAGAAGGTAGTACCAAGACAAATCCTGCTACCCAGTTGTTTGCAGTCCCCTCAGCTATCAGAAGGACACAACATCAATCCATACTCATGCAAAGAGCAGGGAACTCAGACAGCCTGAACCCGCCCTGCCCCAGACCTTTCCCTTCCACTTTTGAAAATTATTAAATTGCCAGGTACTGAAAGGTGACCTATTTGATTTTCAAGAGTTACATGAATAAATGAATAAAAAATGGGCCACTCACTTAAAACTATATTGAACTGCATGCTACCCTTTGGAGTAACGTGCAAGAAATTATGGTTTTGGCCTGAAAGTTGGAATGAASGACACATACAAGGAACATTTTTTATTCCCAATAGTACAAAATCTGGGATCTAAGACTCATCATTAAAATACTACATTTCCCCTGAATTCAAAATAGCTCAGTAATTTCTCAGGATGACCTGCTTTTTTCTCAGTCCATAGAGACCCATGGATTTGAAAACACATGGCTACTTTTTTTTTAATGTAATGCAAAAAATTACATATTTAAATTTATTTTCTTGATGTCACTGCACAATATCAATCCTCCTCCTTTTTGCTCTTTTTCTCTGCGTAATGAAGCATTCTTCCAAATTTCAATAGCTAAAAAGAAAATACTTTTGGACAGAGATGCTGAAACAGAGCAGTGCCAACAAAGGACTTCTAAAAAAATCATTTAGCAAAATGGAGTATCATTCTGCAATGAAAAAAAAAAATGCAACTTAAAAAAAAATTAAAAATTTTGCAATTTTTAATTGCAATTAAAAAAAACCCCAACCCCCAAATAACTGGTCATCTACTTCTGTGAGACAGAAAAACTCTGAAGATGTGAGTTCTATTGCTGTCAGAGGAAGCCAGTGGCATATTCCACGTCTGGTACCTGCACTGACACAGCATTCCCAGCCAAATCACTTTTTATCGAAGATGCCTTTGGAGAAACTAGACACCATGAAAACCTCAGTCATCCCGTAACCTGGCACATCATCAAAGCCTCCTAACACACAATTACTGTGCTTCACGCCTTTAGACTTTTTTCCTTTGACTAAACAAAACCTCCACAATGGAATAAGAAACTTTCCAAGAGAAATTGTGTTTGACAGAAGATCAATGATGCAGAGGTGTTGGAGGGAAAAAAGCCAACGCTGTTTTGTGTACACCTCCAAGCTAATAAATTGCTTGGTCTTAAAGCTAGATGCCCCTTCCCATTAGATCAGCATTTGATATTATTACTGAACTTGGAAGTCTAAGGTCTTCTTTAATCACATTAAGGAGTTTGCAATTGCTTACGCAATAGTGGCTTTATCATGCTGCCTGCAGTTATCCAGCCATTCCCCCAGTTTTTTGTCTTGTCAGCATTAACACTCAGTGGAATCTGATTCACCATGTCAACAACACAAGCTACATATAAATAACCTACCAAGCAAGCACCCAGCTGCTGCTTTAATGCATTAGCATGTGTATAGTTATGCACATGCCTGAAAGGAACTGCCATAAACCTCCATAAAGAAACAAATAAGTTCTTGTGAGTGAAAACTGTAAGCCTGCCCAGAAATCTGAATCCTGCTAGTCATCACTTTCAAGGCTCAAGCCAGCATGACAAAGCCCTTTCAAGTAAGGGTCTAAGTGAATCTGAAAGAGACACACTATATATTCACCTCTCAGGACATCACGGCTTTTTTAAGCCAGCTTTAAGGGAAGGGGAAGCAAGAGATAATAACTGACTAGAGCATTAAAGAAATAAAATTCGATTCCTTTCAGGCTCCTGTCATCTAAGCTTGTCTGCATCTCCTTTTAATACCTTTAAACAACTGCACCGTGAACTACTAAACCAGGGGAGACCAATGTCACAGCACTTGTGTCCTCTCAGCCCTTTAACTCTTTATGTAGATCCTGTGCTACTTCACTTGTGGACTTGGATCACTCCAGAGACAGATGCTAGCGAGCCAGTTTCTTCCATCTAAGTGACAGTGTGTAAGTTCTGTCCACGTGTACTTCCCYGAGGGAACTGAATCCAATCTCCTTTAAATGCTTACCTTCTCTGCTGACATACTCAGCACATCAGGAAGCAGACAGATGGGCTGCTTCTCTCCTGAACGGCAGCCTGCCCCTGTCCTCCTGCCTGGCACCTACCCTCCACCCTGATCCCCATCTAAATCAGTCAGCCAGAAACCAAAACACATGGATTGTTCAAACCGAGCATTTCAAGCAGCCCAGAAATGAGTTCTTCTGCACAGTGTATCCCTCCCTGCTGCAGAAGAACCACATGGAAAGAAGATGGGAAGTCCTCCCAGTAGCACCACAGAGGCTGGGAATCTCACCATTCACTGCCTTGAGGCTCCCGCTAATGCCCTCGCTGTGCTGCCGCTTCTGTGCATTCTTGAATTCCTTCAGAGATAAATAAAGGACCTTCCGCACCACCCTCTCCTCTGACCAGGGAATCCCATCGCTGTCATCCTAAAGACAGAAACAAAAAGGAGACATTAGTTGCATGCACTTGAAACAAAAACAAAAAAACCAAACAGAACCAAACAAACCCCCAAAGCCTAGGGCTACACAGATTATTTTCAGTTCAGAAAAAAAAAAAAAAAGAAACTGGAGAAAAATACTGTGTAGGAAAATGCAATCTCATCAGCTCTAACAGAAAACAGAAACGTAAGTATTATCATCAAATCAGAGCATCAGTCCCTCTAATCCTTTATTCTGCAAACAGCAGTAGCCATGTACCAGGTGTTAGGCAGGAGGTGAAACTTAATTGTTAAAATCCTTGTAATGAAGCCCTCACGGAAAATTTATCACAGCTAGGAAGTGTTCTCCCAGATAATTAAGAGGAGGGAAAARAAMCCCAACAAAACAGCTAAAATGCCTGTAGCAGAAACCGAAGAAGCAAGTTTTGTGAACMAACTTCTCTTGCTGCCATTTTAGCCTTTGTGCCTCTTGGCTCAGGTTATTTTTCTTTCTGGTTTAGTGATTTGTAYTTATTGCAATGTTACAATGAAGTTGTACATTGATAAAATGAAGTTATTCTGAATTTATCTCAGYGTGAAGCCAAGTGGAATTTGGCTCATGGGGCATATGTTTTCTACTTTATTTTTAGGAGACAAATGCTATTTTGTCAAAAGGAATACTAGTCTATGTCATATTTAGTACTTGCTTTAGTTAAAAGATTAATTCCCTGGAAAAGTAGTTCCCTAAAGCCTTTATCATTCAAATAAATTAAGTCAGCAAATTGATATAAAGGCATAAGTGAAACAGGTAAGTCATCATATTTTCATATATAATTGTCTTGGGGTCTTTGGAAATCACTCTATTTGCATTCTTGTCCTTGAATTCTCCGGGGGCTACATCACTGCCCAAGCAAAAGATAACATTCCTGGGCAGACAGTGTACTGTCACTGTCACCTTACACTGAAACTCCACCAGCCCTATAAGCGATCCCCCCACCAGGAGGCAGGAGAGCTTAGACCACTCAYGAGCCAAAGAAAAGACAGACCCACYAACTTCCAAAAAAATAAGTATCGTTTAGGGTGACCAGTGATGGCTTTTTCTTTGCTCCTCTAGTGATGTATTGGCATTCAGCTGCTGAATTGTGATCAAAAACGTTTCCACCCCTCATCACCCCCCCCCCCCAAAAAAAAAAAAAAAATCTAGGACAAATTATTTGGCAGGGGTTAAAAAACAAAACAAAACAAAAGCAACACAACGAGTACAGTGAAAGCAGCCAACATTTTGGCAGCAGGATGTGCATTTCGCACGAGGGACAATCTACTACACTTTGAAGAAGGCTGAGCTATGCCCAGGGAGTTTTAGAGCACAGGCACCTCTGGGCCAAGAAAGCAAACTTTGTAACCCAACACCCACAGCAACCAAAATAAGACAAAAAAMATCTCTCGGCAAGCATTTTAAAAGGACTAGTACATCCAGTTATTTTGTCAACAAAGGTTTACACAAACAACTCCAGCTTACCACTTTGCTGCCAATGCAGCCCGAACCAGAAGCAACACTAAACATAAGAGGGCTACAGCTCGATTTTAACAAAGCTTGCCCACGGACACTCCCATTTACATTCCCATCAAAAAGGTACATTACGCATTTCTGTTTTTACAGGAATTACTTAGTAATTTTTTAAGGGAGTCACGCTCAGTGAGGAAACAGTCCTAAGCACCTTCAGCCCCTGTCCATGTTATGGAAACAGGGCTGCGGACACTACTCGCTCCTTTCACTGGTATTCCTATTGGAAGCTGTACAAAAACACCCATTGGTTCCTGATCTTACTGCCCCATTTACCAATAAAAACAGGGCTTTTTTTTTTTAATTTTAAAAAATATAACCCAAAAGAAATTAAACCCACTCTTGTCACAACAGCTCACTGCAGAGAGCACGTGGCAGTGTTTGTTGCTTTAACAGTGACCGGGTGAAACCTGCTGACAGGACTGGTCTTTAAATGGGAATGTGCCGACCATAGGACCCGTGCTTGCACCAGCTGGCTACARTCCCTCCTGTGGGAGGGAAGGAGGTCACCACAGTCCCTCCTGTGRGAGGGAAGGTGGTCACCACCACACACCAGCAGCCTCTAGGCAAGGCCACCCTCCTTGAACAGCCTGGAATCATCTCCCTCTCCCCAGACAACGTGTTGGACTCGAAAAAGGATGGCGTGCAACCTGACACCTAATTTTCCGGCAGCCAAGGTGTCTCCCTAGTGCCAGCTAGAGGCCYCAGCATGATGCAGGACACGCTTCTGCCTTCCACCAGCCTGGGGCCTGCATGGGCATCGGTGCCACCAGCGCAAAGAGATGGGTCCCACAAGTCAGGAACAAACACCGCTGTCAGCCACCCCTGAAACAACTTCACACCACACTCAATTCCTGGAGCTGCAAAACTCCAAACAAACCACACTGTCCACCCTGTGAAACAGCAGCACTGCCTCCAGAAATGCACATGGAGAGTTTCTCCACACCAGAGCTCCCACCCGCCCAGTTGTGCCCAGGCTGTAGCTGCTGTCGTGCTGCAGCACTCTATTGTGGGCTTCCCTCCCCCACAACTCAGCTTGAAAGAAGGTCCTCAGGTTCTCCATCAYGGTGTGCTATCCAAGGTCAGCGAAATAAGGGCTAAGCCGCTGCCAGCACCTGCATTCACACGGCTCCATGTGCAGGAGCAGTCAAAGGTTTCGCAGTGGCCAAGCCCATCTTCCCCAGAGCACAAAAGCAGCCTTAGGGCGGAGAGCAGCTGACTCAGAGCCCAGCTGAGCCCAGCTCCCGCTCCCGACACATTTAACCATCATTACATGGGTCAGATCGCTGCAGCCTCATCACCCTAGCCCACTCCGCACTCACATCACCACCAACTGCAAGAGTTAGCTCCCTTTAGCAAAACTTACACGCACCAAGAACTACTTAGAAATGTGGTCAAGTGAAAGCCTTGAGGAATTTAATCCCCAACACCGCCCCCCCCACACCCCCTCTCCCCCGAGTTCAAAGGGAATGACTCAATTGCTGCCTTTAAATATTTCCACAGGGAATAGGGATTTGTTAATAGATGGCTCTCAAGGGTGGCAGAGAGGAGTATAATATMATCCAACAGCTGGAACTTGATTCAGAAAAATGTAAGACAGAATTAAAGAACAATTTCTGCAACTGTGCAAGTAATTAGCCATTGAAACGACTTATGGGGAACTAATGGATTGTCCATTATTGACTCAGACCCAAAAAAGGACDGAATAACATCTTAAACTGTAGGTTCATCACCACAAGCCCACAATCTTCACTATGCAGGTCAGCTGAAATGATTTCTGCTTCCCAATATGATGATAAGATTATTTTATAAACTCAGAATAAACTAGCAGATGCAAACAACCGGGGAAACCCTGCGTGAGAATAAAGAAATGCAATTACGTAATTTCCTTTAAATTACTTATTTTTTAAAAAAAACCCACCAGTTTCTTTATTATGCCATTTCAGGGAATCCCGCATTGTATATTAATACCTGAACTTCAGCTACCAGACAGTCAAGCAAGAGTTTAGCAAGTTCAGCCTAAGGGGATGGGGAAGAGGAGCACAACCTCCCTTTACCTACACAGTACATTCCTGAACAGGATGTTACCTCACGGACTGCAGAACAACTTTATGTTGCACTACATGAATGAATAGGCTACCACAACATCCTGTTAATTTGGGAATATGTACACACGCATACACACACACACACACACATGTGTGTGTTCTGCTATATGCTAAATGTATGTAATACATGAAATATATCTCTATTAATGTGTGTGCACACCAATTAAAACACGGAATAACGTTTAATCAATATATAACAACAATGATATATATAATACACATGGATACATAATGTATATATATTTGCAAAGAAATAAAAATGCGCACCACTTGTACCTTTCACCATTCACCTACAGTTTAGGTGCTTGTTCCCTACAATCCAGCTGCCTGCTGTGCACACGTGGCCTGCACACAGCCTTCCTATTTTCCAAAATTATACTCAAATTCTAATTTTAAAATAGCAGAAGTGAGGGGCAGGCTTCACACCACCTCCCGGGCAGGTAAAGTGTCAGCCTGAAACCATGAGAGCTGCTGTGCTCCTCAAGCAGCAGCAGCAAAGGCACGACTCAAATGTCTCCCTTCAATCACTGCAGACACAGCATTCTTCAGCCTGGCTCAGCCTTGCCTTAAGCAAACAGCAGTCATAGTTCACAGGGTAAAACAAAGCTGGAACAAAGAAGAATGCATGCAGCACTCCATGCTATTTGCTTTAATTTTTATGTAAATACTTTTACAGCAGTGATGTTTTATTTGCAAAGTCAGGACTTTGTAAGGTACAAAGATACTTTATAAGCATGTGTGTTATGACTCAGTGTGGCTGGCGTGTTTSCAGGTCTCTCTTTGGGTCTTTCCCAGGCGTGCATCTCCTGACCTCATTCTTCATGCCAGGTTGCAAAAAGCAAAACAAGAAAACACAAACTCCCTCTTTTTTCTTTTTCCAGTACTSCATCCAACACTTGGTTAAAATCACTGTGGCACCCAATGCCCTAAATGAATATGCTTTCTTGGTTCAACAGGCCCCAGAGAGTCTTTCCCGCAGATGTAAGAAGGTCATTTTGAAGCAATGGTAAAAATAAACCACAAGTTTCTACCCTTTCCTCAAGGATATTTTTGAAGAAATATTTCAAAGGGTGGTTTTTATTGCATTTCGTTAGAAACATAACAAAAATATGTCTTTTGCATGAAAAATAGACAACACATTTTCATAGATCAAACAAACTGCTTTTCAGCTAAAGGACCAAGATGGAAATGTTTGTTTACTCRATTCAAGACTTGCAACAGATTTTTGCCTTTTGGCTGTATGTTATCAATGGAAAACAGTTATACCTGCTTTTCACTAGAAGTCASACCAAAGAGGAATTTGTGGAAAACCAAGATATACCTTCCGAGGCTGAGAGCAAGCCTTCCGTGCGAGTCTTGGGCGAGTTACCGCCGCTAAGTGTGATTAGCACTTAATAGCAATTATCTTACTCATTTACAAAGCCTAATTTCTTGGTATCTCTATGGCACAGAGTGAACCTCATGAGAAAGTGCCAAGTTTTACTGCTGTACCAACACACGTACTTCCCCTGCTGCGTTAGCAGAGATCTCCATCGCATCACAAAGTTCCATCAACCTCCTCACCACCCTAAATGCACAGAGGGAACCCCCAGAGGGAAACCCCACAGAGGGAAACCCCACAGCTGGCCCATCAGTGTAACCCCCCTCTCTAAGTAACCTGCAGGACTCAGTGGGCTCTGATCTACAACCAGACAGCAGAAGCTCTTCTTAGTACAAACTCCTAGCAAAAGTTTGAACTTCAGGGTAACAATTTGAAACCAGACTGTAATATATTCAACTAAGCTCCATAAATGAAGATTTTTGGTTCCGTCTGGCAGTTATCATGGTGCTTGGACTTCTTACAGCCAAGTAGAGGACAGTGCAAACCAGTTATACTCATATATACCCTCAGTAATAACCTCGTAGTCTTTTGCTTACTATCAAGGTCCCTCCACTCCCTCCTCTTCTCAGAATAAAGTTTGCACTTACTTAATACTTAACCTTTTAATCAAGTTTAATTATCCAGAGAGGATGTAGCAGTTTCTCATTTAAAACAAACTGCTTATATGCAGTGAGAAAAAATAAAACCTCATGAATGGCTTAAGYTGATGAAGATTGATACAGCTTGGAGACTTTATAGTAGAGTGACTCATGCCTTCTGGAAAATGTAATCTGTTCTGTCTAGTTTAGGAAAATAGGTCATGTTTTAAAAATGTGCTAACTAACATGAAGAAAGGGGAAATTTCCTTTATTAATGCCTCTGTTTTAGCATTTAAGAGTATCTGGTAATTACAGCTGCTTTTTCCCCTTGTACGTCCAGAAAACTTACCCAAAAAACTCACGTTACGTTACAGCTCCTGACTTGTTATCACAGCAAAGAAACACTRGAGGAAAATAAAAATCTCTTTTCTTCTTGCTTTAGCACTTCTCCCACAGCTTTCAWCCCCTGCAATCTCCCATTGGTTTGCACTTTCACTGCCTTCTGCTGCACCAGGGACTGCATTTCCTCCTTTCAGATGAATTTTGAAGAGCAGCATGGGAGAGAAACGCTCTGTTTTTTGGGTCACTAAAGGCCTCGGGCACTTTTAAGCCCAGTGAGCTTCAACCTGCTCTTTCAAAAATACATTATGGTAGAAGAGCTACAGTCAAAATCTCCAAATACAAGTCACTCCCAAAAGTGAGGCATAAAAATAGTTCCTAAATTTATCTTATGCCAAATAATGAAATATTTAAAAAACAGTCAGTGCATGTGTTAATTCTTTCTTTTACATAAACATCAAGAGGCCTTGATGATGTTTCTGTACCTCTAGAAAACTATTACTCAGTATGAAACTAGTGAAACCCTACAAGCTGTCAACTGTTTCCCATACTGGTCTGCCAAAAAAAAAAAAAAAAAAAAAAAAAAAAAAAAAAAAAAAAAAAAAAAAAAAAAAAAAAAAAAAAAAAAAAAAAGCTAAGCCCAAACAAATCCAGAATAAAGACCGGTCTAAAGCTGCCTAATTGATGAACTTGCAGCACAACTTCAACTTAAACCATCTCACTGATAGCACTAACTCCACAACTATGACATCCTTACGCCAGATCAGCAATCTAAACAACCCTTTTGCATTTTGCACCCAGAGCATCTGAGCTTTGGAATCTGACATGAGCCGAGGGTGTTCAAGTGCTGGTAGAAAGAGGTGCAGAGATATAAAATAATTATTCAGACTGAAGGAGGGGTTTACATAACCACTCCTTAATTCACCTGCCACCACACTGGATGCACCTGCTCCAAATCCAATGCCAGCATTAGCCCTTATGGGGCCACTTGACCAGCTTGATCGGAAGAGTCAAAATCTCATTCCAAGACAAGAAAACTAACTCTTTACATCCAGATCACTCCTTATTCCTAACCACATGAACAAATAATAACTACTGCTGGGGCAGAGAAAAAAGTGGGATCGTCCCTTTGAGCAGCAATCCATCACAGCACCAAACCATGGCAGTCATGATAATGAAGGGAGGGCATCACAGACAGTATTCAGGAAATGAAAAGCCACTTTGCTGTAATGTAACTACTGTGAACCTCAAATATCTCACTGCATTCTGATGAACCCTACCCACTTTTTCCAAAATTAACTTAAGTACTTAAGAGAAGTAACAGGGAAATACAAGGAAGTGATAGAGCATCTGTTGCAGGGGCAGGGCCTGCAACTATTCAGATAGGTCACAGCCTGACAAGGTACAGTTTTCTGTCTGACCATCACCTGTAGACAATTTATGCCTGAGCAAAAACTCTGACTTGATAAATCAGTTCCTTACCTGGTGCTCTCTTCAAATAAAGGGAACATCTCCCTAAAAGGTGCATTGATTGATCTTTGAAAAGGTGTGCTGTATACAAATACATGCCTCCCAGGCAGAAACCAAAATAATTTAAGCATTATTTCCTGTGTTGGTGAACAGGTCTAAATCTTTCTTAAAAGAAAAACAAACCAACCAACATGACATGACAAGTGATGTTTACACTACACGTCTTCACTTKTCTGAAACACCATGAAATAATGTCTATTTATCTTTGATTACACAGTACAAAAAAAAATACAGCTGAAATTGGATTAGAAACTTCTGCTGAAAAACAATTTATTGCATAACACAACTCTGACAACCMGGGTTTCTGGCCACCAACTGAGCCTTTATAAAAATCTGCTGGGCAGCTGCCAAATCAGCTCTTTGAGTCTTGACGTGTCCGACATCTGAGACAGTAGTCAAAGCAGCCACATGTCCTGTGCCATCCACAGCCCTGCACTTTAATGGTTAAATAGTACTGTCAAAGAACCGAGTAGTATGAGCCATTAAACACACAAAGGTAAAAAAGTCTCCTGCAGCTGCAGATCTGACAACTCTGATCATGCTGCAGAAGACCAAGAGCCACAACAGGATTTCTTTTTTTTTTTCACGATCTGGTATTAATTTGAACATAAAAGTAACTTAAGAAGAGGAGGAAAAGAGAACCAAGAAGGGTAGCAAGCTGCAAAAATCCTCTCCACTCCTAGCTGAAAATCACTGCCATTTATGAATTTCACATTCCAAATATTCTTACTCTGTCTCAAGTTCTAATTAAAACTCCAAGTACACTTCAGATAAAACCCAGTATGCAAAGAGTATTCAGCAGCTCAATATAATTAAATTCAAATATATTCTTTCTAATTAATTTCATTTTGATTCAGTTCATATTTTTATAAAGGTGTACAAGCTCCAGTATGCAGTCATATGAATACAGYTGAATAAAAAGCATTTTCTGCAGTTTAAATGTCTGCTAATAAGACCTAGAGATGTATACGGCTAATCCAATCCTGCTGCATATTGCTAATTGTATTAAGACTTTTTCCACCATCAACTGGAAAACCTGATCCTTGACTTGAAAAATACTAATCACTTYTGCATGTCAAAATAGTATACAGGTAGTAGGGAAGAGAGAAAGATACAACTGGTGTGTTATAAATGTGCCTTCAGTATTTTGGTAGGAATTTAAAGAGATCTAATTTTTTCATGTCTCACAGTGTCTGAAAGGTTGGCCAGTGGTATCAACACTTTAGAGAAGCTGAAGAACTGTTGATGTGTTTAGCATCTATCTTCACACGTATAACAAGAACTCAGTGTTGGCACCATTTCTTTTGCAGGACTGTGTTACCTGGATGCTGAAGCCTTGCTCTAACACAGGGAAAGATCTCATCTATCTGCTTTCTAGGAGTAAAGTAGTATGTCTACATATACACATACATACACACATATATATAAGCAAAAATGTGCATCTGCAAATACAGAACTGAGACTGCTCCCTCAGTGAAGTAAGTGCACCAGCCCAAAGCCTATCTAGTTTAGCTAGTTTTAGCTAGTCTGCTTAGTTTTTTTATTAGTTACATGGTTGAATACAGCTGTGCCCACCAGAAGCTGCCTTCCCGGCCTGAGGCTGTGGATGGAGGTCTCCTTGAACATCTGGGAAGGACACCACAGCCCTGCTGGATGACCCTGCACTCACCCCCRTTTAAACCTTTCCAATACAAATGTGTTTCACTGTTTAAAGTGATTAAGGAAGAAATTTTGGCTCACCCAACTCACTTAGATGGCACTGCAGCAGCTCGTGCCTATGTGAGTAGCTCCATCACCAAATCTGTGCAAGAGAACCATTGCCAGCAATGAAGACAGTGGCATTGCCTAAGCTGGGGCATGGCAAATTCCACCCACAGAATAACTTGGGCTGTGATGGACCTACAAGTTTGCATAAATCTGACCCAAAGCAGGTCTGGGTGATGCAAGAATTCCCTTGCCTKACCTTGGGAATGTTTAACTTGATGACTTCCTTTTTCACATAAATCTGCAGGATGTCACTCATTCAGGCATCATCAGGTTAAAAAAAATATTTAAAGGAAAAAAGCATTTTGAAAATCTGGTCAATCTTTAACCCCACGGAGGGGTAATGACAGTCAAAGGTGCTGAACCTATTACCAGGAAACCTCAGGATACTKGGGGCTGAATGAAATTTACTGAGTCTGATGGGGAACCAAATCAGTTGCAAATTTTCACGTGTTCCTGGGATAGACACACTGATACTGCATTAAAAGTGTGACATGTTGGTTTTGCTTGGTGTACTGCCCAAAAASTGAGATTTATATCAAAATCATTTTGTCCTTGTTTACATTCTCGACTGCCAGAATATCCTTTAAAACTGGGAGGGAAGTATCCATTGAAACTGGGAGATATAGACTAAACCTATACCCTTTGCTCCTAAACCAAATAAAGGGCATATATGAGGAGAGACTCTAAAGCTGCTCTAAATGTCTTTTCAGGTCAGTGTAGTTATATCAGTAAATTTTCTGCACAAGGATAACCTACATAAGCAGTGAACACCTACACTSTACAGCTTTTCCAAGCTCACTCTTCAGTATTAAATACATTCAACTTCCAAAATATTACCCAGCAAATAAATGATGGTTTTGTAGTAGCACAGGGAAGCAAATAATAAAACAGACAATGCTCTGTGAGGCCATCACTCACTAACAAATCAAATGAATGCATCCAAGTAACTTCCCAGAAGGCCTGCAAAACATTTCTGAAAAAAAAAAAACAGTGCCAAGGAGGGTAAAAGATGCTAAAAGACCTGGAACAGAAGTTGCAGCACATCATTTAGAGCACCCAAGTCAAGAATTTCACACCGAGCAAGACCAAAGCGCTGCTTTGCCACACAAAAGCTCCATGAGACCTGTTTGGGTTGGAGTTCAATTCCTTCACCCCTCCTCCACTCCCTGATCAATGGCAACAGTCAAATTTAACTGAAGATATTAGAAGTATATCAAAGACAACCATTAAGCTTTTAAGTATACTAATTGGCATTTTAGCACTTACAAATCCATCTGTATGTTCTATCACTCAATTTAAGAGACTTGCTACCCCGCAACTGTTCAACTGTTCTAGGTTCCCATGTTTTTAGCAGGTAGAGGGGRATTTTCAAAGCTATTTTTTCCCCCTCAGACAAGATTTTAGAGGATTCAAATTACAAATATAATGCACTTTAAAAAGTAACACATTTCACAAATTTAAGAGYTCTTCCATAAAAGCTGTAAATGGCATCACAGCTATAACTCACAGACTTCTAAGATCCAATGAATTCTGCAGCTGTTGCAGCACGCTGAAGCCAAATCATTGTTACCTTCACACCACCACAACTGAAAACCCCAGCTATGATATTACTAACTGCATGGTGCTTCATGAAAAAGAGGAGGGAAAAAGGAAGCCCTGTGTGATTTTGCAGCTCCTTCTTTCTTCCTTCACAAAGCCAGCGTAAAACAGATGCGAAAACCATGAGGGACTGCTTTAGGTTTTCCTACAATGACTATCCCACACCAGGATCCAGGGAAGCATTTCAGAATAACTATACCCATGGATGCTGTAACATCTGAGGATACAGCACTCCCCTCCCCAGGTAGGGTGATTTAGAGCAGACAAGCCAGTACGCACGGCCAAGCCCAGCCTCTGATTACAGAAGAGCATCTCAATGACAGCAGGCCTGGACCCTTCTTCTATTACTGTCAGATACCAACATGTTCACCTTCTGTTCTGTTAGAGAAATCCTCATTCAGTCCCAATATTTAAGGCAACAYGAAAGATCAAATTAAATTCCCAAGGTTTTAAGCCATTCAGTTCATTGCTAGATCTATTTTAGGGTCTGAGGCTGCCAGCCACCCCCACAGAATCTGCACGCTAAACAAGGCTTTTGACAGGCTTGTTTATACCTTCTGCAGCAATCAAAGGCAAAACATTACAAATCAAAGAACCAGGAGACAAATACAGTACTGTGCGTAAGAGAAACCTCAAAAAGCTAGCCAGCAGCAAACCTGCTGCTCACCGAGCCCCGCGGAGMAAGACGAGATAACACAGGAAAACAGAAATGGATAGTTAAGTAAGAACAGGCTTGTGCTGTACATATGCAAACATCTGCAGGCAGGACCTCTGAAGCACACATCCATCAAAAGAAGTGGATGCAGAATCACAAGAAAAAGAGTAGAAAAATAAAGTATTAATTTTCTTCGAAAGTACCATAGGGAAAGGCCATAAGTTAAGAATTCCAGCTTAAAGATTGCAGGGGAATTTAGATTTTTACTGGTACCAGAAGAACAACAAAGAAAACAAGCAGGCATGGAGAATGTACAGTATTTTGAGGCTGGGATTTAAATGGAAATGGCAAAGGCTGCATTTTGGAGCCTAGGCAGTTACACCCCACAAGGCAGTTGTCTCCAAGGCATGTCTTTCTCTAGAGAAGGCAAAATCACATTTTCTGTTCAATTCTTGCCTCTGTGGAACATGTGTTATGGATGGAGTCCAKTTTACTCCGTGACACATTCACTGTGAACTGCATAGACCATACTTTAACAAACGTCAGGGAAGCACCCAAGATGTATGTTAAAATTAAGCCCAGAAGAAATTCAGCAGTACACCTTTGCTACTGTGTTCCTTTAAACCTTTCACCTCTTAAACTGCAAGTTCAATGTCAGATTATAAACACCGTAAAAGCTCATAAAACCCAATCATAAACCTGCCAGCTCATTTCAAGATTATTTGCTCTTAGCCTTGCAAAAACATCATGAGCAGTACAAGAATTTCATCATTTCTCTGCAAACTATCCAACYTCTCTTCATCTACATCAAGCTAAGGTCACTGGGATGGGCAGGTGCAACAGCCTTACCTCAGAGACAGAGGTAAAATCACCTTTGAAGGTGATTTTCACAGCACCTGACTGCTGCTAAACCATCCACAGCAACAACCCCAGCATCAGCTTCTGATGGAATCAMCTGCTATTTCACCTCTGTCTTGCAAAATCTAGCTTTGTGTATTACCACCACAGGTGACCAAGACATGAAAACCTTCTGCAACTACAACAGGAACAAATGCCAAGTTAAGGTTTTTGGGACAACTCTATGGGGCCCCATGGAGCTCTGCCTACCTCCAGCCCTCCCAAAGGCTTAGCCAGGTAGCACTGCAGCTGCCCAGTAAGTGGGCAGGAGCACAGGTTGATAGACATGTCCCCATACAGCATCAAGTGCTAGTTGTTTGCATCAGACTGAGGAGGGAAAAGAGGGGCCACTCAGTTATGTGGGCTGGGTTTTTCACAACCAGCCACATCATTTCGACCCTCCCAAGGGAAAAGACTGGGTTTGACTGACAGAAGCTGCCTGTTGTTTCTCTTTGGAAAAGGATGAYTTTAGTGACATGAACTTGTCGCAGGGGTCTAGACAAAGCAGGGCTTATCAGCAACAGGTTTCTGCCAAAACAGTCCAGGAACTGGCTAAATCATATCTAGCAACATCACAGTGATGGGTATGAAGGCCATCTGCAATCAAGCCTGTGATTTGATTGTACCCACAGCAACAACAATAAACTCAGTCTGAACTTCACACTTTAAGCACACAACAAACCACCCTGGTTTCCAGCTTTGCTGTGTACTTGCAGAAGGCAAAACAGGGTAGCCAGAAGAAGGGGGAAAAAAAAAGAGACTGAATTAGAGAGCAGCAGTGTATTTTTAGGCATGGATCAGCTCTTGCAGTCTCTTGGCAAATGAGGTGGCAACGGCGAATCATCCAGGCAAGGAGCTGTGTTTCTGTTTATTTTAATTTTTAGTCTATTGATTCTACTGTTTTGTTAGCTCATTCATGAGTAATGCTGGAACTGGAGGCTGAATGCAATGATGGACCAGGCAAAGCAGATATATTCACCCAAAGAAAGTATCTCCTCAGCCACCAGCCTCTGCTACCCGCAAAACAAGCAGACCCATTAGAGCCCAGCACCATTCCTGTGATGCTGCGGGCAGGCAAAAGATGAACAGTCCATCATTTCAGCCCACTGCAATTCCTTATCAAATGACCATGACAGACACAAGGAGGAGGGACAGACTAGTGATGATCGCATGCCATGTTGTGGGCAGGCACAAATCTGGTAGCTCGATTTTCCTACTGGAGCAGTCTTAGATGCACTGGGCACGTGATCACATCCAGTCACATTACATGAATGCAACACCCTCTGAGAGCAGAAGCTCCAACAGGAAGCAGGGATGGAGATACGTGTGCCTTGGGAGAGGAGAACGTACTGAATCCTAATTAAATTAAAAAAAAAAAAAAAAAAAAAAGGTGTGACTTGTTTAAATGCCTTTGCATTGCTGAGGTGACCTACTCCTCCCCGTGACTTCTGCATCCTAGCCATTGCAAGTCGCTGCATACAGATGTAGCAGCAATGGTACGGCTTAATCAGTCAATGTTTTCACAACACATATTTCAAATATTAAGCACTTATTGAAGACTTAGAAGTTACTGTGTAAATATTTGTATTATATTATACTGCTAAGGGTTCCTCGCCAACTGTGGAATTTTAAATCTATCTCGTCTGATAAAGCTTTATTTACATATCACACTGCTCTCAATACTCAACAAAGTGAACTGACTAAATTTACACCAACTCCATTGAAGGAGTACTTGTCAGGAAAGAGCAATTCAATGATTTTTTGTCTCTGCTGTGTGACCGAACTAAGCCACAGGCAGTCGCATGGCTTGTTTTGGACTGGCATTTTCGCTAGGCAACAATGCTCCCAGGGAAAGCATTGCACAAATGCACCATGCTCTTATGACACAACCAGCACAGTCTACATTGAGAGCCACATACTCCCAACGCAGTCTGCTCAAAGTCTGGGAAACTGCTGGTGCCCACAGACCTCACACCCATAGCACTGCTGCAGTCACTTTAGCCCTCTGAAGCGCTCCCAGGATGCTGCAATGTCCTCAGGCAACGAAATAGTGCCAGGGTTATCAAAGGGGAGAGCCAAGATTTCAGCCACCAGTTACACCTGGAGGCAAGCAGAGTTTGTCACTTACTTATTTAGGCCTTATTATCACCTCCCATTATTTGACGAGAGGGAGAGGCCAGGAGAAGCTGCTAAGGCTCAGACAAGCAGCTAATGCTTGACAAAACATGATAAAGATTCAACCAACAGCAAATGCAAACACCACTATTMGTCCCAAAGTAGCTTACATGGAAAATRTAACAGCCACCAAAATGCTGAAGAWGATGACAGATTTAAATGGGCTGGTTTTCCATACAAGTTTTAGGAAATACTCACTGTGCAAACCCTCTTATCCTGTCCCTCCCCTTCACCCCCACAAAAAACCCCTAAAAAGCAAAAGAAGACTTAYGGGACTCATATTAACTCCAACAGTTGACACCAAGTTGATCATATCACCTTTGAAAAATCTGAGTGTCTAAAGCAMGCACAGCATTGAAGAAAACCCTGTAGTACAATAATCTATCTAGTCACCTAATCCAACTCACAGATTTATTCTTTATTTTACATACTGAAGGACTATTTACTCTCTGATGAACTTAGTTAGACTTGCACACGCATATACTGCAAAGGAAAAAAAATGAGGTTGAAGTTGCATGCTACCTTTCAACAGCTCTGCCAGCTGGAAATACGCCATCAATTGTCTGTTCCCTATGTGACTCGAAAGCAGAGGAGTCYGCCTAATAGAAATTCACTCAATTTCACCTTGTTTACTTCAGGTTTAAGGAAACGGCTGGGAAGAAGATAGATTAAATATTTTTCCTTTTATGAATATGCTCCTGTCTTTCTCRGTAACAAGTTTTTAGTTTCAGACCAAATTTATAACATTTATAAACTAAAATGTTATCCGAATTGGAAGAACAAAGTTAAAATGGAAATATCAGAGGAATTTTCCTTAGTTTCAAAATCTTAACAGTATCTTACTAAGAAAAAAAAGTTCCTCCAAGCATTCTGTATGTGTTACTACCAAGCAATGCATTCATTCAGTATAGATGCATTTCTATTCCTGAGAAATATGTTCTCCTTCCACAGAAAGTCAGAGGCACATATAAACAAATTGCAGAAAGCAACAGTTTTTTGTCAACTGGTTTATTYAAGAAAAACAAAATTCAGTACATGTCACCTTTGTACAAGTCCTTCCCCTACCTTTTGTTACGCACAGGAAGGGACAGACCGATGTACACACAAAGTCCCTGACACTGCCCATGAGCTGCAGCATCTCAAGCCTCAGCCGGCTGAGCTGGAGCTGTCGCTCCCAGCCCCCTGACAGCAGCCAATTTACTTACCCCAGCCTACTACAGATAAATAAACAAGGAGCACATTGTACAGAGACATCTGTCTTTTTTTTTTCCCCCATCTTACCACTTAAGAATTGCTACTAATACAACAATTACTTAACCATATAAATCTGAGGTTAATAAAAAGACCGTGCTTTGAGTGACAATATCTACTTTGCCATCGCAGAACTAACTCTTTTTTTGCTACAAATAAATGTTATTATCTGTAAATTGAACCCTGAGTGGTGAACTAGTAGCTTTCTTTCTTAGAGGCTTGAATGTATTAAGTGCTTTGCATTATGGACAGATCAACTGCCCATTCACTAAGGAAGGTTACCAAAGTGATGCTGTAATCTCATTTAGCTCCCCSAGTGTTTACCTTCTACAGCCAGTCTTGGGTAGCAGGGAAAAATAAAACAACATGCAAGAATAAAGCTGGGACATTTGAACATGGAATGAGAAAATRTTTACTTCTTGGGTTAGAGATCCTTTTGGTCCAGCTACTTCACCAAGAAAGTATGGTGSTGGAAGTATGAGGAAGTAGAAAGAGATTTTCAGACTGGAAACATTTTGAAATGTAAATAAAAAGGCAGCAAATCAAAACACACTGAAATTTACTTAYGAGTTAAACAATCTGGTGCATTTTACAGCAAACGTCATTGGGTAAAAATTTGGATTCACGGGCAAAATTTGGATCCATGGCCATACAGAACCAAGGCAATGCAAAGGAGGCTAAAAAAGACATACACCACAAAGCTTAAAAGCAATCCTTCTATTTCTCCCTTTTTTTTTCTGTATTTCTGCCCTGTAACACTTGCCAGAGATGGAAATGTAGTAAGACTCACAAAAAACACCAACCTACTTCCTATAATAATAAAACCCTTCATTCTAGTTGCAGAATAGTTCTGAGCTAAAAACTACTGGAACTTGGAAAATGGACAGGGAARACAAAAGGCTCAAAATTCATCTCCAGAAGGTCTGAGATGGGCAGCAGGAGAAAAACAAACAAATAAGGTTACTGGTGCAAAAAYAATAAATTTACCTCAGCCAGGTAAGAAACAAGAAATACTAATTTAAAAGAATAAAAGATAAACAGGACAAAAAAATTGGCAGTGAGAGACGTATAACCAGACTCTTCACTTTAGGCAAAACATCAACTGGAGGAACAATTTTTATCTGTGGACTATAACCAGCCTTTAATGTACACTGTGCTATAACCGGACACCCACAGAGAGGGGAAGAGTGGGAAAATAAGCCTGGGTGAAAGGCCAGCACATTGTTGGGAAATCCCCGGCATACATCTGAGTGTGCAGAACCAAGCCTAAAATATGAAGCATTCACAGACCTCAAAGTATTTAATATTGCGAAGTTGCACACAGTATGCCACCACTCAACACCATGTCCAATTTCACCTACAAATAAATCGTTTTTATGTGAAATTTCTAAGAAGTAATGCATGCTTGTCTGCTTCTGCTGAAATTAGTCCTGTTCTCAGCATTGCAGATATGCATAACCAGAAACACAGCTGGCCTGGGATAAGTACTCAAGGACACAGCCCCATCTATGATGCAGATGGCACCATGACCTGGTCCTATAATAAATCTTATTTGAATTCAGGAAACAGTTGTAAGATCCTAGATATGTTAATTACTGTGAGGAACCTGTCTGCTGCAGGTGCTGGCACCTGCACAAGAGGACCCTGTGCCCCAGGTGGTGAGCACTGCAAGTAAGTCAAGCTGAGGGGGAAACAGTGGCTACCCAGGCAGTGGGATGAGTTAATGACAGACACTGGCAACACCAAAAATAGCTGCCATGAGTCTTTATGTTCATACTGTAGAAATGCCAAGGCCAGGGAAGGAAGGAAGGGCAGATATCAAAATGGGAATACAGAAAAGGTTACCAAACTGCACGACTGGGTAGAGAGCGTGGTGAGGCTGTAGCCAGAGTAGTAGTCCTGGATCAGCATGGGAAAACATTAGCACAGAGGGATATTGAGAAGGAGASCCACATAGCTGTAAAAAAAGAGTTTTCACCATTTTCCCCTATGATGCACCTCAAACACTTCAAATAGRTTCATTACCTCAAATTTATGTAGCTGCACTTGTCTTACATGGCAGACAGAAAAATACATGTTTCTGCTAGAGCAGTAACTCAAGGCGCCAAACCRCCTTAGGATCAGGTCAGTGAAATTTCACTTCTCAGGGATAGAAACTTGCTTTTCCCCTCAAACAAATGAATTTGTGCCTCAACACAAATTCTGCAGCAAGCAATCCAAGGGCTACCATGTCCGCAATGCCATCGTGTCTGAGCACTAGAAACCAACCCCACTACCCAACTGCAATGCTGCTCCACTCCCACAGCCAGTCATGCGGGGCAAGGAGAGGCAGGGCACCTATCCCACTGAAAGAGGCTCACACCAACCTGCCCTATGCACGGAAGAGACTGCCCACAGGGGAAGTCCAAACCGCCACAGGGGGAATCAGCCCAGAAAGGAGAAGACAAAATGGCTTCATTTTGATTTTYGCTTTGTTTTCCCCACTCTCCCTCTTATCTCTATTGCTACACATAGCTGAAAATAAAGGGASTKCAAAAGCAAAATCAATTAGTAAATKGAATGGCCGTGTTTCCATTTTAGTGAAGCATCCTACAGGCTCCAGCTGCTGCATTTAAGCAATAAAGGCAGGGCTGTTTGTTTAATTACTCCTTTATCAGAGTCAGGTATAGGCACTCTCCCATTCACTAGCAGGGGAAAGGCAGGATGATAACTCTTGGAGGAGCTTCCCCAGCTGCCACACCAAGCAAAACACAGAATATGTATCTTGCTCACAGTGTTCACAGACGTAAATCTGAGTTTATCAGACAAGTTGCACTGTGAGCAGATGAGTTCATGAGATCTGACTGCATGTGGACCCATGTGCTCACCCAGCACCATGCTCYCTGCTGGCCAGCACACAGCCCCCAGTAGCCACAGAGGGCCATCAGCTTTCCTCTCCCTCCTCAGTTCAGCTACACGGCTTGCAGGAGTTATCTTTGAGAGTCCTATCGCCTTTGCAATTTCCTGGGCATACACTGATCGATTACAAGCCTGCTGGTGAAGGGCAGAAGGGTGATGGGAGCATACCAGTGTACTCCCCATGCATGATGTCCTCTTCCCTTCACCGTATCCTTGTCTTGCTGCTCCACGCACTCACATGTCCCAAACCCTCACACATCAGCTCCCCAGGCCCTTCACCAGCTTTCCTCCTTACTAACACAGCACACTGGATTGCTGCTCATGTATTTCCAGTCTACACCGAGAACAACATTCAAGATGTCTGTGAAGCAGTTTACACCTCCTTGTAATTTTCCCAGACTCTCTTCCAAAGGCTKGGCAGACATCTACCATCATTACACCTCCAGGAAGGAGGAAGAAACAGAGGAAGAGAGGAAAAGTATGCAATTACTAGAAAGCTCACAAAACCAACAAAATTACATCAGCTCATCTGATCTCGGCATTATCTCGCCACTACAGCACAGATTCTTGGTCCAGCCCAAAATAATCCAATAGCACAACTACAAACAATACCTGCAACTGCATACCCTTGCAGATATCTGCAAACTAAGTCAGAGATGTTGTAATTTGATGAATGGAGGGCACAAATTTCCAATAACTTTATTTTTTTTTTGGTGTATATTTGTCTAAATGCAATTTATGGCTGTTGCTTTTTAACTCAGCTTGTGTAAGGTCTAACTTTCTTTTCCTTCTCAACAGAAGGGGAGAATACAACATTTAGAATATTACCATAAGTTTAMGAGCAAGGTAACCAAATCTTACAAAGTAAGTACTTAAAAACTGGTGCTCTTCTTTCAAATGTATCCTGCATATTCTGTATTGTCTGACTCACCTTTATGGACAAAACATAAGTATTAGAGGCATCTTAGTCCATCTAAGAGGGTATGTGCTTAATTCCAATTCTTTATTCCTTAATAAACTGAACACAYAAAAACTCCACCACAACGACAGCCACTTTAAAACGCATCAACGTGCAGAGGTCAAAGAAACAGGTCAATTACACAAAAGGAGCTCTTATTCTTGAATCTGGATGAAATGAAAAATTAAATCAAAATACCAGGTGGAGTTCATAAATACTATACAYAAGGGAACTGATGGCCATTGTGTCTTGTGACAACTATCACAGCCATATTACTTTCCATATACTTTTGTTTAAGGTTTCAGAGCTATTGTGACAAGACATTTCTGAACAGAATTATCTAAGTCAACTAACACAGAACTGAACAATATGTGTGYGGCACACATGAAAACAACCTTCTGGAAGAAAATATAAAATAAAGGTTTTTCATTGAATTGTGGTCTCCAGAAGAGAGGATACATCAGTTTGCTTTCACAGCACTCATTAGAAGAGTGGCGAGTGACATCAGAATTGGTGTGCAGAGCTCATTACCTGCTGTCCAGCACCTACCACAATTCAATAAATTTTAACTTCCCATAGGCACTGTGGAAATTCTGAAGGCCTTTGTAACAAAAGCAGGATTCATCTTTCAGTTATGACAGGTCCAAACAGATTTCATTTCCGCAACACTGGAAACGTAAGGAAGGCACATCTCAAGCAGTCATTCTAGCAATCTGACATTCAACAACAAACACTGCAAATTCACCAGGAACGAYTTACTAAAAACTCAAGCAAGTAAACAGCCAGCTACCTAAAAATAAGTCTTTTCCATTGTGTAAAAACTTGCTGTTTTCAAAGGTACACCTGAAGTATATTTTAAATTTTATTGCATGAGAATTTAAATCAAGAACCACCATGTGTAGCAACGTTCACTGAAATGTAACATTTTATTTCTGTAAATCAGAAGTCTCTTCCAAATCCTTTTACCAAGAATAAATTACTTAAGTAATCTACAAATGCTGGGGGTTTAGTTAGTGTGGTTTTGTTTTGCTGGGTGGCGATTTTTTTTTTGGTTTTTTTTTTTTTTTTTTTTTTTTT
>NW_026623283.1:1740019-1766455 GCF_030028575.1 Malurus melanocephalus
TTTTGCTGGGTGGGGTTTTTTTTGGTTGTTTTTTTTTTTTTTTTGGTTGGTTGGTTGGTTGGTTTGGTTGTTCTTCTTTTTTTCCCCCGGCATGACAGATAAACAGCACAGCTTAGGCACTAACAGCCTTGACCCATATTAATAGCTGGATAGCAAGATCAGGAACCAACCAGCTAGTGTGACTGGAGACTGAAGTAAAAAATCTGGGATCATTAGGGCATCTGCCTAGACCAGAAAGAAAAAATTAACCTATTTCAAGGTCCCCTTTCCTTCTGTCCCCAGTTCCCAACCCTTTGTCACAGCTGATCCCAAACAGTGATTTGGGGGGGTTTGTTGTTTGGTGTTTTTTTAAAGCAAGAAAAGTTCTGCTTTAAATTTCATGCTGCTGACAGAACTCAGAGAAGYCAATGGCAAACCTCGTATTTTTTTTCCATGTTGGAAAGTACTTGACTTGCAAGAAAATGCAGAGCATCCTTCCAATCTCACCTAAGGACYGAGTTCTGCATCCATGCAGGGGCTGAGAGCTGAGCTGATTTCTCTTTTAGACACAGAATGACTCCCTTCAGACCCAGACATATGGAGAACTTCTCTTACTGCAAGCAACCATCAACTGCCTTCTCACACTCTTAACTAAAGAACTTTTGAGACAGATCTTCACCATGTCTGTCCGATTTTCTAAAGGTTTTTGACTAATTTAAGTGGCATTAAGGATTGGACAGCATGGGCTTCAGCCTCAAACCAGCTACCTGGTTTGGTAGCCTCAGCTACCAAACCACTACATTCCAGTTGCTCACCCAGGCTCAAATGCATGCTGCTGCATCCTCATGCATTGTATTTTCTTGCACCAATTTTTGCCTCTGCTGTAAGGCTGATGTCAGAGCGGGAAACACCTACCTGAGTTGAAATCACACCTTCCCGTTAYTACCCAGACATGTGTCATTACAAATGCAATCCAGTCAGGAAATGCAGGCACAAGAGCCCAACCTCTCATGTAAAAAGAGCTGTAAATCAGCCCCTGAAATCTACCTTGTGTTTGGGAAATTTTTTTTTATGATCCCATCTAGGGCTTACTTGGAGCTGTGGCTCCATGCACACTGGGGACTCTCCATCCCTGGTAAAATGGCTGCAGCATGAATGTTGCTTCTCACAAGCAAGTGAAAATCAGATGGCTACAGAGATGATCAAGATGTGCCAAGGTGTGCAGGAGAGGAGCTGGAGCCACAGGAGTGGCCAGAAAAATGATGGAGGTAGGTACACATCTGTAAAATTGATTGATGTTCCTGCTCCTATGAATAGCAATGCAAAGAGACTTCTTACTGTGGAAACAACATGGTTAAGAACAAATKAGGAGCCTGAGAAGTTAAGAATCAATTCTGGGAATTTGCAGTGTGGTTTTGAWGGTCCTCTACTACCTTACTGCTGAMTGATCATCAACACTGTTAGAACAGAGAGACAGATGAAACAGTCCATAAAGCAGAGCACAACAAATTCCGTGTTACTACACTTTAATTCACTGCAAATCCTTACACATGGTACAAAATYTAAAAACTCACACCAAGTACCACACACACGCATTAATCACCTTAACAGCTGGGGAATGGGGGTGGAAGATGTTTTTCACTTTTCTAAAATTCTAAAATTGAAGGCATATACATCCACAGTATAAAATTACAAATTCTTTGGAAGTCAAAGGCAGATGTCAAAGAGATTTTCATCTGCTGGGGATTTCACTGAGAAGCATATATAATATTGCCATGAAGTCAGGGGAAGCAGATCCAATTGTTATATTTAAGTTGTTCGCAGGAAGTCAGGCTGAAGAGAAGCAGGGAAAGTTAAAAAATTATATTCCTCTCACTATACACTTGCTACTCCGAAGCAATAAATCTGACTTTTATAAAAAAATAAATAAAAGCAGCAGTGAATTAAGAGGATATAAACTGCATTTTATCTGCCCAGAAACCAAACTGGCAGGAAACTGCCTCTTACAAATGCTGCATTCAGAAAAAGTTGTTGCAGAGGGCAGCCTGGCCAGCTCTCTCCTCACCAGGCAGCTCCAAGGAATCTGCACCCCTGTCCACGTCAGCACAGCGATTACTACACACTGCACCTTCATGATCCCTAAGGATKTCTATCGTATCAGCAATCCCAGAACAGCATTTCTCTAGGTCCGCATGGGAAGTAAGATAGGCAGGGAGATCAGCTCAGGGGAAGCTGTTWAAACTTTTCTTGCCTTGGTATGACTTCATCAAGTGAACTTCGCTACAAGTGATTACTGCCACTGGAAATCCTGCCACTTTAACACTTGTGAGAACTCTAGTTGTTGGCAAGGAAACACAGAAGGATGCACGAGATAAAAACCGGAGCTGGAAGTTGAAAATATCTTTTTTGAGTCCCTTGCATATTTTTCCCCCTTTGTTTAGCTGATCCAGAACTGCTGTCTGCATGGGGGGGGAAAAAAATTAAAAAAAAAAAACGGTTGGCATTTTATTCTCAGGCTTAATTTCCCTTTATGGTATCCTTCCTCTCATTCTGTTCCACAGGAGTTACTCTTCGGTCTGGCAAGCCAAGACCTATAAACCTTGTCCAAAACCGTACTTCTGAAGACAACTGGTGCCAAAATCCCGCTTTATTTCTATGACAACTTTACTCTTCTTGGTTTGTTTTCTTTTTTCTTTTAAGTCTAGCTTTTACATCARACTACTTGCTGGAAATTGACAAGTATTTCTAAAAAGGACACATTTCATCTCAAGGCCTTTCTTCACAAATGCACCAAATTATGTAGCTTATTATGAGGAATTAACGAGAAAAGCATGGTCAGCTGGAGATCCAGGTTAAAAGGAAAGACATCTGAAATCAGTCTGGTTCTTCCAGAAGTATTCTGAATTTCCCCTCAGGCTTCAATACCTCCAGACACTGCTTTATTAAAAATAGTACAGATCAATCCTTAAATGTCTTTACCTTCCATCAGGAGTTTTKTGCAATGGCATAATGCCACAAGAAGGTCCCCAGAAAGTCCCACTCAAAATGTTTCAGTCGGCAAGTCGGGGGGGCAGTGCATGAGTAGGACATGTGCATCAGAGATCCCAACAGGCAGGCTGGGAAAAAGYGGCATTACTGCACGTTACAGCACAGAGGCTGCGACTCACACTGAAGCTAAACCACAACACGTACTGGGGAAAATCCCAGCAGAGAACATATTTCCTCTGAAAAGACTAACTAGTCTTGATTTTTACAAATACCTTCATAACTGATCTGTGAAAAATTTTTGATTTTTTAGTTTTGGTTTTTTTTTTTTTGGTAAAAGAATTCCTAGCACCTCATGGAGGGAGCATTTTWAAAAGCCTACAGTATTTGCAACTGACACCTTGTAGTTTTGAYACCAGAAAGAACAAAATAATTTACCTAACATCCCTGCCTAAATTAGTTGGAAAGAGAAAAGGTGATAAATAGATTTTAATTACAATCTAATTATTCACAGCTTACGGCCCCCAGCCAGATCCAGCCAACCAGAAAGGTTACTCATTTGGGGCACCACAGTATGTACCCTCTTTGACAGGGTTGGCTTTACTTAGCAGCCCATGAAACAAGCAGGACAAATACAATCAATTTATTACTAGAAAAACCTTGGGGATCACACAATTGTAGGAGWTTTAAAAGGGACTCCTTACGATCACGCATACTTTTTACACTTTTAATTTTTTTCTTTTCTACAAAAACTTGTTTCAAACATTTACATCATTGCATCTGTCTGTGACACATACACTTGAGATTATTTTTCCATTCCCTAAGAGATACACTCTGCAGATGACTACTTTTCACTCAACCTGAAAGTGGTCAACTGTGTCTTTCAAGTCCAAAAAACCCTGTCATCCCGCTTAATGAAGCTAAACCTTTCCACTCCATTTTCCTTTCAGCACAGCTGCTTCTCTTATCACTCCAGCTGCACCTTCCTCAGAGCTGCAACATGATGCTCAAGTCTGGAAAAGCTTAGAAATATTTATTTTTTAACACACAGGCTTGGGATTTTTTTTTTCCCAATAGACATAAAATACCAGTCTGGAATGATCCTTTGCATCTTTCTTCCAAAATGCTGATTGATTAATAGCTCTTCGTAGAATTTTATGAATTTTCAAGACCAAAATTTCAGCTTGAAGAGGTTGAAAGGCTGCAGAACTTTATCAGGCAATTTCTAAAGTCACCAAATCACAGGGAGCAGCTCTAAGTATTTATTTTTAAATTATTATCAAATTTACCCATTCCTAGCAAGATTTAGTGATAAAAAATTCACTACTGGGTAATGTTGCTAAAATATACTTAGATTAAATAATGCCCAAAAACGACTGCATCTGAAAATAATGCCTGAAAAGTTGGGGRAAAAAGTACAATTTGTGGTAGGCTTCAGAGACTGTGGGGTTCTTAGCATTTAAGTTGAGAGAAATGTTTCAAGAATCCTATGGAATATGGAAAATAATGGCAGTAAATTACATTTTCGAGTTAAAAGAAAGAAGGCATGTATGTTACACAGAGGGAAAACACAAAGAAAGAATTACTTCAACAGCTATAAAAATCCCCTGGGAAAACAGTATTTCAGTTTGAATGTGTTTCTTCCTATTTCTTTCCCCTTCTGGAAAGAATTACTACTTTTTTTTTCTTTTTAACAAGTATACACATATAATATACACGTATGAACTGCATTTAAAATTGTTCAATAAAATTGCTACTTTAAAGAAACCACACACATTTCCAAGAGAATCAAGAAAGACAGACAGACCCTGTTCTCACACACCAGAAATACTGCCATATATGCAGGATTGCCCAAAGTCACAGAACAAAGAAAACTCACRCAGATGAGCAACATGTGGCAAACCTTTAATCAGGCTTTTTTCTTCTCTATGCGTGCTAACACCAGCAAAAGCSAGCACCAGGAATGTCAATATTTCACAGAGCAGAACAAAAACAGCCCTGACAGCACGGGGGCATCTCACAGTACCAGCAAACCACAGCACTGCACAAGCTGAAGAAGAAACACCTTTGAAAATCAAAACCATAAAGCATCTTGAATCAGGCATTCAGATGATATGGGGTCTTAAAGAAAAAAGAAATCCGTTCTATCATAATTCAAACAGGCAAATGGCAGGCAGCCATCCCAGACTGCCTAGAGAAGACATCTAGAGACAGAGAGAGATGGCTYGCCAAAAGGAATTGTTTGGCTCTCCCTCTCCCAGAGAAGGAGGACAGCAGGAGTCTACCAAGCACAAAGAAGGGACAGCCTACTCATCCCTCTTTCCCAAGGGTCTTGCCATCCCTCACCTGTGCCAAGATGGGATGGCACATACACACAGAGTACAGAGGCACTGCCCAGGATACCTGCATTTCCAGGCCAAGATCTGGAAATACTCAAAGAGGAAGTGGGTGGCACAGTCTCCCCATGAGCTTCAGGAAAGCCGGAGCAGCCCCAGCCCCGCGACTGGTCCCTCCTCACTACAGTCACTCTACATAGCTCCCCGACACTCAGGTCAGCTACACGACAGAAAGCCAACATGTGTGCTCCTAAATTAGGTTAGGTAGAGCAGTGGCTTTAAAAGAGCAAATTTTCGTGCTCCCCCCCGCCCCCCCCAAGTTGACAGAAGTACTTCATAGGTTTTAAAAGAAAATGAAGAGTGCAATGGAAGGAGATATCTGTAGTCAAATATGAGTCAAACTGGCCATGATGATARAGAGAAATATTTCATAAAGCTGCTGCTGGAACTTTTATTGCACTTTTAAAAATTCTCCTGAAGGCAATGCTTTGTTCAGTTTTTGCTCATTAGATTTCTGTAGTTTCTACCTGATACTGGGCTATCTGACATTGTATAATACTCTAACCCACACAGACAGATCAGCCTTGCATCAGAAACCTGAAAGCAGCTGCAAGATCAGCCTAAATTGTTTTTTACGCTGCAGCTTTGTTCCCTCTTTTTACCTCTGACACAACAAATTAAATTCTGTTTAACCTAACCTAAGAGATGATGCTGTTACTGATTTGCATGTACTTATTACAGATGCATATGTGGATTGTCTGAGAGGGAACATTTTTCAGAGTGATCTGATGAAGATTAAGGTAATTTACTTGATAAATCCATAAACTTAAAAAAAAATTAAAAGCGTATTTCACTGTCAAAGCCTTCYGATTATTTAGATTCTAATCTATGTATTTAAGCATTAAGTAGACCTGCATTTTCAGACTCAACGTTTTATCTCCTCCTTTTCCTCTACACACTCTCAGCCATACTAAATTTCTTAGTGAGAGCTTTTGCTGCCCATTAACAGCTCAGTGCACAAGATCACGGAGTTATCACAGCCATTTTAGACAGCACAAAAACAAAGAACAGAGCTTGTAATACCCACAAACTCCCAACAAAACAGGGAGCCGGATTTTTTTAAAAAATGGCCTAATGTGCTTTATGAGCTTTTGTTTGTCTATTTTAATGAACAATGCATTGCAGGGGATGAAGGCTGATTTATAAAGAGACACGGATGTTCCTGCACAGAAGGCAATCAGTTCCCAGTTTAATTATTCACTGTGAAAGAAAATTCCCTTTAATGATTTYGAGTATGGCCTTTTCATTTGACTTAAAAATGCCTCTGTGCATTGCATTTGCTCCTGACCTGGTTAAAAGATCATGTCACAAGTCTTGCTGGAGCCACGGGAGAAGCAGGACAACCTATGGCACAGCAAGGTTAAAGACAGCAGTGCTCCATTTACTTCTCTACTGCTTATTATGTTGCACTCTTCTGCCATTTAATTTCTACCTGTACGCAAGTGGCTTACRCATTCCTTCATTAAATCCACCTGCCTACACTTCGCAAGCATTTTACCTTTTCATCTCAATCTCTTCAATTCCACCTCCCCAAGTACTGTTAAAAAAAAAAAAATTCTATCCCTCTATTCATTGCATGATTCATTTCCGGCCAGCTTTTTATTCCGTCAGTATTCTGAGATGAGCAAAATTAAACAGTTTTAGAGCTGGCGTCAGACCACCGAATTCTGTAAGAACAACAGAGAAGTTTCATAATTATATTTCATTCTGTTCTGCACCATTTTATTTCTGCCTGAATATCGTCACGCTGCAACAGAACATGAGAAGGTTTGYGAGAGCCGGGCTGGGTGATGCCTGTGTCTTTTTTCCTCAGTAGTTACAGTTAATTTATAACCCAGTAACGTGCATGTCTCATTCAGATTATTCCTTCCAACGTGCATTACTCAAAAATTAATTTTATCTTCCTGCAAGCTGCCCATGGAGCCTACCAGGGCYGTATATCACATAGGAGAGGAAGGAAAACACTTATTTGGTCTCTGGGCTACAGCTTGTAACTGCATGTCCACAGAMTCCAGCAAAAGCACAGGCTGTCTGCAGATAAGGAGTGGGGCACACTCCAAAGCAGGCATGTTTTATGGCAGACGGTCCCTCCAYGCCTTTTCGGCGGAAGCAAGGATGGAGGAAGGCACATGCGGAGATGGGGCCGCAGGCTGGCAGGAACCTCACAGATGAAGAGCCCCTGACCAAAGAGGGCACAAGCTGTCCGGGGATTGTTGATGCGATGGGGTTCCAGCCCCATTTATAACCTTAATCCCGCTCAGCTCTAAAGCAGGAGAGCTTGCTGTGTTGTTTTTTGGTTAATTTTTTTAAAGTAAATCTGTGTATACACTTGCAGAGCTCTATAAATAAAAAACATGTGCATTTATCTCCAATTAAACTCGTATGTAAATTTATATGCAAATTAAGTGCAACCYTCAGGCTGCTGGCAATGTGCCAGTTCAGCTCAGTCCCTGGTACAGCAAATTCCACACCATGGATGGGATGTGACCTGCCACTTTCAAGTTTAGCCAGGAGAAAGAAAGCACGGATGGTCCCATCCAGGCGAGAATGCGACYGGGAGGGAACTGCAGGTTTTAAAGCTCTGAACGCGTTGCATCCACACCGTCAGAAAAAGAACACACGTCACTCAAATGCAAGGGGAAACGAGGCTGAATGTGTCATTTTGTGACAGGCAGATTTCTCTTCAGCTCCTCTCCTCCCCACTCCCAGCTCTTCAATGCTTCACTCAAGCCTGCACCGTAAGAGCCAAAAGCTTTTTGTAGGTTCTGTATACAGGTGCAGCAGCAACATCCCTCCCAAAAAAACCACCAGGAAGACAAGCAATATAGGGGAAGGGGGAAAGAAAAAAACCCAGATTTGAAAAGCACATTAATCTGCTTGACAAGCCATGAACCACATCGCCACTTTAATTAGAAGCAGAATCTGTGGAAGCAGAGGGAACATGAAGGTGCAAGCATTTATAACAAAAACGGGACTTGTGATTTAATGACCTCCTCTGCTAGCTTAAAAATTAATGGGGCCAAATCAGATTAAAGCATTTTTAATACAAACCAGCCTGACATTTATCACTGATGTTAACTGTAAGGTGGTTCCCCCATCATTTCAGAAGAATAGGAAATTCTGCTCCTTTTTCATCTAGGCCGGCTCCAAAATTAATTCTAAAGGCCACCTTGTACTTAAGGTGGTTCTGCTGTGGTCCAGTACATACAGCTGACTTTCAGTCTCAAACCCCARTTATTTAGGATGATTCTTGCCTGTCTCGCTGCTTGAGGCACAGCCTGGGAAGGGAGATCAGAAAACCCCAGCCCACCTTCAGACTGCTGGCAGAGGAGCTAGCTCTCTGCACACCCGCAGGACAGAGTTCTTTTCCTCCTCCTCACCCCAACACCTCTTGCTTTGAGGGTTTGGTCTTGGGGTTTTTTTTTTTGTTTTGTTTTTTGTTTTTTGTTTTGTTTTGTTTTGTTTTGTAATGCTTATTTTTAACCCAGGCCAGTGCAATGCTCGATTCCACAGAGCAGCCCAATTTGCGGGCACAAGAGGGAAGCAGCAGACTCAGGACTGGACGGACACACACAGACAGACGAACTGATGGATTGATGTCACCCACCGAGCCTCGGGGAGACACCAAAGCCCCTCACACACCACTGKACACTTCCTTGCATCAAAACCTGCCTTTGATATAGAGTTTGTGATTTACCACCACGACGGTGAAAGGGAGGAAGCACAGCAAATGATATCCTGACACGGGAAAAAAAAAAAATCTTTTTGAATGTGGCATTTCTGCAATGCTTTGAAGGCAGAGTCAGCCTGGAGAGATGCATGTGCCAAGAGCGTGGCTTTCCACATTAAACCTTCCAGAAAAAAAACCCCAAACCCATCTTGCAAACACTGGTCGATGGCAAGGTGATGGAAGAGTCGCAGTTGCAACACGCTGGTGCTCTTACTCCTCCTGTCCTGTCACTTTGGTTTGGTTTCAGTGAGAGAAAATATGGAAGTAATCATCTGAACCTCACTATTCCTCAGAGAAAAATTATACCTTATTCCTTAGAAAAGTAATTGACTAAATTGGGCATACAAAATTCTCAGATAGCAGTTTAAAACACTGGAAAAGTCAGCCAACTGCAAACAAAAGTTAATTTCCTTTGGACAGGTATACAAAAACCTCTACAGTTTAAAGGCTAAAGTCACAGCTTTAAATAACTCCTTCAAACTAAGTTGCCAAGACTGTAGAAATGAAACTCATTTATAAAATCATGTGATTTATTTCTCAAGCRCGTGAGATTTACATTTGCTAGCTTAATACTGAGGATCAAATTTTCTTGAGGCATTTAAGCCATTTACAGAGCAATATTCTTAATTCAATGTGCAGCACAACTTGAGTTTTACTTCTTACAGATGCACAGTGCCCACTGAGAAATGAGTACCGCAGAGAAGGTTTTGAGCTACTGAATGAAAACCAGATTAGATTAATCCAATACATTTCTGGGGTATACAAAGTCACTGGTGACAAACATAAATGAACTCAATCTCAAATATGGTATTTTGTTCTCTCTCCCATCCAAGCACTGCTGCGTCTCAAGCCAGAAAAGAAACCCCTCTGTCTGTCTCAGCTGTGGCATGGAGTGGACTCTGCTTTCCAAAAAGCAACTGACCTAAACCCATTCACCCCCAGCACACCTGGACACTTCTCTGCAGCTGCCTGCATCTGTAAAGCACCAAAATTAAATCTATACAAGTCTATTAAATGGCAGCAAGTAGTTAAGCTGCAAAGAAACAGACCATTRCACCACTCCACTTAGCAGGTGAACGATCTTATCTCTTCCACTTGCTTCTTTGGAAAAACATGCAAAGCTGGGAGAGGAGGAAAAGCGCAGGGAGAGCAAATTTTGGCAGTGACAACTGTCAGAGGGAGTTTGGTTTGAAAAGAAGTATTAAAAGCTTTTCCCCACTTGGACCTTAATGGCACGGAGGGTGCTTCATGTTATGTATTAMAGCAACATCTATTTTTCAAAACCTAAGAATATAGTATCAGTACATACTGCCTCAGGGTTTACATCAGTTTCCTGCTTATTAATTAATTGGCTTGTTAATACTACAATTTGCAGGCCTGTTATGCCTAGTGAGCTCAAGGAGCCTGTGTTCTCCCTGCCAAGATCAATGTGCATTAGTCTAAACTCTCTGATGTAGAGCAGACTCGACTTCTGTCAGAGATAACTGAGAAGCAACATTAACTCTTAGAAACATCTGCTCAATACTGGAGGGACGAATGAAAAACAAGGCATTAAGTTTAACTCCCAAATGCCATCATTTAAAGGGTCAAATGAAACATCACTTGCAAGACCAGTAAAAAACATGGGGGTGACCCCACCAAAAAATACATAGAAAAAAGCCCTTCCTTTGCCAGCAGCACTATGAGGGAAATGTGAAAACAAGATATTGTAACATCTTGCAGATCAGACATAAAACCCCCTGTAACTCCTGTATTCTTTACAGTCTGGACCTCTAGATAACATGAACCTCACATTACTGAAGTGTATCAGTAGAAAACACTCAGCTGGCTGTAATGTGAGTATAAATAATCGATCTTTGAGGCACTTCCCCAACACAGCAGCTTTGTTCTTYGGGTCACATTAATATCAGCCCAATAGGGTCATTTCAGTGAGCACATACCGATTCCCAAATATTCATGGACAAATTCAAGAGGCATCAGGATGCAGTATATTTATGCATTGTCTGGCCCTCTGTTTTATGAGTGTCCTTAGCTCTTATAAAATCTTTTCTATCAAATCCAACTAGCCACCCCCATTGAACAGAACAAAATACCAAATAGTCTTCCAAAAATCAACATGTTGAAAGTCCATGTTTTTACAATTGTTGCTTGTAGCTGGTGGTTTTTTTTCCCCCATTAATCCACTCATTTACATTAACACCTTTGGAAGGAAAGCTTCCATTGATGTTAAAACTTACGGGTATGGTTTCATGCTTCACATGCAATCTGATCTAAAAGCAGGCTGCTGGTGACAGGGACACTCCTGCTCTCTGCTGAATTATTCCAACATTTATCTGTAGCCAAATTCTGACTATAACACAGAAAGGAGGAACAAACTGCCAGTGAAGAGGRAAGAAGGAGATCTCAGGCTCGCACACATCAATCGGGATATCACATCCCAAATCCTACAACACAATCCTCGCACCTATTCCCTTTGGTCCCCCATCTGTGCACTAAACAAAATGAATGCCAAACAACTCMCACAGCACCTCCATGCTGCCTCTGCTATTTTTATCTGCAGCAGCAGTCAGATGTTTTCTAGGTCAAATCCCCATTACCAAACTGCCAGAGAGGCAACAGTGTTTTTTCTCAAGGCCTTGGCTTTCATAACCTGAAATAGTGCGGGGAAAGCAGCACACAGGAAAATCGAGAGTATGGATTTTCTGGGAAACTCTGGAGTATGTGGGGCAGGAAGCRTTCCTCCATCTGACCCATCCTGCAGGGACATCCTGTCCAAGGGAAGAAATTTGGGAAGCTGGATATGGGCTGCAGAACCACACAACTGTTGAGAAAAAGCTGACAAAGAAGTATATGTGCATATATGTGTGAAAACATCTCTCTACAAATGCGTGCATATATGTATCTGCTCAACAGGCTCACTTTCACATAATGGGGAAAAATAACAACTGCAGCCTGCTATCATCAACATTTTCATCAACAGCAGAGCAGGAATTAAAACATTAATTATGTATCCAGATTTTAAACTCAAACTTCTTCAACTCTGGACACACAAAACAAGCAGAGCTCTTTGCCATGAGAATCAAAAATCTAACTCACAATTTTGAAATTACTCAGTGGTGAATAAATTCCTTCTAACTGCATGTCAAACTTTCGTTTCCAAAACGTAATTTTATGGATGAGGCAAAAAATAATTTCTAATATGAATTTCAAAGGGTATCTGCAAAAATCAATTATGGAGTCAATGCATAGAAGCAGACATGTTGTTTTTATGGTACTTCTGTTACCTTCCTCTATATTAAAACACAAAATATGTAAAAAAGTGTAGATTGTCCTAGATTTCCTTCTTTCTAGGCCAGTGATTCACCAGGCAGTGCAAGGACCAAATACAGTTGTTTTACTACTGCAATGCCATAAGACAAGATGCAGGAGGTCTTTCACTGTCTAATGAGAAGAAGGGGTGGGCCAAACCACCGGCCCTGCAACCCAAACTTCATATGATTGTTCYTTGGAAAGGGACAGTAAAATGGAGGGGAATTGCAGCTCACATAAAATAAAGCACTTAAATGAAAATGAGCTGTACGAATTGGATACTCACCCCAAAGCCTTTAATGCTTAGCATGGACCTCCTGCACTCAAAGGAATGAAGCTGCAGAGTTTCAGCCTTGGATTTAAGCCAGTCAGTGAGGAAAGCACCATCCCCTGACCACCTCCTGATCAGAGCAGTTAACAGCATCACTTATTAGCCCATAAAAGCCCAGACCCCTAACACAAAAACTGTAGCCTGAATAGGATGTGGTAATGCAACTGGAGACAAATACTAAATCTCCAAATCACAAGAAAGATGTGGAAAAAACCATGCTGGGCAGATGCAACCCCCGSCAGAGATCGGTGAGAGAGAGACAGAAGAAAGAAACCAAATGATTTTGCAGTCGGAAGGAATGCTCCTGCAGGTAAATACTAAGATATGAACCGATACAGAGAACTGCTTTAAGGATGTAGAATCATACCAAAAAGTGACCTGATTTCCAAAGTAGGGTTACTAGGCATAAGCTGCTTGGCTAAGTAGGAAGGCAAAATAAAGAAGAGTGAAAAATAGGAAACACTGACGACATGTCAAGTGGCAGATGTTACCAAATGCTCTGCAAAAACTGCTTTTTTGCAATCAGCTGGAGACAGTTCTTGCATGACCTGCTCTCTACAGTGCATAAATTGCAATTCCTTTTTCCCCACACCACAAATTCGGGGGGGGGGGGGGGGGGGGGGAAGTGAACAACTCTAGTTGACTGTTGTATCTCCAACAGGGAAACCCAGTGGATTTGTGAAGCAAGCCAAGCTGTCCTTCAAGCATGAAGCAAAGGTTTAATCAAATACAAGGTGTGCCAGCTTAGTGGAAGCCGCTCTTCACTGAGATTACGTAAACTTTTTAAAAGGCACATGGGGAAACACCTCAGAAGATTTAGAGGATTTGTCAGTTGAATGCCTGATGATACCCTGAAGGGAAGGAGGACTTAGAGCTAAAATGTGGGCTTGACCTTACACCGAAGGCATCCTGCAGCAGAACAGAAAGYACCACATTTGAGGGAGAGCAAAGGCAACAGTACTCCCAACATTTTGCCATCAACTTCAATTCACTTGGGTACTTACAGAACAGAGAAATAGAGGCATGTTCATTCACTCATATCAATAAAGAGTGAAAGACATCACCTTATCTGTCCTGGGCATGAGCCCTTACTAACTSCTTGCTCTTGAGTGAGTCAGCCCACCCACACCTCCACACCACACAGAGCAGAAGCTGTCAGGAGAAGTGCAGGAGTCTTCCAGTGGAAACCACCACAGCCAAACCATCTCCCACCTGTGCCCCAGACAGTATAACCAGAACATAAAACCTTAATGAAACGCTTTACCTTTCAAAATATGTGATATTTTCTCAACAGAGGTGAACTGAAGTGTCAGGTGCTTCCGTGTCTCATCTCCTGCCAAGATTGGTTTGCAAATGCTCTACTTATTGAGGATACTCAAAATAAAAGCACTTTTAGGGCTGTCTTACTACATATCTAAATTCTCTTCAGACAAGGCAAAACCAGCACTTCTCATCTCAAATCTTGTGTCCCAAGTTTTCTCTAAGAGAAAAAGCCTATGTAGAACTGTGCACAAATCCAAAAGTCGCAAAAGGTCACTCCTCAAGCAAACTAAGCAAAGCTGTATTTACAAAGTAACATGGAAACCAAAGATTTTAAACACTAGAGYAGACTGACCACAAGTATTAATAAAGTTTATGTTGTGCCAATATTCCTCTTATAAAACTTGTATTTTCAGGGTTATGTTCCATATCAAGCACATCATTCATGATTTCAGACCTCAGTGCATCTAGCAATGACACTCAGCTTCAGGGGAGCAAGGAATAAATATTTCCCSGTTTTAAAAAAATATAACAATCCTTGTTGCTTTTTCTGAATGCCTAAATTTTCATAATTTAACTACAGTTGTTACAATACTTTCAGAGGTGAAATTTAACCTCAAACTAWAGGTTTAAGGATAACAAAATGTTTACTTTTGAAATGTAGGGATTTTCATCGGAGGCTAAACCTGCAGATCAGCTGTTGTGATACTATGCTACTGGGCCAGTAGMAAACTATTAAAAAGGCAAAATAGTATTTTTAGTCCATCTGGTAACATATATAAGAAACGAGCCATATTCCAAGAAATAGAGAATATCACCTGGTATAATGAGATAATCCTTACTGTTTTCACAATTTTCTTTTATAATACTGTAAAAGTGAAAATATTTGCCATGTTCTGACAAAACAATATGCTGGCTTTATACTTTCAGATGTTTTAAATATATTTCTTTTTAAAGACATACTGACCAAGGATACAAAACTTTCCCATTTAACATTTTACCTAGCACCATACATAAGGAAATTTCTGAAATACTTAAAATATTTCTTTCCAAGTACTTCTCTTTTCAGTCAGTATACACTTACACCAGCTATTGAAGTCAAAGGTCTGGAGCTTATAAAGAAGGACATGAACAAGTTGTGATAGTTCTCTCAAATTCAGACATCTTAGGACTTTGAAAGTTAGCCTAGGCTTTTCTGAATAACTTACATATTTTTTCAGCTTCTTGCAAAGAATTTTTAGCATTTTAAAAGCTAAAAATTAAGCTGGTGGGAGAAAACTGGAGAAAGATTTGTCCATTATATTACAGTTTCAAAGAGAAATGGTAGRAGGCAGATTCTGCTGAATTCAGTGGAAAATTTCATAACAGGAAGCACTCATTCAAGTTGCAGTATTTAAAAACAAACAAACAAACAAAAAAMCCCACCCAAAAATGCCCTATAACAAAAAGACCACACCAACAAACAAAAACACAGATAAGGACCCTGAACAGAAGGATACATGTATGACTTCTACCAGCTCAGGAAATGCCATGGAAAACTGTTTCCATCCAAACCACAGCTGAATTAATCTGTGGGAAGTAACAATTATTCGTGACTGCATAAGACCCACCTCTCATCTTTCCCCTCAGGCACAGCCCCACTCCCCCAGCTGTGCCCTGTTTCTGAGGGAGGCTGCGCACACATGGAGAGAAGGAAGATTAATTCACCAAAACCTGGTTTGCATCACAGGGATCTGCAGAGGCGGTGTGAAAGAACTCAGAAACCACAAACACTTTTGGATGGGTGGGGATTTTTTCTGAAATGCATGCTGAAGCCTACACTAAACCTCCTCGTTAATTTACTGAGAACATGTTTTGGAGTTTCCTTGTAACACAGATCTGTGCATTACACCATTTATACAGTTCTCACAGGAAGAGCTGTGTATTAGCTCACTGCACAACCCAAGCTGCCTAACTCAGATGCAGAAGTCTCAATTTCCTTGGTGTCCCACCATCAACCACAAARTGTCCAAGGCTTCTGCAACATACTGATGACACAGAGAACACTCTTTTTTACTCATAAAAATGTTGTGCTCTTTTCACATTTTTTCTCCTCCCACATTTYTGAATATACCGAATAGCATACTTGAGAGGAACTCTACTAAATAAAAAACTAAAGTAAATATAAAAATTGAAGGTATTTTCATTAAAGAAACCCCAGGGGTTTTTTTTCCCAAGAGAAAAAAGAAATCTTCACCATTTCAAATTGCAATTTGACAATACTGAACTCTCACAGACATGTGAGAGGATTTATTCCTTTTGAAAGGGCCTTCGCTAAATGCWCCATCTAAACATTGACTCAGAAACCCTGCAGTGACTTGGAGGCATGTCAGCGTAATCCTGCGACAACGTGAACGACTATTCTTGCTCTCAAGGTGCAACAAGTCTGTTCATGATCCCCGGCATGAACACAAGGAGCTCTCTCTGMTGCAGCAGCAGCAGAAAGTAGAGCCAACTTCAAAAGTCACAGCCAAATTCAGTGCACAGTGCCCCCAATTACCACTGTTTTCCTCCAGCYACATTCCCTTAGGGTTTGTTTTTCTGAAATCAAGAAACATAATAGGAACCAGTCTGAAACAAAACCCTGTCCAGCCCTGTTTCTGCATCATACCAAGCTCCTGCAGTGAACTGTGTATCTGTAATTAGATGGCGACAGTATTTTTGAAGCTGCCACTTATGTTTTTAAATTTGGAGGCAGGAGTTTGTCTGCCTGTGACTGTCTGATGGGCTGCCTTTATCACAGGACTCCATCAAGGATGCATAAAAACTTAAAAGTCATGCAGATCATCTTGCAGAGGCATTTCCAGCTTCTGTGCTTCAGCTGTAGGTGTTTGCTTTGTCTGTTCAAGTGAAAAATGATCCCTCATCCGAGAAGCTGACAGAACAATTTTTCTTATTTGTAGCTTTTGCTCTCTTCTTCCATCAAGTTTTGCACCTTTTTGTAAGCCTGCTGGGTTTTACAAAGACATGTGCAGGATTCCTCCAAATCAGAAAAGAGGCTCTTTAATAAATACCATTTCAAAATCTAAATGAGCCAAATTTACTTCTGGATAATGGAATTTCTATGTGTGTTATTTTTAGTGAGACTTCAGTCCTGGATTAAATTGAAATTTATGTGGGTAATTACCATCACTGGAGAAAAATACAGCATAATCCACATCTAACAGCTTCCTCTTTGAATTGTAAATACTGGCCACTGTGTCGTATCAAGAGCCAGCCACACAAGTGGATAACTCAACCATTCCTGTATTTGCGCAGGATGTGAGCAAGGTGGTATTAATGAGAGCAAGGGCCTGAAGTAGAACTCACCAGACCAAATAACCTCCTGACCACACAAGTAGAAAATAATTAAAACAACACACCGCTCTCATTTGGTTTTTGGGACCAGATGGCACGTGCTCAAGCAGCCAGTGGGTGAGACAGCAGTGATGCTGGGACAGGGGAGGCAAGAGGAAAGGTAGCCTAGTGCAGGCTGGGCATATGTAAATATAGATAGGCTGAAGGAAGCAGTGTCTTCCTGAGCTCAAAACCTTGGAGCAGAAGCCTATATAATGGCAATCCATTTCATTMAGACACGTCAGGTGGGAGCTGGGTGCCAGTTAAAGGCAAGCCACAATGTCTTAAAGTGGGGAGAGAAAAGCATGTCCTACTTCTGAGCTGGTGCCTTTTAGAGATGGATATTTAATAACATACAGGTAAGTACAATGAAGAGGCCAGGGGTGGTTTTGAGAAGAAAAAAAAACAAAACCTCATTCTGAAAAACCACTTAGAGCAGAAGAGCATCCCTTGAGCAGAGAAGRAGGAGGCTCAACCTTTGCATTGGGGCTGCGTTGCCCTTCTGTACAGCTCCTGCAGGAGCCCATACATAACATGAGGGGAGGAAATCAAAATGGTAGTGTGACCTTCACTGGCTATAGAGAGCTTGAATGCAATTTAACCCCAGCATTAAGGATGAAAGCCTAAGCTCATGAAAGGCAGGCATGAACTAATCTGCTTACCCATACGAAAGAAAAAAAAAGCCACGTACACACCAAAAAGCACACTATGGTTTATGGTAAGTCTGCCAAGAATGTAGCAGCATAATCATAACAGAGTTTATTTCAACACATCATCGCAACCATGCTTAAACACTGTTCTTTGTACTGGAGCAGGCACGCTGTCAGCTATCCCTCTAACGCCTATCTGGGAGGCACCRAGGCTCCAGCAGGCACCACGCTCCATCCTGCGCTCCACTGAGCCYGGCCAGTGCCAGCCGCTGTGCCCCTCCCAGAGCCTGCCATGCAGTATCAATCAGAGGCTGGAGCCACGTATGACAGAAAGCTGTGGGTGGGGAGGAGGAATTACCAAAACAAAAATTAAAGAGCATTTGCGTGTACRCGCCTGCCAACTCAGTCAGCTGAAGGAGCGGGAGGAAAACAAGGCATGACAGGAGGAGAGACAATTATTCTTCTCCCCTTCAGGAGTATTTTCCTTCCTGTATTGACCATGTTCCTTCCCTGCCTTTTGACTCCTTTGCAATCTACGTCCCTGACAAGGACACCCCAACTGAAACCCAGGTCCTACCAAAAGAATAGTGCCACAGAAATATTATTTTTTTTTTACTACAAACATGGCATAAACGTATTAAATAATGTTTCCTTATCTTTCTCACATAGAAATCCCTCAACCTCGGTCTCTTCAATCTCTAAATGAATTTGCTTTCGTCTATTCAGCAATGCTTTTTGGCTCCAGTTTAATTAAAATTTCAACCAGCCTATATGAGTAAGATGGTATCTTTCCTTTCAGAGACAGAAGACAATATCCTCTAAGTATTTCATATCCTCATTTCTTAAAATCAGCTCATCAGAAAACCACACTCCTCAGCAACAAGTGTTAGATTATCTTTAGCCACCAGCATCAGCGTACTGAAAGACTGAAGTAATTTTATTGCCTCACTGAGATATTATTGTACATTTCTCTCCTCTGGTGGATTTCTCCACCCTTTTTTCAATGTTATTTCATTACACCAGTACACCGGTTCAAAGGATTCCTAAACTACATACAAGGTTCCCAAACTAATACTGTATCTCCAGATTTCAGGAAGACTGAAAAACTGGAAGTATTCTGGGCTCTGCTTCATGTGTGTTGTTTTTTTCACCTTTTTGTTCAGCCACAGAATTGACATTTTCCAAACTTCCCTCTAAAACCACATGATCTGGAAATACTGATTTCAGCTGAAAATGAAATCTGATTTTCTTACACAAGTGAATAGTTTCAGGATCCAGAAGATTCTAAAAACATCCACAAAAATACCATACAAATAGTTGAAACTAAGTGATTTTACTTCTTTCCTTAACTCTGCCCAGAAAAACTTCGTTAGGGTACACAAGGTACAAGGGTGGRCACCAGGTCTGAAAAATTCTCTTAGCTACCCAAGCTTCTTCTTTGTTATACTCTCCTGCATCCCAGGATACATCTCTTGCCCTAAAGAGAAACTCCAGGATCCTCTCCTGAGCCACTGCAGCAGGGCACATCTCTCTTTGGGAAGAGAAGAAATAAAGACCAATAAAACCATTGGCACAATCTAGCTGGACCTCCAATGGGAATGTATCAAATTAGAGGAGATGGAGTACAAATCCAAATGCCAGCCTCCAACTGCATTTAGRGAAGACAGAGACAGGGGTGAGGACAGAGCTCTGATCAGTATGTCCCAGCTCCAGAAAGAAGTACACAACTAAAAACAAATCCTCTGGCTTTTAGGGGAAAAACACTCAACTCATYCTTGTCATGAAATGCACTTAAATTGGGGGGGGAGAAGAACTCAATGAATGCTCTCATGCAAATCTGATCAAAGCCTTCCACAAAAATACCCAAAAAAACCCCAAAAACCTCAAAAAATCAGATTATTTGTTGACATACTCATGAAATTCACTGTTTACTATCACGTAAAATATTTGCATATCTGAGTATTATTTTTAAATAGGACTACTTCCTCACTTGATGAGGCAACTTAATTATAATGCATAGCAGAAACTGCATGATAGGTCGCAGGGTTAAAGCTGCTCCATCAATAGTTCATTATCAAATACACAATTTTCTCATTTCTAATGTTTATTCTAGAGAGCTGGAAGTCAATGGATCACACCASTACTAAAACTGAACAAATACATTTGCCAAAGATGACAGTGGTTCATTCATCTGACCAGGATCCCTCATCAGGACACTGTCTGATGGTATGGGAACTCCCACGGACACTTCAAGGGAACATTCTACACACAAATTCAGCATCAAGATTACAGACGTAAATAATTTTCTTTTAACTGATAAACATAGTGGAAATTCATCATGAGGAAGAAGAAAAATGCCTTGTATTTGTATGTTTGCAAAGAGGCATGGGGCCACTGCTTTTAACGCATTTATTGTTTAATCAACATTGAAGCAGTTTTCCTTAAAATGGTGCAGGTAAAGTTAAGTTGAATTCCAGGTTGTTGCTACTGCAGTCTTAAAGTGGACAGGCCTCCCACTTAYGCAAGTCTTGTTCTTTTACCACCATCATCACAACCTTCTGAAAGGTATTAATATTTATCTTAGGGCAGAGCACTATGATCAAACTGCTGTTTTCCTTAGAGGTCCTAAAGTTATTTGTCTACTTCTCCTACCCCTCTCTCCGAGATTCTAGCCTGCATCCTGTGGCTGTTGTCGGGACACAGACCTGCAGGATGGSGATGTTCGCAATTACCATCTGCTGCTGCTTCTGAGAAAGATCTCATGCAGGAAGCTCCTGCCATTGACCTTATTTGATTCAGGCAAAAAGTAATAATGGAGCTCCTGTGGCTAATTGCCAAGAGAGAAACACTCCAAAGGACTTACTTCCGACATCCTCTTCTCTGATGAAGATCTAAACCAGCAGCTCAAGACAAGCTTCTGATTAGATCAAAGTAGGAAACATTTCATGTTATTAGCCACATAGTTTCATCTTGTTTATGAACCGCATCATAATGGACCCCAGACAAGTTAAAATACAGTAGCTTGCAAAAACCATTATTATTATTAATTATTATTATTACTATTACTATTACTATTATTATTATATAATTATTCATATCCAATATGTATCTTTCTAGTAAATGCTTGAAAACATTTTCTGTCCCTAACTTCACTGGCACTTAGTCCAGACAAACATCAGATTTTCTAGTTTATTTACGGTTTTCTAGTCTCTGATACTTGAAAAGATTGCTTCTGCAAATAACCAGGAATGCTTAAGAAACCAGTTTACTATATTTGCTGTAAAGACATGATACTATCTCAACATGAAGAGATGGTTTTTCATAAACTAATTCCTCCATATCCACTTGTCTAAATAATGCAGGAAATGTCTTGCGTATAAAAAACATCCAAGCAACTAATTGTCCAGCTAGCAGGGCTGACATTGTGCTGCATAAGGCGAGACAGCAATTCTGATTTATGAGAACTAAAAGCATCTTTCACAGATTGCAGCACTGCATTTTGAGAAGCCACTCGTCCCCTCCTGATGCTGGYTCAAGCAAACTTGGCTGCCTTTGCTCCTCAGAAGAGGCACAGGCTGTGGTTTCAAACTGCTGTGACATACAGGCAATGTAACTATGCACAGCAAAGGTTCCAAGTCCTTATGTTTATTGATGGTGCTTGGTCCAGTGGGTCAGGAGGCTGAAGAAGCAAGGACTGGCCCATCAGAGCAGGGAATCCAGAGTTTCTACACAGGGCAACGCTGCATGTGTGGATGACATTAAAAACCCACTTCTGCCTCCCTGGTGCACGGCAGGCAGCAGCATGCTGAGACAGGGTGCTCTTTGTTCACCACTTAATTTTTTCACTAAAAGCCAGAGATTTTCTCTCTCTCTCTCACATGCTTCAGCCAATTTACATCCTTGAAATATTGCCTTCATCTAAACCTTAAAAAAAAAGCTAAATTGAAAGTATTTCTTCTTGAAAAATCCTATGCATGTATTATATTTTCTTATTGTTTATATTTACATAAATATGTACACACACAGCATTCCCTGCTTCAGCTGTGTGAGGTCTTTACATGCAAGTTACCTTGCTCTCTGCACAACATATGGGCAATCTCCCAATATTAACTTTTCATTCTGGCTCTCCAGTTAKGCAGGAGCTTTCATCTCTTCTTTCCTTCCTAAGGAACAGCCTGATGTTACACCTAATGAGAGCTAGTAGCCAGCCTGAGCAGGCAGCAAGCAAAAACGGGCTGCCATAAAACATCTGAACAGACCAGAAACAAACACGCTCTCTAATTCTCCAGCGGCAACAAGACCCTAAAGGGAAGCCTTGTCTGAGCTGCTTCCTTACACCTCCTTAATAACACCAGCCCTAAGCSAAGTAACAGCAGTGGTAATCAGGATGGAAGGTGGGTGATTTCTTGCTACTTGTTTCCAACATCCTTTGGTCAAAGCAAAGGCATCTCTGCGGCCTTTCACAAGATCAAAAGGCAGCAGCTCTGTTTACAACATCCTGAGCAATTTAGGCATCCCACTCAGCATTGTTTCCTACCTCCCGCCCAGTTCCCTTTTAAATTGGATGGTTTCTAAATGAAACCTCTACCCTTTATGAGTTTATAACCAAGGAGTCCTACACAGGCTACTTTAAAAGAAATTAAGACAAATTTTCTCCATCTTAACCTTGTCGCATATGAAATGGTAGTGCATGAAAAGGAAAAAAATATTTGCATTTTTTAATTACTAACTTGAAAGATTTACACAGTTATGCATTTTATGCTCTGTCTTCATTTCCCAGCAACATGTCCAATACTTGTGAGTGTGCAGCTTCTAAAGGAGTCCTCTTTAAGGGAAGAAGCATTTATGGGTAAGGAAAAAACCCTTTAAAAATTAAGTGTTGGGTAAATGCACAGGATGTTGCAAGTATCTGCTTTATTTGCACCTTCTTTCCTCCTCCCCTTTTTTTGTGGTTCGTTTTTGTTTTCTTTTTTSACAGCCTGTATTTAAAAATTTAGGGCCACTATTATGCCTGGAAGCGTTAAGTGACAGGACCCGTAAGGGAAGGAAGGAGGATACGCACATCCTAAGCAGTCCCCAGGAAGAAACACTGAAAGAGATTTCCCAAAATACAGCATGCAGATGTTAACAAGCCACGTGCACACCACCCTCTCCTAGCAAAAGCAGGGAATCCCAAGACTAAGGGCACAAACCTGTGCCCAAAGGAGGGTCAGCCCAATGCAGGCTTCTGGGCAAGGGCTGGGACATGGCACCAAGGCCCAAAGGCAGTGACCCTCTCCCTGCCCAGGATACCCTGCACCACAGCTACTGAACATCCTTAAGAGCTGGATGCTCATCTGCCCCCATTTAATCAAAATACATTAGGCAGAGGGACTAAGAAACATGCCCATGGTCATCCAGAGACACATCTTCCTCATCCTAAATCACTGTAAGCATCAGACATCTCTAAAAAAAAACCAATCTTACTTTTTGAATGTGTAATTTATTTTTCTCATCCCCTTTTCTACCTTAACCAGTAGTTTACTATGCTTCATTTATTGTCAGGTAAGATGTGTCAGCATGTGCAAAACAAAAGAGAATTAAAAAATACAAAGTATTTTATTTACATAGGAAAAAGTTRTGATTACAGTGTCTTATAAAACTTCTGATTTCATCAACTTATTACATGTCATTGTTCAGTGCAGAGAGCACTCACAGTATGAAGAGTTCTTAAATCAAAAACACACTTTTTTTGTTGGGGAACAATCTTCATTTTAATGATGCTTAACAACAGGGATTAAAATATTTTATGAGTCACAGTTTCCATCAAAAAAGAGGCAAAACAAAAAAAAAAAGGACAATGGTGATGAAACTGTTGGAAATGTGGGGCTTGTTCACTAAACACATTTAAAAAAAAGTGTTTGCGAAGAAGGGAACAGGCATCTGAAAACTTACATACTGCATTGTACTTTAAGGCACTAACTACTTTCCCCTTAATTGGCTTCTGCCAATCCCAAGGAATCTAAAAACCCACCAGCTCCACAGCACAAGCAGCCGCTGTCCCGGCTGCTCCAGACAGGGGATGAAAGAGCCCTTCAATCTACAGATCTATTTATATTCCTTCACATGGCGACTATAAAAAGGTTTCCTTTCAGGCTGAGTTTTCTCAGCATTAAAGTTAGTAACTGTTTGAACGTGAAAAACGCTATGTACACAGATTTTTTTAAACAGAGATGATGCCTTTGTGTTCGGGAAAATTTCATTTGAAGCAGCAATGACAGAACCTCGCACATCTACAAACTTCCTCTGTAGTGCCTTTGCAGAAAAGAAAATGGGACCCAGACTGAACCGAAATAATGCATTAAATAAATGATGCCACTGATCCTGAATAATAGTAACAATAATTTGTGACCGAATGCACTCTATCCCAGTCGTCTTTGTATTCCCTGTCTCCGTCTCCCTACCAAGGCAGCTAGCCATTCCCAAGGGTCAGAGAGGGGCACCTGGTGCTGGTGTTTCTCATCCGAGCCTGCCCTGGCTTTCCCAGCTAGCCTCACACAGACCRGCTCTGTGCTTCCACCTCCTCCTATGTAAACACCAATAATTATATTTCCATACCTCACAGCATGTAGAAAGGAATGACAGCTCATACCTTTCCACCAAAAAAGTCTCCCATTCTGCCATGCAAGCTGCTCCAGAAACAGACTTGTGGTGAAAACAAATTGCTTAAAAATTAAAAGGCATACAATAGAAACTTGGAGCCAATTGCTACAAACTCAGCTCTACAGGAAWGGAAAGCACGGCTTTCAAAGTCAGCAGAGAAAGAAGCACTGTGTCTGGCTAACATGCATGGTCCTGGTCTTCAGTTTGTTTAAACAATTTATTCTTTCCATTASTTCATGAAAACAAGCCTAAAAGGCTGATTATTGAAGGTATTTTAAAATTTAAAAGGAAATGTTTTAAAATTGAGACAAAGCCAACTCCAGCTCTCAAACTCACACACTTCTTCCTCAAATCCACCCACACCACCAACAAGGGCCCAGGTTTCCTAAAAGTGAATAAAAGCACAGCTCTGTCTTGGGAAGATCAGGACAACACCTTAATATGAGAACTGCCTCTCCCCCCCCCAATCACAATACAGTGAAAAGAAACCAGTGAGAAAAGGTCCACAAAGCTCTCTGTGACAACACTGCATGACAGCACTCCTGCTCTGCCCGCCACCACCTCCACTGCACACCATGCCCTGCATCCATCCTGTCTGTGTTACCCGGTACTTTAATTGACACCAGAACTGCACAACAGGCTTTGCCCAGGACAGCTACTGCCACCCCAGACCTGCATGGGGAGCAAATGTCGAGCTGGGAGTCTAAATTGCTATTATGGCCAGAGGTGTAGTTTTCCCCAAAAGGTAAGTAGTTTCCAGTCTGAATGGTAGTAAGAGTGGGCTGGCTGGGCAGCCAAATAGCCAAGCAATGGCCAGTGCATCTGCTCCAGAGCTCTGGAGTTCAGAGTACCAGGCTTAGCTACACCAATGCTGCCCCTGGCTACAATAGTGGAAAGGCCATGTACTGGCCTCTAAGGATTATTGCCAAGATGCAGAAGTGTAAGAGCAGGCATATTTTCTGCAATGYTGAAAAACATGGATGTTCCCATCGCAAAGGGATTTTTAAATGAGTATGTATCCAGTTGGCACAACTGAAAAGAGGGGGAAAAGTGGGAAGTCTCTCCTAATCCTGTTATTCATTCCAGAGGAAAAACAGGTAACTCCCTAACGTCCACACAGTTTCTTTAAATGGCAAAAGGTGATTTCTCCATTAGTAGCACATTAGTTAACAGAAATTCAAAATCATACAGAAACTGGCAAAGATGCTTCTACAGAATCAAATCCTTTGTAATTACACTGCAGCTTCCCTTTACAACAAGCATTAGCAAAAGAAATCAGGACTCAGAGGACAGAATTTAAAACTTTTTCCACCCCTCCCACTGTTGTTTCCCTGCTCTTGCACATCCTATCCACTGCCGGGGGGGGGGGGGAAGGATGTCTTTAACAGGAGCACCCAGTAATGGGTCATAATAAACAAGCCAGGTGCTTTCATTCCAACYAGAAACATAAATTATTACAGGGTTTTAAATACATACCCTGTTCCAAGAGCTCTTTTATTAGTTATGCATATTTTAAATCAAATTCTGTGGAAAGCAACTTAAAGGACATTGCAATTGAGCGCTGTGCTGGCCCAATAAAGCACATCAATCTCCTGTATTGAGTGAATAAATGGCAGGTAACAGCTGTTAGGCTGCACAAAACTCTTTTCTGACCTAGACTGAACATGCATTTGATCAAATTGTCTCCAATAATGCCAGGAGCACTGCCAACCAAAAGATTAAATATTCTGATTTCATTTAATAATAAAAAAACCAAAAAAAAACAAAAAAAAAAAAAAA
>NW_026623283.1:1766570-1835547 GCF_030028575.1 Malurus melanocephalus
AAAAAAAAATTGACATCTGTCCTAATATCCAGATTATGTAAATCCTGCTTTGCAAAGACACAACGCTCGCCCAGAACTGAAGAAATAAAAATGRAAGAAATGTTCTGGGTCAGTTTGAACTTCCATGTTATCTATAGGGACAAATTTAAAAAGCCAGTTTTGCATTTTTTCCTGAAGCAACAGAAAAACCTCTTTCTCCCAACAGGTTCGTCTAATGACAACGATAGCCAGACAGAAAGAAATTCACTTTACCAGAGCCCTGGCGTGCATCAAGAGCAGTGTCTGAAAAGCAGGTTTTGTCAGAACTTGTAAATCGATGGAAAGGTTCGCTGACTCATGCCGACTGATGCCAAAATGCCTTCCATCTAAATCTGCCTTTAAGGTAGCATGTATAGAAAAAGAAAATTGGCAGCATTTACAGAAAAATTAAATTTTGCCCTTTGTTTCTCTGCAATACACAAAGAAACCTTGTCAAGAAAATTTGGAGGGTGGATTTGTGTTTAAGCGCACATGAAATGTGAGGTCTTGCTCTCCCTAMAAGGCTCCTGATGATTTCAGAGCGCAAAACAGCAGCCTATCCTGTGGGACTAAAGGTACAGAAACTAGGAGAGAGGAGTGTAATCTACAGCTGCAGGCTTCTTTTTCCCCCCTCCACTGGTGACTGATGAAGGCGTCAGAGTATGAAAGCTTTCAATGAAGGCTACATATCCCTCCCACAAWTGTAAAATGTTTGAGAGGTTTCAATACATATTTAAGTCCATACCGCAATTTTCTGAAGCAAAACTAATCTGTTTGACTTGATGTTTTGGGGACTGTTTTTTGTTGTTGTTCATAAGTGTTTTTTTCTCTAGGAAAAACTAAAGGAAAAGTGCCAATATTACTCYCTTAACATCAGAAACAAGGGAGAATGGGGAGAATGGTGAGCAGAAGATCAAAATAAAATCTTCCTACATAAGGTATAAGGGACAAGTTTTAATAGCCTATGAATGTGGACTGCAAGGTTCAGCCTTTCTGAGCTCTTCAGAGCATTTTTAAAATAAAAGCTTTTCTGGACTTCAAAGGGAAATCTTTGAAAATTCACAAGCAACAGGGGATAACCACAGAGGAGAACTAAGAATACAGATAGAACTGGTGTTACAGATAAATTTCCTTATCAGGCACTGGGACAGGTATCTTAAAAGCCAGAAATAATAAAAAAAAAAGAATGGCAAATTACTGGTATATTCTGAATCTCCCTGCTAATTCTGATAGTAACTTGGGGAAGAATCATATAAATGTCTCCAGCCATTCTGCAGAAAAGATGAATCAATCAAGCAGGCTGACAGATGCCTGAAAACTGGCAGCAGAAAATTTCAGCTTCTAAGGTATTAAGCAATGATGCGATTCACTGCCTGCCACTGAAATCTCCATAGAGACAAAGTTTAATACCTCCTGGATAGGAGCCTGGCAAAGGTAGGACCGTGAATGTGATCCCTTCCCAACCTCTGCTCCCAAGTTCCAACCTGAGGTGCTCTACAGAGAGGATGAGGCACAGAGTCCTTCCTGGAACAGCRTCTCCAACACTGCATTTGCCCAATACTCAGTGAACAAGCACCAGGAAGACATGGCTGGGAGTGAGGAGGAATGGCCTTATGAGGTTAATGGCAAAGGGCAGAGGGCTAATTGCAACCTCCTGGAAGGCAGACGAAAACAGTGAGCAAAATGCAGTGCAATACTCAATGACATCTGAAGATCCAGASTATTTTTCCCTATTTCTCTGCAGACACATCTTTCACACATACCCTCCCTCTTTCTAAACCAAACAATGGTAACATCCCTGAGGAGAAGGACRGACAGGCCATTGGGATGCTGCAGGAGATAGGACTGATTGGCCACAGGGGCAGCAGGCCCCTCACTGGACATTGTGCCAGCCTGCCACAGCAAATACTCTTGGAAAAGCTCTATTTCRGCTGCACAGATGGTTGCCAGGTAGTCCCGCAATTACTTCCCAGATACTTCTGCACACATAAAATGATGGGAGCCAATCCTAAATCTGAAAACTGGAAGTGACAGAGCATYAGAACAACTCAAAAGCATAACGGCCCTCCAATAGCACCCTGAAAGTCTTTTCTACTCGTGCTTTTTGGTAAAATGATGACACCATACTTTGTAATGGCTGATCTATGTCTATGCAGAAAAACAATCAAAAGGAGAGGATCAATTTGAATTAAAACAAGGCTCTTTAGACTGATCCAGCATGACTGTCCAAGTTGCACACAGACAAGACAATATAAACTCCTAATACATGTAATATACTTGAGTAATGGTCCTAAGAAAAASGCACRTGCTGTGCTGAACAAGAGTTACTTTGTCTGTTCTCCTCCACACTAAACCACCCAGTTCTGCACATTCTTTACATGATTATCTAATAATAGTCCCTGCCTATATGTTTGGCTACAGATTTTACATATAGCACTGCAGAATTGAGAGGTACTGGGAGGGGAAGGCATAAATGTGTGAAGCTAAATTATACACATTTAAGTAATCACATGCCTACCTGAAAATCTTGCACTGCATTCAAATTCAATTTTGTAGGAAARGCCTGGCGATATTTGGTCTGCTTAAATAAATATTTATTAATCTCAATATAAAAGATCAGACACCAAATTTATATGAGCTGAGCACAGTTCGGGCAGAAGCCAATAATAGCTGCTTTCAGAATTTACAGCATCGAAGTTTGCCAAATGGAAGTGACAAGTCTGGACTACTAAGAAAAATGAAGCCATTTGGTAAGTTATACGCTGCGTAATAAACAGTCTGTCAGTTTGCTTCTAATCCTCCCTCTTCCATAAGGGTGGGGATTTTTTTTTTTTTTTCCTTTTCCCTGATGCACTCTTCAGATCACGTACCTATTATAAACCGAACAGACGCTACTTTGGCTCTGTGGACCACACACTGTGGAMAACTTAGACAGGTCATTGTTACCTAAACAGAATTTGGTTTTTTGTTTGCATTGTACATTTCCTTTCTGTTTTGACAGCAGGTTTTAAAAAGAGGATGTTACCCTCCTTAGAGCTTTGAATCATTTACGAAGAAAAGAGAAAAAGAAGAAGTTCTGCGACAATAGCACAAAAGTAAAGCCTTGCAATTTTTCGTTTCTTCCCATGACATCTGTGGGTAGTCCTGTTCATAACGCCTTTGTTCCGGCCTGATTTACCGCAGTTTGAGACAAGACACCATTCAGASTCTATTCCAGGAACCATGGAGGAAGTAGAAGGAGGATACATCTAATTTGTTAGCTACCGTGACATCTCTGCTTATGATTAATACAAGGCATTGAATGAACCGAAAGTATTCCCTCCAGGCATCCTCCATCTCAGCCCCTCTCTGTGCATGCTGAACAGGGTGGGGATAGCGAGGCTGCCATCACAGGTCTGCTACTTGCAACATGGCTTGTCAACTGCGCAAGGASAGAAAACACCCTGTATTTCAAAAGCCAGCACGCCCAGCCAGCTGGCTCTGCCCAGAAGAGGACTACTGGTGTAAGTGGGACAACCAAGAGGGAATGCTGGAGGAGAAGGTCCTGCACAAAAAGCCCAGGAACAAGGAGCAGGTCCACTAAAAGTTCTTGCCATGTTTGCATACGACTCGCAGCAAATTGCACGCAGGACTCCTTATTCACAGAAACATGGTCACAGTACTTCCTGYGTGACATTTGAAGAAGGACTTAAATGTGTGCAAAACCCCTGAACATCTTTGCATGACACACATTGCACAACTACAAAATATTGAACACTTTGAAGGGAGGAGCTGRCAGAATCCATTCAGTTCAAAACGCTAAACCAAACAAGAACTCCCCAGCTAATCCTCACCTCTACAGAATCCTCCCTGGCAGGCTATGAGACCTTACTTTGGTGATGGGRAACCCACCCAGCTTGCCCTGCCTACCCAACCCATCAAACCTACACACGTGGATGTGCTGGAAGCATCAAATTTAGGCAGTACTTAAACCACAGAAGTTTTGTTTGCAGCACACACGAGCACCACATTAAGTTCCCACCCACTCACAGATCTCTTGGGGTACCAGCCAGCCAAGGGAAACTCATGATGCCAGAATAACTCAATATCCCACTTTTTTGGTTGCTCCCTTGCCCCAGGATATCTCCTATAAAGGGACAGGAGCAGGCTGCAAGCCAGGTAATTTGCTGTGGCAGTGAAACCCTGTTCCTGGYGCCACCTTTCCCACACACCACAATCACAACCAAAAAGCCCTCCAAGACAGCTGGTAACAAGTGAACTGCTGTMCCTATACATCTCCTTTGAAAGAGTCCACTCCTGCTGGGCCCTCAGCACGGAAGTGCAGGCGCCTCAACCCACGCACTAAAGCTCACCTGAGTTATTGTGAAATTTCCATCTACTGTTGCCATCTCTCCCCAATAAGAAATATCCCTGCTGTAAATACCAACCTCAGGCTGCCCAGCTGATGGGTCTGCCTCCCATAAAATATGCACCAGTGGGCTAATCCTGGGTCTCAAAGGCAACACAACACAATGCAAACTTCCTAAACTTACAAAAAACCCACAGCTGCAGAATAAAGTTTTTAGAAGTTCCTCAACATGTGAATGCAGTAAAATTTTCTTCTGATACTAACTTTTCCTGTTTTTCTCTTTGTTATGCAGTTACTGGTTCCAGAASCTTATCAAGAAAATAAGCCTGATCACATTGGCAAAATCCCAGTTCACTCATTTTCTTAAGCAGCCTGTTATCAAAACCTACGGACACAAGCTGTACTTTCTGGATACAAAGGAAGCCCTTATAACAACTACAGTAACACCACATTTGCAACCGGTTAGGTCAGTCCTGCAGCCTTTTCTTACACTCTTCCTAGCCTGCACTTAGGTCAACCAATTCTTGACATGGAGTGGCTGTCAAAGACTCAACAGCACTTTCTCAGGCTTATGACTGATCCTCTCTACTCCTACTTGCTGTCACTGAACGCTGAATTTTGACCCTTGTCAAAATATCCTCTAGGAAACAACACAAAATACTGTATTTTTAATAGGGCGAACATACTTTAGTCTTCAGACTTTGCATTATTTCCATAACATAAACCAGTCTTGATGGGAAATATATAACTATCAATTCTAGAATAAAATACATTCTCTACTACCTCAGGTTGTTATATTCTCCACYGTACACTTCTCACCTTTGTTAACACCTACAGAGCAATGGCAAATTTGGGACACATTTCACCCTCACACCTCTAGCTCATCCAGGATGTTGGGTTTGATGCTCAGTCCCTGAAGCTGCAACACAGTCATGGCTCACAGAAAGAGCTGGAAAGGCAAACAGGGTAAAATCACATTTGCACACACAGCCAATGCATCAGTGTCACAGGAAGGCAAACGTTTCACTTTGGCATTCCCTGCTTCCAGTCAGCCCACGTGCCCACTGCTTCTCAGAAGGGCTCTGTTGCCTTTACAGTGCAAGACCAAGGGATGATTTCTGGCAGCCAGAGAGCCCATGTTTGTCCAAGGGTGTGGTTAGACAATGTGATTGAGCAAGCTCCTGCCCTTGCTGGCCAGTCTGACACTCTCCATCTCCACTCCTCCCTCGTTSCTTTTTTTTCTGACTGCGTAACTAACAAATCAGCAAATTGATGATGTTTGCTKTGCAAACAGATGAAGGGCTGAGTTGATCCAAAAGGCAGAGCAGAAGCCAACAACTGAAAGCTGATGAGGAAGGAGGAGGGAGMACAACTCACCCCTTTAGGCAGAAGCAAGCTACGCTACCAGTCTGGCTTAAGTTCAAAAATTGTACTTCCAGTTACTAACCCTTTGGAGTAAATAATATAGCATGTACCCCAGAAGAACAAACTGTTTGAGGCACACGTGCTATTTCCTGATCTAAGCGACAGCAGTCACAAATTCACAATGTTCATAAGGACCAACTCCAGAAGTGGCTGCCACACAAGGYAGGCACCACAGGACTCTTTTACAACAAAGCTGGAAAACCAGTGCCCCACAAAGATTCCCAGAGGTTCTCTTGGTGYTCCCCTGGCAGCCAAGAAAGGACTGTGTTCAAGAGTCCTTTTCTCCTGCACACTAACACCAAAGCATTTCCTGACAGAACTGAGCCACAGGGACAGGCTGTATCACTCCAAGTCTGAGATATGACTGAAGGCATGTGAGATCAGCACACCTGCTAGGGCACAGACCAACACAGAGTGCAAATATCCCCCAATAAATGTTTATTAAAAGCACCTGTTTAGCCACCTTATTAACACACACACAACCACAACCAGCAGCGAAACAACCTTTGACTGAAGCTCCTCCTTTCCCCTCACCGATGATGCACCAGAGCCTTTCCTCCCACCACCCTCCTTCCCCTGGGGCTGCACCACAGCCCAGCCTCTGACTCAACCAGCACTCTTTTACACAGCTGGCACCTTCGACGGTTTCCAGGACATTAGCATTTTCCTAAAATAGTCTCAATGACCTGCATTTCAACCATGCCTTTTGTTCTCAATCCCCCTGACCACGACATTTGAATAAAATTAAGTCCAGTCMAAGTTTAGGAAAAGAAAGCTGGACAGGAAGAGTGGGATTCTTCCCCGGCAGTGTGGCTTTTGCCCCCAAAGCTCTTTTGCTGCTCTGGCTGCAGCAGTGACATCTTTCCTCCATCTCTGCCAGCTTTCCCAGCCTCTGGGCAGCAGGCATGGACACACTGCAAAACAGACAACTACTGCTGAGTTTTGCCGGCCTCTCTGCTCACAGGGCCACCAGTTTGGGATCGGTCTAGCTCACTTCCACGATAAAAAACCCAAAATTGGCAAATTATTCAAAATACTCCTAATGATCCTCTGGTTAGGAACTGAAAGACAAGTTTTCAGAGTAGGAGGACAGAAACAAAGACACTGTACATGTCCYGTTTCCCGAAGAAATTAGGTTCTTCCATCCTCAGCATGGACTGCTGGATATCTAAATCAGGGAGGTGGTAAGTGGTGGGGGGGAGGGGTGTTCATTGTGCTACACATATTTACTATACTAACAGCACACAAAAAGGTTCAAGGGAAGCCTTTGTCATATCCAAAACAAAACAAACTTTAATGTTTAAACTCATTCCAGGTCACCAACAAAGCCCCAAGTAGCAACTTGGCAGCTCTGCTGATCCCTGCCGAGAAAGTTCATCAACTTGGATGAAGTAAGCGCTCAATTCCAATGGGAAAAAAAAATTAAGAACGAGAGAAAYACAATCACATTTGGGAGCACAAGAGGTGGAAATTAATGCGAAATAAAAAAGACCAAACCAGGCAGCAAGTTATAAACACCAAATATTGAAATTCCAAAGCTGACCTGCAAATTTCACAGTTAATACGATGCAGATCCCTTTTCTGCAGTTGGGTTAAAAGTGCACAGCCCTCTCCTAGGCAAATCTCCAAGGAATTTTAMAGCTTGAATGAAAACACTAATTACAATGTACTAAAAACAGCGCAAGGAAGTGTGCGAGATGACTTTTGAGCACTGTAAGGAAGAGAGGAGGAGACGGTTTGGTCACTGTTGAAGCCAGAGATGCAGCCCAGCAACAACATTAACTCCTTCCTAATGAGACCTGGCAACTTGTAAAGGATTCCAGTGCTTGCAAAGCTTTGTGTTGTACCTGTTATGATGAAGCTGCAGCACTTTCACAGTTAAGAAATGCATGCTTAAGAAGAGTGGCTATCCATTCCCAACATTTGGCACAACCAGCACAGACATCCTTTTTTGTAATCATGGGAAGACTGTGTCYTAGCAGCTGGTTTTGCAGGGGGAAAAAAGCAGTTATTTATCCCTCACAAGGTTAACTAGAAGTGTAAACTGAATTCCACRTTAAATTATCCCCTGTATGCCAAAGCCACAACATCTAGTACTTGTTATTACTCTTTCAAAAGAAACAGTCCAGAGTTTACACACACGTATGTTCTGAGGAGAATATTTTATAAACCCCACAAAAACATTTACACAAAATAACTCAATTTAGGCCAGCAGAGCAAATCTCTCACATACAAAATGTCAGCCAATTAAGCTTTTAGCAGAGCACCAGGGAGACCGATTTTAGAAAGCTAAGCAGGTTTCTCAGTCTAGGAATGCCTGAAATCTGTTTATTCTCAGTCAACAATGACTTTCCGCCTTCAGCCAATTACTAAAGTAGTGGGGGGAAAATGGATTTACTCTCTGCTTTTACAGACCAGTTGGCTTAGCAAAATCTAAACTCATACAYAGGCACCTCACAACCCCTCTCATTAATGCGAGCAGGCAACAATAAAAAATCTGTTTTACTTCCCCCCCCCCTTCCCCCCCAATCTGCTTATCTTTTCTTACAATGGCTAGTTCTCCCAAGGCATTCTTCCCCCTCCTGCSCCTCAGACTGTAGGATGTAGCAGGGATTTCAGGAAGACCTGGCATGCAAGGACATAGCCATGGCACGTCCATGACAGTCCAGTRAGCACCCTCAAACTGATGAGCCATACCACAAACTTCAGACATCGAAAAAGCTCTAAAATGAAGCTCCTTGAGGCTGTTACACTCTGCTGCCAAATGGGGAGGTTCACTCCTCTGCTTGTTCTTACCCTTATCCTCCCTTTGGTTCCCCTTCCACTGAGCCCCAGAATTATGTCACGCATCCCACCTCTCCYCCACTGGCTCTGGTCTCACCAGGCATCGCTATGGACCAAAGAAATTGATTCATCTGACCCACACCATCCATTTTCATAGCAGCAAAATATGTCAAATCATYACATCTTTCCCAACAGCAGCCAAACTCTCCCTCTCACCTGTGCACCCTCCCCAGTTCCTGCCCTCAGCCTCTTCAGCACATTTATCCAATCAGAAAACCTAGTACTCCCACATAGCCCTTCAATGGAGCCAAAACCACCAAATACTGCTCTTAGGGTTGGGATAGTTCATTTGCTGATGAACTCAGAGTAGCATTTTGTAGGCATCTTGTACTCATTAAAATAATATTCTTCTTGTCTGTGTTTCGTTCCAGACTCAAGAAAAGGTTTGAACATAACCTTACCTTAGAATAAGTCCCAAATAAATTTCCATTTCCCAAAAGACAGGTTTTTTTCAAGGCAAGTAGTAGAAATTTGCAACAGTTTATTAAAAAGAAGCAGCTTTACCTCTGGCTAATATCATCCATTATCTGGATGTCATCAGAGGTCTTGGAAAGTAGTTTATTCCTAAAAGCCTGGAGGCTCTRTAGTACATATGATGCTTACCAAATATTCCAAAACACAGTAACTTATTTAACTTTCACTCAATAACATAAGCTTTCAGAATTAAAACAAAGAACAAACCCCAAACTTAACCATATTTAATGTTCTTGTCGTAAGACATTTAGAAAACCCAAGTGCCAAAAAGCAAACAAAGAGATGTGCATGTACAATCCTTCCCTTACCTTTGCAAAACGCTGCAGGGATGATGCTCAACCAGCTACAACTGTGCCTTGTGCTTGCTTCTCCACCTTCAGTTACTATGGGTCCCCTTCCTCAGGGGCATTTTTTTGATTGACAGCATCCCCCAAGACTACCTACACCCACGGGAGAAAAGCACTGAGCACAGAAGTTATCTAGCAACTACTAGCAAACAAACCCTGGCTGTTATTCCCCCCCAAGCCAAGTACTGGCATGAGAAAATGAAAGTTTCTGTGCACGTTCTTCASGTGTAACACAGAGCACTACCAAGCCACTTCAACACTGCTGCTGAAGCAAAAACAAAATTGCCCCAGCTGGTGAGGGTCTGCATCGCTAAGGATGAGAAACTAACCCTCTCCCATTGTGAGGCCAATGAGCTCCCAATTCAGTGAGCTTATGAAATGCAATCAAGACATTTCTGCATAGGTGATGTATCATGAATAAAACAATGAATCCTTCTGTTGAAGGATATAAYAAAGAACTTCAGCAAAAATGAAAAGTAATCTAAAAGTAATATAGATTYCCATGCAAAATTTAGAAAACTTTATTATTTTTCCAAATAACCAATAGAAGTTTATTTCATAATAAGCTAGGGAGCTAAAGAYATCGTCCCAGCTCAACAGTAAGTACACTGTAGTGCTGGGTTTGAAGGAGCGACTCATTCTCAYGGCACTTTGGAGTAAGGTCAGGATAAACACCGTGCTTAGTGCCTCGAGCAGTGTGTCTTCACTGAAGACACGTGAGGTTGAGGGAATTAAGAGACTGCTTGCAGGTATTTGCACGGCAGAAGGGACAGCCAGGACTGCCAGGAYGATGACTGGCTTACAGTATTTTATTAAATATAATTGAAGATGTTTTGAGGCATTATACCTACCAGGTAGGTTACCGATACCTGGCATTTTTCCACTTGAACTACTCAGCAGCATGAAAACAATTCATCCTATGGAAATTATTTACTATTTATGAAATGTTGTAAAAAGCAAAGAGAAAATCCAGTTAGTCATCTGTCAATCCTCCTGTTGTAAAAACATCACTTATTTAGAGACTATGGGGCTGCTTAAAAAGAAAATCATACCATAAACTTCTTCACTTTCTGAATGAGTACAGTTTCAGTAAACTCCATCTCGGGGAGGATAAAATGCCTCAGGATAAAGGAAATGATCTCACGAAGAAACAGCAGTATATTTCTATACAAGGATTTGCTATCCGGATATGATAATTTCTCGAAACCTCAAACAAAATACCACAGCATGCTAATCTGCTCTTTCACAGCAGGTAACCTCAGACATCGTATAACTCTACAACGTGTTCATTCTTGCCTTGTTTAAAAGGTTCTGACGAGTGCAAAAACCAGCCCCAGCCCTTCCTCTTGCTTACCAACTCTGTGCCTTAACATCRACTTTATTTCATGTTCCAAATTTCAGAAGTTATTCCWTTTCTTCCAGGAAYGAGCCTAATTTTTATTTGCCTACTAAATAAAAAATACCATTAAAATAAAGTTTTGTCTCAAGAGGGATTTTAAATTTCACTGGAGTCAGGAAATTAACAAGTGCTCCCCACACAATGCAGTTCACCACAGCAGGCAGTGAAGTCACCCCTTTCACCACCAGCTTGAATGACATCGTGCAGTTTATCTTCACCCTGCAGCTCATCCCTCACCCTGCCAAAGCCTCAGCTGCCCCAGGAGCAACCCAGTGCAGGACTGCTGCCCTTTGCTCACCCTTCTGCAAACCAAGGTTTGGCTCTTACTGCTGTGGTAGTCTGCACTTATCATTTCCTCTTTCCTTTCCACAGATGATATTTTGCCTTCCAAGACATAAGGAAGACAAAGACAGCAACCATACAATCATAGTGCACATCATGGAAACACGTTGCGGAAGCAGAGGAGATTGGAACAACGCTTATCCTTCCACAGCAGGATTCTCGGTATTTCATAATGTTAAGTAATAGCTCGGTTAAACCTTTCACTATAGTTGAGTCAGAAACCCTGGATCTCAGCAAAGGAAACTGAAAAAAAAACTTCTCTTTAAGGGACTGTTAGAAGGACTTTCCCAGAATGAAAGTATCCTCTCTCTTACTCCTCAAATATAAAGCCCATGCTTTGCTGTGTTAAGACAAGCCCAAATGCCTCTTTGGACAGGGGCAGAGAAGCCTGAGTTTATGTTTACAAGCTGTAATCTAATTTCACGCCTTCCTCTTACTCTCACGACCCTGTCTTAAAAATTCATGTTTTATTAGATTCATGAAACAGCAATAGCTCATAATGAGATAAGTCAGCTGATACTGTCGATGGGGTGTTTTACACCAAACATTTACACTAATTATATAAACCTTCCACTGTACTTTGTTTGCTGAACCCACACACTCAAACTGCTTGCTGTATTACTGYAAACAGTTCATTAGCAATAAGTTACAGGCCTGGGCAGCATTAACCTTTCCCCAAAATTGTCCCAAGCTGAGAATGTGGACCTTGTGCTGTTAATTACAGGAGGCACTGCCAGACTACCATGTGCTGACACCATGCTGGAGTAGCACCTCCACCAAGAGCTGGGAGAACCTTGTATCCTACACCATCCCTCAGAGCCCCAGTAGGGACAGGGATAGGCAGGCTCTTCCATCCTGTATATGGTCCATAAATTTTGTCTCTTAACTCGAAATAGGAATGTGTCAAACCAAGCTATCTGTATTTAAAATGCTGTCATAAYTTTTCTGATGCACAGAGTTACAGAGAGGATCATGATGGGTCTCCTGATTGGGAAAGTTTATGGTTCAACAGAAGGCAAATGCAGCCAACATCCCTTCCAACAGGATTGCTCGATCAATCACAAATTAATCAGTGATGTAAAATGTGCACAGTCCTTGTTTTCAATAAGCTACGATATCGGTCCTGCAGCTTGGCAGGACCTTACACCATAGGCAATGAGTATGTCAAAATAATTTTAAAAGTAACAGCACGACTATATTTTTGTTTTCAAGTTGCTTTGCATGTATAAAAAAGAGGTGGCAGGTGAGAAATAAGTGTGTGGTAAAACTCAGTCACTTACTATCCCACAACACACAAAGAAGAGCTTCTTTAGACAACCAAAAGACAGACCCAAATATGAAAAAATAAGCATTCCTGACCAGGGTTGTGTTCACAGAGTAGATAGAAGAAATGCATTAACAACAGCAGTTGTTAATAAGCAACAACAACAAAACAAACAAATGAAAAAGACAAAAAAAAACCAAACCCATGAATTGCATTTCAGAACATGATTCCCCTGATATGCTCTGTGGCTTTAACTAACATGAARAATGCTCAAAAAATATTCATAAATACAGAAGCAGAATTCTTCTTAAGCTCTCCATACAATAATAGTTAGTCTAGAGGAAGCAAGAAATCTGCACACCTAAACCCACCATTAAGATACTGAATTTGAACAGRTTTTGTCACATACACACCAGTCCGAACACGAATAAGCACGTGGGGAACAGAGAGGGAAGCCCAATGCAGAGCAGAGCTGGGCCAGGCACGCTTTGTTAGCAACGAGCAGCAGGGGAATTCACTTTGCTGATAATAAAAGAGAAGTATTTTAATCTCTTTCACAAGCATGATCACGGAAACAACTGAAAACCATGACGGACCAATTGACAGTTCGTTACAGGGAACAATGCTTTTTGTTTTCTAAAGCCTGCTTTCTCTGATCTTCCAAGTAAAGGGAGACACATCATAGATTTGAAAGGCAAGAGAGCTGTTTAAAATTAATTTCAGTTCCAGTTACTGCAGCAAGGGAAGAAAACCCATCTTCTCTTATTTGGCCATTTGCTTCAAGTGCTGCCGCGAAGGAGGATGTTTGTCCCTGAGCCACCTCAGCTCCACACAAATTTGTCCACAGATTCTGCCTTACCCATGTCAAGAGTAGTTTTGTTATCAGTATGTTTTAACCTCAGGAAATACTTCAGGGAGACAAAYACACCACTCTCTAAGCACACACTTCAAGAAACAAACAGCTGTTTTGTCTTTCAAGATCAAAATACAAGCAAACAAATAGAGGACAATCCAACTGCAAAAATATTTTTGATAGGAGGAAAAGACTTTGCTATCAGAGAATGTCAAAATGTCTAACATTCAATTCTAGTATGATACAGTAACAAGGTAAGTTAAAATTAATATATATGCACCTTGTTCACTGATTTTAAGTAGTTCAGCACATCTGTTCTGCAAAGGCTTACCCAATAGCACCCCAACAACACACATTCTCTTGGCAGGGCTGTCAAAAGCCTATATTTCCTCAAGGGATGTTATCCATAATCGAAAATGTGGGTGAGAGATGTGTGTTTGTTTAGCAAATGACAGCTTCACTGGGCACCAATGCATGAACACTCACAGGTTAAACAATTCCTATAGTCCTGTCCTACAAAACATGGCCCATCTCTCCAGCCCCACTGAGTCCAGGGAGCAATCCTGAGGACTACAGAATTCTTACTAAGGCAGCTCACCACAACAGCTTGTAGCAGCACTAAAGCCATGCTAACCGAACCTGCATCTCTGCAGAATAAATCAGCAGAGTGCAAATGTTCTCAGTCACGCTTCCAGCACACCACAGATCACCCATTTCAACCTCTGGTGCAAGGTGATCAATACTAACCTCCTAAAAAATTCCCTCTGAAATGCACCGATGCTTTTGAATTTCCCTATTCAGTGCCTCGCATTCCTTTACAAAAGATTTGTTCATGGTTTTCTTGACAAATAACAACATAATTGTAAATTGTGATATTATAACAGGGTTTATGGACTGAGACTTTCCAGGATATTTATTGTGCTGCTGCATGGGGAAGGTAGTTTCCTTTTTTTACGTGCCCTTGTAGGAATGAAGTCAAAAGCAGATCCCAATGCTAAGGACAGCCAATCCAGTGGAGAGCAGCAGGAATGATGCAAGGGCACTGCCAAAAGTTCATCCTGCCAGGTTAGGGTGTCATGAATCACTCCAGTGCAGCCATTAGGTTGCGCCTGCTGCCTTGATCACATATACAAAGAATTTGCTAACTTGTGACATCAGACTTTTTMAGAGCATTTTAAGGCACCCCACTGTGTCTGAGAACGTCCAAAAATTTGTAAGGCCTAAAATATACAAGGTACATTCCAGACTCAGGACAATGGAAAAGTACCCCAGCACAGAATTCAAGACAAAGATAAAGGCAAGATACAGGTAAACAGGAGAAAAAAACCGTAACAGAACAAAACAAACAAGAATTACTCTAGGAATGCCGACTGAGTAATTATTTTTTAATGTCTTAATGTTTTGAATATATAAATGCTCTATGTACGCTTTCCTAGTAGCCCGTAATAAACCCAAATCCATCACCTTTTGTTGCCTGTTTAATTCCTCTAGGTCTCTGAGAAACTTGAAAATATTGCATCTATAGATGAGAAGCCTGTATAYGTATTTGGTTTCCAATATAGTTTTCCCTCAGTAACAGTTTTGCCAAGTATAGTTCCAAAAACTTGAGAAACCAGGAGCATGACCAGCAGCCTTTTGACCTCAGGCATCCTTCATTCCAGACAGAGCTGGAAAACCAGACTGAAAGGTTTACTTACAGGGTATTTATCTCAATTTTGCTCATGTGGTAGCACGAGTTTTCACAGAAACTTTTGTACTGTGCTCCCTATGGCTCACTCTTTTCCAAAATAATCCCACCAAAGAGAAAAAGTCAAGAATCTGAATGATGTGGCTCTACCAAAAGTGGCATTTATGTCAAAGTACAAATTAAAACCTCTAAGGATCACTGATGCCTGAAACATTTTAGCACAGAAAAAGAGACAATAATGGTTAGCTGCCTACCTTCTGTTCCTCTGCATCCCCATTATTAAACCATGGAACAAACCCTTTTATAGAGGAGGGCCTAATGATCACTAAATATACCTTTAGTCCTTAATTTAAGCACAAACTCTGATTAAGTGCATMGAATTAGCTGAAAATAGCAATACAGCTGGCCACCTTTGGCAGATTCACAACCAATATGCTTCATCTATTTGTAGCCACTTCCTTTTGACTGCACCACTTTCATTTAGCTGCCAAGTTGGAAAGAAGAGCAATGTTGTGTTTCTTTTTAGAGACTGAGGAATTAATTCTTTGTATTTTAAGATCAAAAGGCCTCAATTCAAAAGCACATGGGGTTTTAGTCACTTAAATATACCCATTATTTGCTTCAGAAACTCTCTAGACTGAATTTACAGGGCGTGATACCAAGCAAAATTTTCCCCAACACAGGCTTGCACCCTAACTTAGTTTACATTGCATTTTATGGAGAGAAACAAAATGTGAACTAATAATGTGATTTTTTTCCCAAATCCCGCTCTTACAATAAAGCATATTTTCCTTTTAAACATTTTGTCTTTAAATCAAAGTAAGATGTTAGCAAAGCCATTGTAATGTGGCTTTTTTTTTCTTTTTACCCAAATCTGATTTGACAAATGCAGCAGCCATGAACTGTCATGCTTTGAGATGTTTGGGTAGCAGCCCTGCAGAGATGGAACCCAGTGTCCTGTCAGTAAGGAGCAGATACTCACAAGTGCCAGGTGTYAGTAGGAAAAGTTTTGTTACAATATGGGCCTCACAGAAAGAAACATCCCAACTAATGCTCAATTTMATCCACAGAAAGTCAACCAAAATAGTTTAATGCACACAGCAAATATCAATATAACTTTTCTCACAACTCCAGTTGACTAGTTTGGGAAATTTTTTGTGCTATTTTGTCTCTGCTCTGCCTTTCAACACTTATATAAAAGAAAAGTCACATAATATATTCTGCAAAAATTAATGAGCTGCCTTTACCCCATACCAGCTCATGATGCACACGATCATAAAACAAAACTACTTCCAAAGGAATCTGCAATCAATTTTAAGACATTCAACAGGTCTGTCAAGTAAAGCACATACGCAATGCCTCATCTCCATTTGCAAATACAAGGAGGGATAGAACAATGCAATAAATACTTCATTAAATACCATTAAAAGAGAAACACCACAGCTGACAGCCCAGCCCAGTTAGGTCCAGTCCATCACCCAAAAAAGCCTTGTGGTTACTAAGAAAAGAGGCACAGTTTCTGTGGTTCAGATATCACTGCCACTGCATCTCCTTTGGAAAGACAAGACAGACAACATCACCTATAGCCTGGCAGAGCAAGGAAGTGGGGTAGGAGGGGCAGCTCCAGTGCTGGAACGCTACACAAGTCATTTCTGGCAGTCATGTCCAGGGAAAATTAAAGACTCAGTCACACTTTCCACACGGAAAGGACAAACACATCAAACACTGCTSTAAATTCACAGAAAATAAAAGCATCCTGCTTTTACATGCCACAAAACCAAGTAAACAATTTTTGCCAACCCACGACACTTGTTATGTCTCATCATACAGCACATGGCGGAATTCTTTTTAAAGCCTCCCTTCTACCCACTGCAGAGCCACACAGCAGTAGCTGCTTCTAAATATCCATGGCTGTTATTTTTCTAAGACAGAGACTTATACCTTAGACACAGTYAGGACCAACCTTCACTCCATCTGGCTTTTGCAAGCAACATGAATTTTGGCATCCTTACCACAGGAAATCACACATAATAGAACATATGCTCTCAAATCCTCTACTTGATCATACATTAATTGATAACATACTAGCACCTACATATATGTCATTTCTGACAGGTCATAGAAACAACAYAATCAAATCACATTATGCCGCATCAACACATATTTTGTCCGAAGAACAGGCTCCACCACAGCCCTCAGCCTAAATATGCACAATCTCAAATTTACAAGATTTTCAAGTGACATTTCCTGCTGTATTTGACTTGTGTGAAGTCATGGCAATGATAAACCCTTTTTTTCCAGAACCAGAAGACCAGAATCATCAGGTAGGGAAAGTAATGCTTTCAAAGTAAAACTTCTACTGCAGTCACTGGGAGAGGGTGGGAAAGAAAGAAGTGAAAAAAAAAATGCTATCTGCAGTTGAAGTWTTATGGGATTGTTTTAATATGCAAAATAGAAAGAAAAGGCATAAAATATASTAGAACAACTTTTCCCCTCTTCTGCCGTGAGAAAGCAAATGTGTGAAAGTAAATTATATTAAAGGAAATTGATTTTTTTTTAAAGCGCCTCATTCAGTGTCTTCCTTATGGCACAACAAGAATTTTCTGGCCATGATCATATCCAGCTTCATTCCACACATGATCCAACACGATTCCCTGAAACTGCTTCTGGTGCAGCAATGCATTGTGATAAAGCTGCATGTGACTTGCACCACATAATACACAAGCATCTCTTCCAAGCTACACAGCTCCTCTGACACACTGTCCAACAGGAGAACTGCTGCAGACCTAGAATCAGATTGAGTTCTGGTCCTCAGATAGTTACATTGGGGGTGGGGGGAAAGAGGAGGGTTTGCAGCTGCAAGAAGCAAAGGGAAGAAAACTAGAAAACCAGACTAAAAACCTGCACAACAGAACAGCATTTAACATATCACACAGCTGAAGAAAGCATTTCACTCAAGACTTTGATAGCCACCTACCTACCTATCTATGAAGGAAGAAACGCAGCCAAGCAACAAGGCTATGCAAACATTTCCAGGGTCTAAAAAGATCGAGCCAGTCAAGCTTCCCCCCTGTGGTTTGCATGTCATCATCAGCATTGCATCGTGTTTGTATAGCCTTATAGCTCAAATATGTTTTGTATGTCTTTGGAGGATGAGTGCACATATTTATGAGTTACAGCGATTGCTTCTTCGTGAGCAGTGCACAGACATGTGCAAAACAGTGGTTCCCAAGACTGTAATCYTGTCTCCAACAAGAACACTGTAAAGAGAGAGGCAGGAAACCAAAACAACATACAATGCCTACTAACACATTGTATTAGGAAGGAGAGTATATAAATTAAACCATACCACAACTACATAGCCCTACAAATTGTCTCTGCTACAACTAATTCTTAACAGCAACATTCGGTGGTGCAAAAGTAAATTATTTCATTTTYTATATTTACTTAGTATTCTTCAACTTAAAAGATTCCACAGTATAAGTGGTATTTTTTCAACGCACATGTATCTCTCAGCTGCCCTTCCAGTTCTTCTCCTTCCCTTCCAAAATCACGTTRCAGCATTGGGTATACAAGCTGGTACAGGGAACTAAAAGCAGGAATACAGTCAGCAGAGATCCATCAAAATTCAATTGCCAGTTTCTACCAGATGAAGATCTCACCTCCCAATTAACTGAAATYTGAGTGGGATTAAGACAGGTGCACCACAACTACAATGAAGCAGGACAGGAGTACACCACCTKTGATTCTTGCTGCTTTCCTATGTTTAGATATCAGGAAATCACAGCAATCATTTTCAAGCATGCATGCAAGATCAAAGRCACCTTTGGAATTTCTACTGGCATTTTATTTCTAGCCAGGACCAGGTCAAGCCCAAGGCAACATCTATGGGTCTATATGTGAAAGGCCCACTACAATTTTCATTTGTTTCTAACCAGATGCTTGGGTTTGTAACCAAATTCTTGGTTAATTTCCAAGGTGTTTTTTGGTTTCTCAGTACAACTAAAGAGAGGCAACCAGAGTATTTGCTAGTACAATCACAATATTTAACCCTAACCAAAAAGTCTCACTTTTACCTTCCCATCCTCACACCATATATTTTTTAAATTAAAATTATTTTACCACTCTACTGGTAAGCTCCACATTTAAGTGCCAAATCACACCTGCTAGATATCACTTATTCCCTYCAGTGTCATGCACAGCATAAACCCTATTGCCGCTGATGAGCCCTGACCTGACCCACTCAATTCTGGCGAGACCAGGAAGGGATGGAAAGGACAAGGAAACAGCAGATCTAGAGCACCCTGGAAGCAGCAGCGCCAGCACTACACAGAAACTCATTTCTCAGCTTRGCCCTGCTCTCATTTAACTGAAATGGATTTAGAAAAAAGCTACATTACCACAGTTGCTTCTGAGCCAACATTTATTCTGGCAGGCTATCATCAGAGCTATTGAAGTTTTTTCTCTCTCTTTTTATCCTACTGAAGTGTTATAATAGGAGCAATAATACATTTACATTCACTTTATTCCTCCTTAGCATACAGTTCAAAATTCTATAAATGACGCTGACGTAGGTAGCAGAGGCATTTGGGCTGTACTGCTTACATCCTCCAGACACTCAGCCTCTCCACTGCAGGCTACGGCAACGACTAATCCTGCCACTTCAGAGCAGCTACTGAGATTCTGATTAAACCAAGCTGCCTRCAGAATGGATTCTCCACAAGATATTGACATCACTCAGGTCCACGCATGGCTTCAGGACCAGTGAGATCCACTCACACACACATCAGTAACAGGAATAGGGAAAAGGAGAGGCTGACCATACATCCTTTCCAGCACAGCTAACTCCAAATTTATTCTGCTCAATTTAAAGATGCTAAGTAATCATCTTGCCCAAAACATGGCAATTACAGAAGTGGCTGATGAGTGGTGCTAACCAAGAGCATTTGACTGTGTGCTGGCAAGCTGGGCAACAATACCATCCACATGTAAGCCACCATCTCTCATATAATGGAATCTCAGACTAAAACCAACATGGAAATGGTCACTGAGATGTGAGTCTGTTCACTACAATAAACATGCTGCTTTCTGGTATTCCTACAGATGTTGCCTGCATCACTTCCAAACATTTACTTTTTGTAGTCAAAATGAATACAAATATTTCAAGAGTTGACAATCTCTTCCCCTTACTGTTGGARAGACTCACAACAGAACCAGCCTCCAACCTTTCTGCACACAACTGCATGAACAGTTTTGTAAAAGGCTGCAACTTACTGCCTGACTAACCGTCACTCAAAATACAATATGGCTATCAAGTGTTTCACACCCCTCTGCAGGCACTAGTGTTCATATCAGGGACAAATCTTGCCAATTCTTCCTGCAAAATGTCACAGAGACACAAATCTCTCTCAGTGCCAAATGCTTTGTGAAAGACTCTCACTCTTTTCTTTCCCCATTACGGCAATATTCTTTTACTCTACAGTGATGGATCCCATCAGAATATTTCACAGAAATCATTTTTATAACTACTGTGTTGGCTCGGTCACTTCTACCTTTGCATTTCTCAACTAATTCCCTTTTCTCTGCTGTTTCACACTTTAAAGCCCTCTACAATCTATCTCCATCTTCCTTGTCATCTTTGCATGAACAGTCCAGATGTTGAATCACACCTCTGATTAATCTACCGYCTATTTTTCAAGCCATAAAACAAGCAAATAGGCCCAATTACCTTTATTCCTCTTTTATGCTACATCAACTCTACTTCTGAATTTTAATCTCTACTAGGAAAACAGGGTTAAGGGAGTACATCTTCTTAAGGTATATTTATACTCAAAGAAAGCTTTGGCAGCAATGTGGAGTCCATGTTTGACAGTTCTTCATGGCTCCTTATATCTAAACGTACTAGTAACAAAACCAGTAAAATTATTTTTCTGCAGCTCTGCAGACTGCAAATATAACGGATTTTCCTGCAACAACAACTCTAAGATTCAGGCTTATTCAATGCTTAAATGAGTGCTAGTCAAAAAAGAATCCTGCTAGTCAGAAAAGAATCTGTATGGGAAAATACCTGCACATTTTAATAAATGGAAAAGGAACTGCATCCAAAACTCGGTACAGAACCATACCTAAGTTTTCTAACATTGCACATTTTCTTGATACAGATATGTCCTTAYTCATGCATGTACCAAAGCAGTAGCTACATGTAGTTTCTGCAGGAGGTGGAAGTTGCATGAAGTTTAGAATAAAACAGCTAATAAAAATTAGCTCTCTCAATGCAGTTAATAGACTTGACACATAGATTTCGTTAAGTGACACATTTCACACAGGTTTAACTGTGAGTTCTACAGGGCTATTTTTACAYAGGCACTCTTCTGACTAAGATTACTTTCTAGATGAAATTGAGAATTGAGACCTACATGTGCAAAGTTCTATTCTCATTCCAATTAAACGACAACAGAAMCACCACGGTAAAAATCTTCAAATTGAAAAGGAAACTAAGGATATTTCTATATCCTATATCACAAAGACAAAACATTTTACTGATACTTTATTGATACGACTGAGAGGTGGAAAAGGCTTTTACACATAAGGAAAAAACATGTATTTCAGACCCATTCTGATATGAATACTGCTGTATTCTGGGATGGGCACTCTGTACTTACCCACATCTACCCTGGCAATAAAGCCCAGCTACAGGGCAGCTGCTGAAAAAGCCTTTTTGGAAACCAGCGTTAAAAATATACTGTTATGGCTGGGATACCACCCAAGGATGGCAATCCAGAAGTAAAGCAATTTTTTACTTTCTTTATGTTTATGAATRAAGTATTCAGAGTAGGAAGTTTTAATCTGGCCACATGTGATAGCATATGCATTTTTTTAAGTGCTGAAAATGTTTTTTCCCTATCAGAAGAAAAAAATATTAGGGGGAAGAAAAAAGAGAGAAAAAAAAAGGAAGAGGAAATCTTAATTAAAACAGTGACAGAGATACCAACCAATCAAAGTGAAAAACTATAAGCACCAAGAATTGAATAAAATTGAAAATCTTTATCACTCATTTTCTGCTGTGGTTAACTACATTCAGTCCCAGTTCTAATGGGAAAAGGGGAGGGGAAGGGGCCACGGAAAAAAGCTTCTGTCCCCTTAGCTCCTGTTTCTYAATGCTCTAATATGCATTTTGTTTTAAATCAACTTCCCTGTTTTTTCAGAATGGTACTTTCGTTCTGCAGAATCCTCTTATTCACAAAAGGAAAAATTATATTTGTCTTCAGACTTTATCTGAAAGACAATTTCTTCTGCAAAACCTAAAACATCGTATCATAATGCAGAGTAGTGCATTAACTTTCACTCACAATGGGATGAAAAACTGGATAAATACAAGCAAAAGAAGGGAATTTCTATTACCCTCAAACATAATTGCCAGAACTYCTAACTACGCTCAGTTCCTGATGAATTTTTTCTGCATGATCTCATCCTTATAGCATCTGGATTTGGAAGAGGCTCATTCAAAAAAAAACTCAGCTTTGCCAGCCTGCAGACAAACTCTAGTTACTAYTTCATTTATTTTTTTAAACTCCTGACCTGAGACACTTTTCTCCTTGCCTGTGTGTGCAACACAGACTGAGCGCTAACAAGACAAGCACCCACACCTGTASGAAGTGGAGAATTTAACCTAAAAATTCTGACTGACATTTAACTTCACACGGTAATACTTCTCTGGGGGAGGGGARTTTCCTATAGCTGCATTAATTCAGGCTAAAAATACCCACGGTGACATGCTGTCATGTGAGAATCTCTTTGATTCCAAGAGTTTATTCAGAGCCTTCGTGTTACTTTGAACTTTTTTGTTGTTTAATATGATCATCGCTCCATTTGTCATCATATGACAAGAGCAGACAATTACACAAGCTGAAGATATGTCTGCCAGTCATAGCATGCCATCTTGCTGCTGTCAAGCAAAGAGATGTTCCTCTACACACCTCTAGATTGAGTTCATTAAACTAGCCTGCAGGATATCCTTCGGTAATGACAGAGATGAAAGACCAAATTAAAATTGCTTAATTCAGAGACACAATCTCTAGCATTTTCCACCTTGCAGTCTAACTGGTTAAGCTGCATGTTTGAATAAGCCGTCCTAACACTGAAGCGGCTCTAATTCTCCACTTCCACCACTTTTAATTAAAGCATCTGAAATATTTTCAGTTTGTTTTGTACTTCCCTCAGCCTTGAACGACAGCTAAGCTATTTAAAAGAAAAGCAGACRGGCCAGTCAGATATTAATGTGCCTTCTGCCAAGCGAAGCACGAAAGCAGCTCTCCCCTGCTCTCCCCTGCATTAAGACTGCCACAGGAAGAGCTCAGCACAGCAGCCAGGGTGGGTATGAAGCGAGAAGCAGTGTCTTCTCAGAGAGCGTGTCAGGGTTTTCAGTACTCCCCCTGCTTTCCCAAGGCAAATGTGTTGCCTGCACCTCTTTGGTGCTTTGTTAGTCATGCCACATGGCTACCACATTCCTCATCCAAAATCCAGGTTCCCAGTGGAATGTTCTGAAATACTGTTTTTAACCATGTGCTTTTTGAATTATTTTAATTTCCTAATACAAAATAGGATTTTGTTACTGTACAATTGTCTTTTTCTTATACAAACAGGATAGAAAAATCATGCCTAAAAAGCAAGTATCCTGGAATTCCACATTAATACTGTGAAAAGTCCATGGATAAGTAGCASCTACCTCAGTTAGTAGACTGAGCCATGTTTTCAAACAAAGCCTAATTAAAAGAAGCTCTTCTGCATGTCCATCAAGAGCCAATTCACCAGCAAGGAGACAATTGCTTAACACAGCCTCCTATCACGAAATACATTCCTGACACTGGCACAGCAAACATTCCCATTAGCACTGCAAGACTATTTCCAAAGCCAATGMATTTATGAGTCAAAATAAAAAACTGGAATCCCAGTTTCCATTACTTCCTCATTAGTGGCTTAACACATCAGAGTAGGGGGAACAAATTTAATAAGAATAATAAAAATGGTTATTACACCTAAAACATTACTACTGCATTTTTCAGGACAGCTAAGTGTATCCAAGTTTTTAGGTAGCTAATAAATGTTTTCTTTACCAACATGATTTGGCATGTTACCAGCGACCCAAAGGGCAACAGGAAACCACAATGATGATTTGGCTCAAAATTCGCGTTTTCCTGAAGCCTGGCTCTACAACAATGCCTGTTTTTAAAGAACAGGGGAAAAAAGAAAGTAAGAATTACACTGCACATAATTTGGTTCCATTTTTAAAATATTCCCAGAAAGCAGTTTTATCACTAAGCTTGAACTCAAGGGTCAGATGGGATTCAGAGCTGAAGCAAGGATGCTCTGGTGGGCAGGGATGCAGCAGCAGCTGCTCCTGGAACAGGCAGTACAGGCATCCAACAAGCCTGGCCTGGGAAAAGGGGGGAAAAGTCACATTCCCTTTCTGCTCCCTCCACCTTTTGAATTTAAKAATTGTTTTCTTCTTTCTGCCACATGACCTAGAGAATATCAGGGAGTTAGAGGAAAACAGGAGGAAGACCTTAGGAGACAAATTTGCAGGCCTCCCATCTCTTCTTGGAATACTTGTGGCATTCAGKACAGAATCTGGCCTCTTATTAGGGTCCCCCACAGCACAGAATCTACACTCCTTCTCAACTTTGGTCTGCTTAGTGCAGGGATGGAGCACAGGAGCAGCCACATCATGGGCACAAACCTCACCTCCTGGTGCTCCAACACCCTTCTCAGCCCAAACAGAAGCATGTTTCCAGTGCTGGGGGATGAGTAGCTGCCCATCCACCACATTAYACCCACATCAAAGCCAGCAGCTTCCCAGCTCAACCTTTCTTAGCAGCTATTACCAAAGGCTGCTCGTAACTGCACCATGCCACCAAAACACAAATGCTCAAACACCTTATTTCCATCCACATTTCAGAGCCAAACTACTGCACCGTGAGGCCAAGCAGGGCCTAAGGGCTTACACATTAAAAAATGGACAGACCTTTGCCAAGGAGGTTTTTGTTTTTCTTAAAATGGCCTCCTTAAAAAACATTCAGCGCATTTCCACTTCTGTTTAGAAGAAAGCATTATGTTAAGAATCCTCAGCTGCAATTTCAAGCCCACTGCCTTTCTTCCCCCAACCCATGGGCTCTGCACTGCTGGCAGAGCTCCTCCCAGGTCCTGCCCAAGTGCCTGCTGCTGCTACACCCCAGCTCAGTGCCCCAGAGCAACCACTGCCCGTYCCGAGCCAGCGGCAAATAATAAAATAGACACTCCGAGGGAAACAAATGGCAGCGCTTACATCGACTGTAAATGAGGTGCGGGAAAGGGAGGGACCTAGGGCACTGGCTGCCAGGTAGGGATTTCTTTCGGCTGCTGCTGCTGCTTTTCTAGCTACAAAGTGCTGACAGAGGGAAAGCTGCAAGCAACTTGTTCCCTGGAACAGCACCAGAAGATAAGGCTGGTCACCTTTTAAGCCTGAGCCCGGAGATAACAGAGGCCACAAGAGCAGCAACATTGAAGGCAGGAGGAGGTTGACCCTCTCACATCTACTGGGGTTACAGCAGCTCATGTACCTCAGCAAAGCAGCAAATCTGGAAAACAAGCTGATCTCCCTGCCTTCCCACTTCACCTGGCAGGACAAAAGAATATCCYTGTCATACATCACACCTGGAGAAGGGCTGCTTTAGCCACAGGCCAACAATTTAGCCAACACACATGGATACCACCAGTTGTACACAGAGCTAAACGTAATTTGCTCCAGCAGAGGAATCTGCCTGCATTATGGCAGAATAGCTTAASCAAGAACAAGCTTTGCCTGGCCATGTCGACCAGCCCGAATAAATCTCATAATCTAATTTGTATATGACTACGCCTAAGCTATCCTACACACATGTTGTTCAGCTCACCCATACATGACCAGCATGAACCAGCAGCAAGCATGCTTCCAGACATGCACCCCTCCCTACAAACCAAACTTGGCCCCTGCGGTGACAATATCACACCCCCAACCAGGAAAGCAAAGGCTGCCTGAACATTTCAGCAGCAGTCTGCACTGACACCATTCAGCTCATTTCATTTCCAAACGCACAAGACAGGTCTCCAATATACAGACAACAAATCCCCACTAGCCCATTCTTACATTCAATTTGCATAACAGATCACTCTACAGCATTAGCAAAATTCCACACTGCAAGCACATTTAATAAAATCATAGCGACAACGGCTTAAACGGCACATTAGTTAAAATTCCTGCAATGCCTGTTATCGGTGGAGTTACATGATACGGGAAGGGTGGCGTGCCCTTGTGAAACCTCACACACGCAGCCAACAGACTGCAACAAAGACTGAAAGATCACATGGAACGCTCCCACAGAAAAACAATTTAAGAGCCGAAACCCATCAACCTCACCCCCAAAAGCCAGTCGGCGTCATGTAAGCAAAAGCCCTACTTCATGTTACATTCCTGGAGCCACAAGCAAAGGAAAGGAGAATTGGTASAGGAACTGTGTGCTTGGCCCCAGCATGAAGGCATGCTTTGCATTCTTAAGCAGCCCTCTCTGAAACCAATCATCGTTACTTGCTAATTGGCTGGAAGGAACCCTGCTCAAGCCTTGACAGCCAAAAGAAGTACTGTGACTTCTGGTGACCATAGGAGACAGCACAACTCCTCTGGTTGACAGCTAAGAGGGGGGGGGGGGGGCAAAAATCTGCATTAAAGCTGTGCAGTTATTTAATTGTGACTGCTTACAATAATCCAAGTACTAGCAAAAAAGATACACATGCCGGGAGAACTGTATTACTCGTGACCGAGGCAGGTACAGTGCAGTAATTCASACGCGCATTAACACCAGAAAGGGCAAACGCTGTTGGAAGCAGGGACTAAACGGCAGAGGATCCTTAAACCATCTTACTCCTAAAATATTTTGCTCTAAGGTAAAACACGCACCATGTGTTTTAAAGCATTAAGTCACTAATTCTGTAAACAATAATGCCTCCAGCATGCACACCGAGCACTGGAATGGATTCCTCAACTTGGTCTCATCACTTATGCATCAAATGAAACAAACACTGACAGCTTTTTTGCATTTGTAAAGGCCCCACAGCAGCTGTGGTGATCCCACCATAGAGCAATGAATTAAGCCTGAAACCCTGCTGGGTCTGCACAGAAGCCTTTTTCGCACAATACAGCAAGACTATCATTGTTAACCTAGGCATTATTGCAAAATATTCTGCATTACATTAAGAACGGAGATAGAGATGCCCTGGAAAATTAGCTTTAATAGGCAATTTATAGCATTTAAAAATATGGATACCACATTGATTACTAATTGACAACAAATTTCATAGTTTCATTTATGCACAACCACAGTGAATCAGGTAATTACAGAATACCACTTAAGCAGGAAACAAGGCAAAATTAAGAAATAATCCACATTAAAGTTATAAAATATGCAGCAAATTCTTATGAAATAAATGCATAAACATATGTATGATTTTAAAATAATTACCAGTCTTGAAATGAGAAGGAATTTGAGACAAAATCTTAGACGAAATGGACATGTGTGCTTTCATCTGATGGAACTGTCACGAGTTTCTTTCAAGACTAAAGCAAGCAGCTTAACACACTGCATAGTAGTACTATAGCATTCTTTTTCCACTTTACAAGGACACAAATATGTACTGAAAAAATTGTAAAAAATTACTGGGGAAAAAAATTTGAAAGCAATTAACGGAAAAATTTTTCACAGACAAAATACATCAGTTCAAAATTGAAACTCTGTTCTTCCATTGCATTTAACATTGCATTTAAGAGGCCAGAGAAATCAAAATAAAGTTGTCTACTTTGTGAAATAGACTATTTAGCTCATCTTGCTTAAGATCACTGCTTTTACACTGAACCACAAAAATTTATCGGGTATGCAGAGACATTTAAAAAAAAAAAAAAAAAAAAAAAAAAAAACAACAACAACCAAAGCTAAGTTGTATAAACACTTAGAAGAATTCAAGGTGCTATCCTACCTGACAACCTGACAAGAAAAAATTTTAAGCCTGTTCTCACAACTGATCAGTGTGAGGAAACCATTTCTCTGGGTCCCACAACAGTAATACACTTTCTGATTTCACGTAGTACATGGTGGTTTGTCTTTCCCCACATTTCTCCTTCGTCTAGAGGATTACACAGCTGAGTGCAGAGACTCCYTAGTGCCACCTTCATACAGGCTTACCAGGGAAAGGTACCCAAAGTAGAGAGCACTGATGAAGCAGGAGGAGGAAAACAAAGTTACAGGGAGCAATTTCAAAATAAGCAGCCAACTTAGAGGYAGGAGTATGGTTAGCAAAAACAGCAAGATGAAAAGTACTTCCCATTTACCATTTTTGAGATGCCCGCATTTCTCCACAATGCAGAACTATCTAACCAGAGAAACTAAGCCTTATTAAGAGAAACCAAAATTACAGGCAGCAACAACAAAAAACCTAGTTCCTTTTATTTGTGGCATTGCYTCCGTTCCCAGACCATTTTTATTTTCAGCAGGAGGAACTGAGGGGAAAGGAAGAGACAATGAAAGAGCAGAAGGTAAAAAAATTAAGGGGGTAAAAAAAGACAGGGAGATATTAGGGACAAAATGCACTTCAGACTCTGTGCCATATTTGGCTAAAATGAAGCAAGATCCAATTGGCAGCTCTTGAACATATGACCCTCCAAAGGCAAGCTGTCAGCTCGATAACAGTTGAAGGAAATAAATGAACAACTCTGCACTGCTCTGAAACTCTTGCGTAATGAAGTTCGTTTCATCCTGGAAGATGGCCAAAAAGCACCAATCAATGAGCAACCAACCTCCTATCATTTTTATCACAACAGTAATACTCATCCAAAGGTAGGTGGTTATTAAGCCCTAGTAATATTTGCATTGGTCTTCCATGCCAGAAAGTCAAACTGACAATAACAAGGAGACTCGCTGTATTGAGAAAACSTGGGCAGACCCACTTTCCAGAAGTGACAATAAAGCAGCTCTACAACCTAGTTTAGGAAGAGCCAGACATATAAACCTTCCACAGAAGGAGCTGTGAGATTACCAACCTTGCCAGCACRGAATAGCTGTGCAAGTTCACTTCAATAGGCATTAGACATGCCAAGCACTGAAAAATACATTAAATGAGGCTSTATAGAATTACACTTTGCTCCAGAGAAGTTTCTCATGCTGTGGCATGAATCAAGTATGAAACACATAAATGTAAAAAGACAAAGTTTTGAGATGGGCATCCCTGACAGTAGACACTTGCACCCTCAAGAACCTAAAGGCCATGTTATTGTGGAAATTCCATTGATTTCTCCCTAGGGACTTCCTGCACAAACAAACAATTTAAAAAAAAAAAAAAAAAAAGCCAAGACATCTGGGAGATGCAGATTTAAAACCCTGTTCTTGACAGTTTTATATTCTCTTATCTATGACAGGATTAGGAGCCCAGATAAGAAGTTCACGATAACCAAGATTTCCCTTACTAGATGTTGTCCTACTTTCTAAGCTGAACAGTAGATCAGTCAGCCAGTATCAGCATTGTTCTTACAGTCTTTGTCTCAAATAATGACAGCTATTCAATCTTCCTTCTTATGCACTTAAAAATTTATAAGATATTACTGATTGTTTCAAAGGGTTGCCTCAAGAGATCACCTATTATTTTTTTCTTCTTAACTAGACTAGTCGATGCACAAGCTTAACATTATTCACATATGTTGCAATTAAACTATGTATTAAATCCCCCCGATCACCAGCAGATCCTTGCTTTTATTGAAGATGATCTAATCACTGAGAAAGTCAATGTAATGGAAATTTGCAAACCAGCTGAAACTAAATGGCATTCTTCCACAGAGGAATGACCTTTCAAAACTGAAGTGCTATACTGTGTTGCTTCAGCTCTGTAACATGTGGGCTCCTGATTAAAATACTGGGTGTTCTCTTGTGGGGAAAAAATACCTGGACATTTGGAGAGCATGAAATTAAGGAAGAAGCARCACAGCACCATGAAGTCTTTTAAGGAGGAAGGACAAATCTTTCAGCCAAGATGTGATTTACTGCTCCATGAGAACAGAAAAATGGTGATRAATCACCTGTACAGAGGATAGTTGGAAGTAATTTCAGAACACCTTCAAGAGCATGAGTGAACAGACACCTTCAAAGTCTTCTTCCAAAGACAACAGCATAGTGTGCCCATATATATTCTTCCATTGCAAAAGATCCATTTCCCTCCTATGCTATCATATCCATTAGAGAAGCTGCAGCTGACTTTCTGAAGGCATGACCATAGCACAGYGCTAAGAGACAACACACAAGTAACAGCAGCAAAAACACTACCAAGATGGCTAAACAGAGAGACTGTGGTAGGACCTAACCAGGAACTCAGGGCAAGCCATGCTCCACGTGAGCAGAACTCGAACCATGGATAAACATCCCAGGCGTTCTTCTCACATTGTACTAACCCTGCTTTCACAAATGGTGCCAGAGGGCAGGTTAGCCCACTAGAACTGAGCACACTCCCGCTCCCAACAAAGCCCCAGATGCAGCTGTAGCTCGTAGCATGCAGGCAATAAACTGACAGAGATTTGAAGCACCTCTGAAAYAGGCTCATGTGTAGGAGATGGATTCTGTGATTGAAGATAACCAGGCAGTCTTTCAGTCAGTCAGTACCACCTAGATGTGGCTACGCAAGGTGAAYAGGGACACATAAAGGAGAGAAAGGTAAGAGGCAATGGCATATCCAGAAAAAAATGTTCCACAAYGCTAAAAAATCTCTGACCACTTTGCCAAAGAACCCCTGTGGTCAACTCAGTGCTACTGCAGAGAGGAAAGCAGGACACGTACAGACAGAAATGCGTGCAGGAATGCTGCTTCTGGTCCCATTTGGGCCAAGAGGCAGAGCCTAGCAGGAATGGCCTGATGAGTCATCAGGGATGAGGACACCAGTGATTATAATGCCTTAAGAGATGGGCACAGTGCATGGGAAAAAATGACAGGCTCACCACTGGCACGATTTGAGCAAAGCTAGTATTAAAAAAAGGAAGTCATAGTTTACCCCTTTATTCTCCTCCATCCAAATTGAAAACCAGTTAATTTCCAAAATTTCCACGGAAAATTMATCTCACTGCATCTCTGACAGGAAGAATAACAGACATAAAGTTGCACATAAAAAAGATATCAACAAGTATATAAGAAAATATACTTGTGGGGAGGGTTGGTGGTAGAGAAAGCSTAATTACTTAAATCATAAACACATTTCCTTCTTTTGTACTATAGATAACCAGCTTTCACAGGAGTCAGMTGAAGTAGTATTATAATGAAATACTAAATATGAGATAAATTAATTATATTACCCAGAAGACTTCAAGGGACCATACTTTCCTTAACATATTTCTGCTGAAAATTGTATTTCTGCTTTCCAAAGCAACAGGGTCCAGAAATCATTATATCTGTCTGTCATCCAGGCTGGATGACAGATCTGATCATCATTAGTTATTTTGGAAGGTCATACTCAAATGAAAATTGCAGAGCCCCTTACAATAATGGAAGCTATGCAGTGGTTTTAATGATTGGTCAGTCATGTGACAAGATGCTGCTCTTGACTTAAAGAGCATGAATATTAATGACTTATAAATAAAAGCCTTTAATGTACATGAAATATGAAATTAGCTTTTCCTGAATGCTCACATCRGCAGGATTTATTTTCCCAAAAGTTCTTTAAAGGACTGTAAAAAGGAATGAGCATGGCCACATTCTACGTTCCTCCACAGTATTTGTGCATTAACAGTTTGTTGCACCTTGCAAAACATAAGCACATGGTCAGTATTTTCTATAACCAACACTCAAATTCTGCATATAGGCTTGCGAGACAAGCAGCATCAGTATAATCCCTCCCCTTCAGAAGTACTTCCTATAGAACCGGTCCCCCAAATGTGCTGCATGAACCTTTCCTCATTTCCCTATCTAACCTTCAGGAAAAGAAAATACCGTGACAATAGTTCATTTTGCTTTCTTGCTAAGAGATGGCAGTAAATTTGAGAGCTAATTTCCTAGATAGAGGAGCTTAGTCAGAAAGTCACAGAAATGAAAGAAAAGCACACTACTGGCAGACAAGAAGGTAGGAGGGAGTGAACTGTAAAAATGCATGTGTACACATGCATATTATAATGAAGAGTAAGGAAAGAAAAGTAACAGTTATTACCTTTAAATAAAAWATTAAGAGGCTGAAAAGGCAAAAAAGGAGAAACATTTCAAAAAACCCAAACAAACAATGCAGTACTACATTTAGTAAAGCCATTAAAACCATTAAATGGCTATCACCCTCTTAGAAAACTAACATTCCTGCCTGCAAATACTTGCACACACTCTTACACAGGCATAGCAAAATGTCAATCTCCAAGTCCCTGAAAAGCACTTCGGCATGTGCTTAACTCATAAGCTCCAAGTACTCCAACTGACGTCAGTAAGAGTATTCATACATTTGAGACAGACACGTGCTCTAGCGCCTTGCTGGATCAAAACTGAGGGTGCCAATTCCACATGTCTTTTTAATCCGCAGCAAAGCCAAAGAGGTCCTTGTGCCTTGCTGCTCCCTTAACTGTGCCACTAAAAWGACCTGCAGACTTGCACTGAAACCAGACCATTTAAAGTGGAGAAGGTGAAGAAAAAGAGCYTGGACATAACTACTCTTTAAGTCTGGTAATTTCAGTGACCCTATTTCACATGTAGTTCTTTGGTYGTATTGATATGGCCAAAGCACCATACCATGAAGGAATGATTCACAGGGTCACCACTGCTAGCTTCAATAGTGAGAAAAAGGCATGTGATGCTACATCCTGCTGTTCCTACAATCAAAGGAAGACTTGGTTTTCAYAGCTTTTTGATTTGATATGGTTTGGCCTTCTCATACTACTTGGGACCCTGGGGCAAAAATATATCAGCACTTCAGTTCACGTGCACATTCAATAGACATGAGTAGTTTTAACAAGAAAAGCTATCTGAACTCATTATTCAATGGTACCAAATAAAACAAAGAAAGCCATGGGAAATTTCTGGATGAACTCCCTTATCTAAGCAGGTCCTTATCCTAAGATGTAGAAGATARAACAGTAGAGCTCTTGCATATGAGATGGGCATGCGTGGCCATTGAACTGAAAAAGAACAGTAGTTCTTCTACCACATTTAGCAGTGGAACTTRGCCTCCAGTAGCACACTTATCTTAATTTTTTTCTCTTCCTCTTTCTTMATCTCTTGTTGAAGTATAAAATGGTTCAAATCCCACCTAAGCAAGAATAACATGTAACAGTAGTACATTTTAAATTCTATTTGAACTGATTTTAGAACTTTGGAAATTATTATGGCAGTACCATGACCACAGGCACAAACATCCTTAGCTGCATTTTCACCTGTGAGGCCTAACTTTATTTCAACAAACTTACAACTTCCAGCAGTAAGCTTAAAAAGCAAAACCTATATCCAAACAACCCTTAGAACACACAAGGCCAGCTAATTTTGCTTGCTACGAAATAAAACATGTATCTTGATTCCTATTTAGTCATAATTTCACAGCCCATTTAAACTCACTCTATTGCTAACAGACACAATCCTACCCGTCCCTTGCCACTTCGTTGTGTGTCCCTGTAACACTTTCCTGAGACCAAATATTTTTCCAGCTACATCACAAACCACACTATTAAACAAATCCACATTAAAAATCAGGCAGATTTTGTCGTTCAGCTTTAACCTGCAAAGTCCCCAGTATGCAGAGTGGGAGTTATCACCTGGCACACATCAGCCTGCAGAAGAGAAGTGGAACAGGCAGCCAGAGGGAAGTCTCAACCACTTTTTCCCGTGCAGTGAAGGCTTAGAGAAATAACAAAAACACAGCACTAGGTACCTCACTGGTTTACACATTCACAGCGCAGAAAATGAAGGCAAAATGTGTAAGCTATACACACAACATTTCAACCACAGATTAGGAAAAAGAGGAGAGTAAAACAGGACAAGACAGCTTCTCACCACAGCTACTTCTTATTTTATTACTGGTTCAAGGCATCACATATTTGGGGGAAAAAAAGAAGCTGCTTCAAAATTATTTGCCATTAGGATAACCATTATTTCTTCCAAATTATAAATAATTCAGAAGACACAGTTAATATAACATGCCCTAAATCCAGTTTTTAAGTAACATGAACTTGCTTGCCTTACAAAGTGATATTACTATGTCCCCATTGTAAGCTGAGCAACTTCAACAAAAAAAAATTACCATCTCATTACTTTCTGAGACCAGAGGATGTCCCTTTCAGTGGTGGCTATAAAGCAGAATTAGTTTATTAGGAGTAGACATTTCTTCTAATGATCTATAAATGTCTGTACTACATCCAAGCAAGACTGTAACAAGAAGGCAGTCTTTCTGCTACTGGTGCTTTAATCTTAAGTTTGAAAAGTTTTTACCAGTATGCAAGATGGCAACAGGCCATGAGAATCATCATCATTATCACTACACTTAAAGAGGGGGCAAAAAGTGATGAACGATCAGAAAATCACATCTCAGGTKTCCATCTASGTCATCCTTGTGTGAAATACACTSAAATTCAGGCTGATCACTTGGAACACCACCCAAAAAAGAACCACATGCAACACTGTCTTWGTTTTCAGTCAACAAACAAGAACAGAAAACCATCTTTTCACTTGCCTTTGAGCTCAAATGAAAAAAAAAGCAGGTTGGTTTTTTTGGGGTTTTATTTTTCAGCTCAAGTGGAGTTAAGAAGTTAACTGATCTGGCATATGTGCAGGGTTGGAAATTTGTATTATGGAGGTTTTAACATGCATGCTACAGCTGAGAGATTTGGCTTACAACTTTGATGTACCAAAATGAACTATGGGACAAACTGACTTAAAGTAATATCCATGAAATAAAAATGGCAAAAAGAAAGAAACATATCCCTCCTCTAAATCACCYTTAGTCTCCCTAATGGGTACCTTATTAAAAAACCCAAACCCTATAAACATATGGTACTAGCCTGCAGTATCTTAAATATTGAAATGCAATTTCTAGGCTATGTACTTTGTGGCCATAAAGACTCCCAGTGTTAGAACAGCACTGAAAACTATATGCTAAAAATAACAACTAATAAAATAATGATAAGCATCTCAAAGCATGAGACACTGAACAGACTGTTGTCCAAGAAATATTTGTACATTGCCACTGACTTGACTGGAAGCTTTAGATCGCCAAGTTCCTCACTGCAATTCTTAAATACATAGGCCCTTCAAAAATGTATCTTAGGAAATTGTTATTTAGCTGTTTAAATAGAGTTGTCAAGGTCCAGGGGAAAYTGAATTCCTGCCACTGAGGAGCCTCAAAAGCTTACTATTTCAGCTGGACTCCTCAGAATGCAGAATGACTAGCAAGAYGCCTAGCACGAGACTAAAGTTTCCCCAAAGCAGTAACAGATATTTTTTATTCAGAAAAAGAATAAARCACAATCCACAAAGAGAAAAGAAAGTCCTTGCCATAACGTTCAAATGTGGGAAAGGGCAGAAAAGACCATCCCATTCTTGTGGGCAGCGAAGGAAAAAAATCRCCTCATCAAAATGCCAGTACACAACAAATCCAGAAATATTGTGGCACATKTATCTCTGCCCACTCACATAAAACYGTTTCAAAAATAGGCACAGAATATGCATATAAATTGAAAGAGCTGATAATTTCTCCAAATTCACTCCCATCATTTTTAATTGAAAAGCATGCATTGCTTAAACACTCATCTGCAAGCAATGCTAAAAATTGCTTGCAATATATAGTTATCCTAACTTGGCTCAGACAACACAGTATCAAAGTGCAAAACTAAGATTAGYAGATTATGTCAGAATAAGCTCCCATGGTTTATTTTTGAAAATTATAAATATCATTAGCCAGTCATCATAGCATGTGTGTGCCAAAATCCTGCAACCATCACGTCATCCAAAAGATGTCAGATGAGCAAGGGAAGCTTAAAGAACTGAAAGCAGAGCACAGGGACTCAAATASCACAAATCCTGCTGGAGTACAGCAGCAGGCCAGTTTCTAAACTTCTTATTATTTGCATTTTTTTCTCAGTCACAGATCCAAGATTGCCTTTTTTTTGCAGAGCAAATCAAGGGAAGAACCTGGCAAAAAAGATGGCAAGRAGCCACGCAGAAAAGACGAASTAGATTACAGAGGACAGGTATTTAGAAAGGATTAAGTCATGCCCCTCAAGTGATGCAATTATGAACTCTTCTGGGGGCATCATCRCATTTCTGCTGAACTGATTTCAGCAGTGTCAAAATGTCCGACTGTGTAGCAATTCTACAGGCACAAAACTGAACCTGCCCAGAAACTACTCTGGTTCTGCAGGCCTGACCTAGATGCATCAAGTATACAGAGACCTAAGTTTAGCCTTCTCATTTTGTTTTCAGTCTGTATTTTTAATCACACAGTCCCATTTTTATGCCCAATAAAAGGATGTTTTTGTCCCCAAGATAAAAATAGGGGGTTTTGTTCATGACACATCAGTCCAGGATGAGACATTCGCTGCAGAAATGCTGAAGCAGCTTTACATCTTCCCTGTAAGTACCAGTGGAACGATGACTTCCACCGGGGCCTTTTTCCCCGCTTCCGTGCTCAGCCAGGCTGGTCACTCCGAACAGCTTCCTGCAGCAGCATAAATTAAGCCAATAAACTTGGCACGGGAGCAGATGGGGTGCACTCACAGCATCCGTCTGCTCACAGACCAGGGAGCCACAATCTCGAGCCTCGAGCCTGGAGACACAGGCATGGCAGTGGTCCCAGCCACCGCTCAGCTTTGCCACCGATCGTGTCCCTTGAAGAGCTACTTGAACAGCAACATTTTACAGCTTTGGATCCCTCATCTGCATAGGGAAGAGYAGGACAAAAAGACAGGACACACAGAGGGGAAGAGAGCTAACATATTTTCAAACAAGACCTCACTGCTATAATTAAARGGTTTATTCCTTGCCCACAGCCCACCACTGGAAATACCAGGCCTCTGTCAGATTATTGAAGGAACAACTTCAGAACAGGATGTCTTTACACAAGGGAAAGTGTGAAACCTGAGCAAGTGAAACAGCAAATGGTTTTAAACCTTCTACCTACTGCTTCATTAAGGAAATGTTTTTGTGACTGACTGAAACAAACCCACCCCTCCAAATGAAAACCAAGAGCTTCTAAATAAAACCTGCCTTTTAAAAACCAAGARGGATTGCATCCAATATTCCCAGAAGTAATGAGCCAGCAAAACAACGAACCCATCAAAGATCTAAGAGAACACCAAATACATTTTGGCATCATATTACTTCCTGTGTCTGAATTTCAGTGCCAAGTAATCCTCAYATACTGGACCTGAATTTTACAAGTGATTTGCAGATTTTAAGTTTCCTGGTGGCTTCCTACCACTTAAAAATGCTTTAAATAAAAAATGGTAATTAAGTATARAAAGTATATGTGTACTATGTCCCATCATTCACTTGGACTTTAAACGCCAGGTACACTTTAACCTTTTCTCTAAAGTCCTAACAACAGGTCAAAAACTGTCAGCTAAAGTTTTGGCCTGTGGGATAGGGACATTTAGGCCCAGCAGCACCAGGAATCACTTAAGGGAAGTTCAGGTTTGGCAACAGTGGAATTTGCATTAATACACTTGAATTTTAATGTCCCGTTAATCTTACACAGAGGCAGTCAAATCCATCAGCACTATTGTTTTCAGACTGTCTGCCCACTAAGGCAAACAATGCATCATTTACACTTGGTTTACATTTACAGTTGGGAAGAAAGCCATGCAAAGGACTAAGAGGGGAAACCAGAATGTTTTAAATGCAAATTTGGATTTCGAAGAAGCATGTATTCCTCTGCAAATTCCACATCTGCTACATCACACAAAAGCTGGGTGCTTGTAATAAAAAATAATAAACATGTCTCTGCTTTTCCTTTCCCTATTTTAAAATTGCCTTTAAAGCCTTCCTTTCACTTGACTGCTGCAAACTGAAAACTTTAGAAATGAAAGCAGCTGGTCTTTTCCCCTCCATCAAGTTGATTGAATTCAGTCACTAAACAACAAAAATAGGCAAAACCAAACCCCAAATCAACCCCCAAAAACATTTCCCGCCTCCTGAAGGACTTTCACTTACATTCAAACCAAGAAATAACAGTAATGTGTATAAACAAAATAAAAATTTTAAACGTGGATTCTCTTTAGCTTCAGACTACGATATTTAAAAATTGACCTACTTTATGTAATACTCCCACAGCTGAGTCATCACAGTATCAACTGGTCTCTATCAGCTGCAGGGTATGATAATCTCTTTCAAAAAAAAAAAAAAATCCATACTGAAATGCTTTATGTTAAAAATATAATGTTAATCCAACAGTCCAGACCATAACTGGGGAGGGGGGAAATTTTGAAGAAAGTTGGAACTGCATAAAGTAGTCCCATATAATGCAGATGCCATGCCTTGTAGCAAGAGCCTGTAAGCTACAGGACAGAATACTGGAGAAGGCAGCAGAAATACAGAGTTCCAACTCTGACGCTGTTACAACATGTAGCTTCAGGCAAGTAATTTAGACTTCTTTTTCATCAAACAATAAAATGGAGGGAATACTACTGCCTTACAGAATCAGCTGACGGTTGTACCACACTTTAGCATATGCACAACATTAGCTATTACTTTACTTCTACAGAAAATGAAGGGGTAATATGTTTTTAATGTTGGCTTAGTAGGTCTCACAAGAGAAGGTGAAAGTGCTTAATGAACATTAGAAACTCTTCACAGGGGCCTTGATTCACTCTAATTCACTCTGGGCAGCATCTTACACAGACTCCTGACTTGCACACGATYAAGAGTGAGGAGGAGTCCATTAGTATGTCAGGGCAAAGCATCTATTTACAGCAAAATATTCATTTAAAGAAAAAAAGATCTTTAAATTACTAGTTTATATTTATGTACTATCCTATAGCCACTTACAGCATAATGCTGTCATATCAAGAGATCAGGAGTAATTTAAGAGGAACCCAAACAGCTCTCAGTGCAGCTAGCACCCTTAAGTTTTACATACAGGGAAAAGAAAGTGAGACTTGAGTGTGCTATGCTGCTGGAATTGCTTCTGTAAGAGTGAAAGACATACAACTGAAGAAACCTCAAAAGGTGATGTGAAATAAGATGCAACATACGCTACCTCTGCTGCCAGCAGCCTATTTAGAGTATTTCTTATAGGGAAGTRTCAAACTTTAAGCCTGTCTTCAGTTCCAGGGCTGGGGGAGAGATATGAACAAACTCTCACAAGAAAAAAAACAGTGCAAGCCGGTCCAACTGAAGCSCTGGAGTGCCCAGGATTGGGCTCCTGCACAATCAACTCCAAGGCAGAAGAAGGTGGTGGTGCTGCACAGTCACCACCCCCACCAAAAGCTCCCTGARACAAGCACACCCAAATCTAGAGGATTGTTTCAAAGGCTGCAGAAGGCACAGGGGCTCTCACATGTCTGCAGCATGCTAATCTTGCCCGGGCCTTGCTGGCCCTCTGTCTGAGTGGTTTACCAGGCCATCAGTAGGTGAAGCGTGTCACCTCATGGCAGACTACAGCACTTTTACTTCTGCAAGGACACGGAAACAAATCACATGAGGCCACAGTAGTGACATTACTCCTTAATTATACTTCACCATCTGCTACCGTGGCAAAACCGTGCAGGTATTTTATGGAGGTAATCCAGGTCTGATACTCGGAGACCTAGGCCAGCAAGATCAGAAAATTTGGTATTCGGCACCTCAAAAACGGTCAGAAAAATGCACCTGTGAAATTACGTTCAAGGCTTCAAAGCTTTTGACTCAAGAACTATTAATTCCAAGCGCATACTGAACRCAGTCTGGCTTCTCGGCGGATGCTTTACAAAGCTGTCAGTTTTGTGAGGCTGGAGCCAAAAGGCAGTATTTGATATGTAAAGATGTTTGAGAAGGAGGAGGGTAAAGAGAGAAGAAAGAGTTGTATGAGTCAGCCATGGTTCTCTTAAAAACTAAGTGATAGCGTTTTTAAACTGCAGGAAAAAACGATGCACTCACGGATTTCCTCATTCCTGGGTTACCAATCGCAAAAGATAACGCTCCTGAAGTTTAAGAGAACTTTGAATTGTCAGCACTTAGGGAGCGGGGAGCCAAGCCCCACGACTGCAGCCCACAACACGGAGGCTTTGCTCCATTGTTCTCACCACCTTCTTGTTTTCAGAATTCATTTCGCAAATGCTGAAAAGCAAAAACAGCAGCAGCAGCCTTGACAGCCCMCACTCCTGATACAAGGCCAGGTTAAGCCCAGGCTGGAGGGGGCTCTAAAGCAACCTGGTTTGGTGGAAGGTATTCCTGCCCACAGCAGGGAGGTTGGAACAAGATGATCTTCAAGGTCCTCTCTCAACCCAAACCATTCTGATTCTGTGACAACCTGCAGTGGCATTAAGAGSAGCGGGGCCACGAAGCACCGCTTGGTGCCCATGGGGGGGACACGTAGGCGGCTGTGCCCTCGCTCCTGCTGGTGGARCATCACCTCCGGGCTGGGGGCACCAGGGACACCGACACCAAGACCATTAAAAGGCCCGACACCGGGACCATTGTTCCGGGTACAGGCGAAGCTTGTGCTGGCAGCGGCGAGGAAGGAGGAGACGGCGCCGCGCTCCGCCGGGCTGCCGTAGCGCCCGAAGGTCACGGGCAGGAGACGTGCCACCACGCGTGTCGCCACGGGGCGACGTGACCAGCGCTCTCTCGCCACCCGCCACCTCCACGCCCACAGGCGGCAGGGCGGCCCCGCACCTGCTCACCTGGCCCGGGCCGCCCCCTCCCTTGCCCCTGCCCCTGCCTCCCTCCCCCGCGGCGCCGCCGAGCGCTGCCCCGGGGGCTCCTCCCGCCCCCGCCCCGCCTCGGCTGTGACGTCACACAGGGGCGGGGGGGGCAAGTGCTGGGGGGGCGCCGAAGATTCCACGACGCGCAGGCCCGTCCCTTTGTGACGTCACGGGGAGCGGGACGAACCTGGCCGGGCGGCGGCGTGGCCGGCGGCCCGCGGGCTCCGTCACAGCCCCGGCAACCTGTTGCTGCTGCTGCCGCCGCCAGCGCGCCCCGCCGGCACCGCCGCCCCCTGCCAAACACGAAAACGGCGAGGGGGTGGGGGGAAAAGAGGAGGGGAAGCAGAAGGGTTAAATAAAAACGCCGCCGCGAAGTTGTGAGCGGGGGAGTACCACGGCACATTGTCCGCCCTCGTCCTTCTTGCCTTCTTCCCCCGGGAGCCACTCTCGGCCCCTGCCCGGCGGTGAAGGAGCGGCGCCGCATTGTTCGCCCTGGCGAGCCCAGGGGGAGCCGACCTTCGGGGTGATCTCCCCCTTTTCCTCTCCCTCCCCCTTTAATTATTAACACCGCGGTTTCCTTCCCCCCCGCCCCGCTTTTGTCTGCCTGCCTGGGAAACGTGGACGCCTCGCGTGTTTCGCCAGACTTTCCACCCGCCGTTCCCGTTTCGATGCCATACTTTAAACTCGCCGGCCCCGGGCTCCCTTCTCCTCTGCAATGCGGATGTATTTTAATTTGGAAATTTAGGGGGGTGGAAAGGAGGGGAGGGGGGATCAGCACCGAAACAGCGCGCAGGCCCCCCCATCCCTCCATCCCCAAAACCACATACACATCGTTCCACCACCTCCCCCGGGCAGCGTTTCAGCGGGGCGGGCAATCGATAGCGGCAGTCAGCTGGAGTCAACTGCAGTTTTTACCAAATCTATAGAATACCGAGGCAAAGTGTCCCGAAGGTCACCCTCCCTGCCAAGGAACACCCCTCCGCTGAAAGAAATCGGCGCAGACGACAAGAGGCGATATAAACTAGAACTTTTAAACCCTGGCACCAAACACGCCCAAAAGCGAGCATTTCTATATATCTCCCCCCATACCCGCCCCCAAAAATTCTTTTTTTTTTTTTTTTACATGGAGATAAAAATCATTATCCGCTCTACTGCATATGTGGATAATCCCCTCCGCTTTTCCAAACGTAAAGAAAAACTGCACTGTGCCAATCAAAACGTAACTGGAGCACGAAGAAAAATCCAACTACCCATCCACATTTATATGTTTAAAGGATTAGACAATTACAAGGGATTGGTTAAGCGGCTGAATAAAGCGAGGCAGAAATACAGCCCTGGCTGCGCTGGATTAGCCCAAATTTTCGAGCCATCATAATGAATTATTTTTAAAACACCACCGAACCATTTTCCTCATTATTCCAGTCAATCCCGAGGAACGCGCTGCCCGTAAAGCGATCCCCGGCTGCTCCGGTGTCTATCGCAAGGCAGAGCAGCCGGGGATTACACACAGGAGATGGGATGTGGTACTGCGAGAAACCAGCTCGCCATAACCAGACACTCGGTTGCAACTTAAAGGGCTTCCAACAACCACCGCCGCCGCTTCACCAGACAGGGATAGACATACGTGTATAATTAAAAAATAAAAAAAAAAATTAAAAAAAAACAACAAAACCCAAAGCCAACACTAAATCAAAAAACAAACTAAATCCCTCTTTTACCATGCAAAAGCACARAATTAAGAAAACGGCCTAAAAATGCAGTTCGGTGACATTAATCGCGGCAGCCCCCCGAGCTCCCCGCGTTTCATCTAAAACTAGATTATGATTGTGTCATATGAGGTCAATACATTTATTCACTGGAGGAATCGCTACACAAATCTGGTTTTATAACCGAACTGGATAGAAGGCTTCCCCGYTAAAAAGGGCCTCTSAAACTCCCCCACCACACCATAGAAAAATCAAATTCAGTATCACATTTGTTCCCAAAGCCTTAGAACTGCAAGATTAGCTATAAACTTGACATTCACTGCCATTTCCTAAAACTAGGAGTCAAACGATATGTTATGACCACTTACGTATTTCTTTTGAATTATATTCCTCTTGGGTCTTTCTTTGCTCATTCTGGTATCCAAATTCTGATTGCAAAAGGGGACAATTGCTTCATGAATTATAGCCGCGACAATTAAAAAAAAAATTTAAAAAATACTGAAAAAATCCAGGGGAGAGGGGGTTGTTTGTAGTGGTATCTTGTAATCCGAGTTTCTTTCCTCACAATGTGATTCTCCTAGAAATAAATCCGAGAAATGGGGGACGAAAAAAAAAAAAAAAAAGACGATGCGAAGGAAACAAAAAAAAAAACACTTTAGTGAAGCATTATAATGGAAAATATCCCCCTAAACACAAAAAACGACGCCCTTGGTATCCCCTTTTCTCTTTCTCAAGCCGCCTAAGCGATCTGCAGGTCCTTAGTGTCAGAGCTGTAGTTACATCTTGGAGGAGGAGAGGAGCCGGGAGGAGAAGATAAATAATCGGTACGTTGGAAGTCACGTTTGTGCCGCTGCAGCAGGGAAAGCGGCAGGGACAACTCCAGCAGCGGCGGCGGCTCCGGCGGCAGCAGCGGCGGCTCCGGCGGCAGCAGCGAGGGCTGCACGCACTGTGTGTGTCTCCGCTCCTCCAGCTCCCCCCCAACCAATGAGAACAGCTCTCCGCCAGCAACTTTAAATGGACCTGACTCTTTTTTTTTTCCTCTCTCTCTCTTTTCTGTTAATATATATTTCTGCGTGCGTGCCTGCGCGCGCGCCTGTGTATATGTGTGTGTGTGTGTGTGTATATATATATATATGTATGTGTGTGTATATATATACACACACGGACACACGCACACACACATACATGCATACACCGCCTAGGGCTCCCTCTCAATTCCCAGCCGGGGCAGCAGCCGCAGCGCCCGACCCCTCGCCGCGCTCAGCGCATGCAACAGGCCTCGCTAAACACTCCATGCGGGTCAAGCGTCATGCGCTKCCCTCTGCCACCCCCTACCCCTGCTCCCACATCCCTTCTTTWGACATTTAAGCGCGGCCACCCGGCCACCAAGGTCGCCGCAAGCTCTGCGYCGCAACCCGAGCGAGGAGTTTGACGACGGTCCCTCACCGCGCAGCACGCTCGGTCGTCGTGCCCTGCCCCCCTCCCCGCCCCGCTGCAGCCGCCTCTGCTCCCGCCTGCCAAGGGCTCTCCTTCCGCTCTGTCCCTGCCCCCGCCGCTCGTCCCCCGGGCTTCGACACGCACGGGGGTCCGCCGCGCTGGCAGCACCTGGAAGTCACGTTTGGCCGCGCAGGGCCCAAGAATTGTCTTTGATCRTAGGAAAAGTTGTAGTTCCCTCGCCACAAAATGGCGAACGGCGGAGAACTACATCTCCCGGCGTGCCTCGCGCGCCCTCCCGCCSATTGGCTGCTGGGCGAGGAACCCCCTTCGCCACGCTCGATCTTCCCCAACACCACCCCCCCCCCCCGCGTTGGTTTCCCCCTCCTCCTCGTCCGCCCTCCGTCGCGGAGCTCGGTGATGGAGGAGGGGGGGTGCGGCGCAGAGGAAGGGGGAGTCCTACGGCAGGGGAGGGAGGAGGAGATGGGCGAGGGGGAAGTTTATTGGGAATTGCTGACAGGGAGTGGGGAGGCAGGCAGGCGCCGCGGGAGGCTGCAGGCAGAGCGCGGGGATTAATGTGTCTGTGTTCGGCTGGGAAGTGGCGGCACGAAAACTTCGTGTCTGTGGGCTGCGCCCGCCGACGAGGCGGCGGTCTGGGTCCGCCGGACAGACAGACGGCTGGACAGACAGACGGCCGGACAGACAGACGGCCGGACAGACCGCCTGCCTGCCGGGCGGGCGGTGTCGGCTCGGGACGGGCTGCCGGGTTGGGCTGCTTGGCGTTTCCACGGTGTCCCGAGGTCGCGCCTCCTGCGCCGCTGGCATGCCGGGGCTGCCCCGCGGGAACCGGGCCGGTGGCCGGGCRCGCCCGGGAATAACCTTTCTGTGCGGATGGATGTGTGCTTCCAAATCCCGCGGAGAGGCCGGCGGTTGCCCAGGAGCAGCGGCCCGTCCTCCCCAGGGCTGATGCCGGGGTTGGCCAGCACCTTGCTGCCCCATCCCCGGCAGGCTCTGCCGCCGGAACCGCCGGCGGTTCCTGGAAACCCGGTGGGAAATCCCAACGTTCAAATTCTGAGTTAAATTCTTTTTTAAATTAATTTTTTAATTAAAAAAAAAAGGCCAATTGTTCTCGAAGTGGAAGGTCTGTCGTCAGCAAAAAACCTAATAGTTCCTTAATGGTGGATGAAGGRGTTGGAGCAAAAGGAGAGCAGGGTCACAAAGTTGATAAAGGGACTGAAGCACTTTCCCCCAGCCTCGAAAAGAGGATTTTGTGGAGACTCCATAGTGTTCAAAGCCAGGTTGGATAAGGCTTTTTTGAGTATTCTGATCTAGTGGGAGTTGTTCTTTCCACTCCCAGGGCAGTCGGAGTTGGAACTGGATGATCTTAATTTAAGGTTCCTTCCAACCCTTAACCTTCTATGATTCTATAATTACGTCCTCTCTAGAGACACGGAGGAAAGTGTGTCCCTGATGGTCTCCCTGGTATGAGGTATCATTGTATCCAGTGTGTGTTTGCTTTTTTGTAGGACTTGCCACAAGCTATGAGGTACCTTTTTAGTAATAACTACACTTGGGTAATGCTTTAAGGACTTTACACTGTTTTCCACATGCAGCTTTCATGTAGCCTATTATATCTGCTCTGTAGAGACGAAAATTTTTGTGCAAGACTCCTGAGTGGCATTGCTCAAAGTCAGGCAAGCAGGACACAGAACTTGCCAGAACCTCACTCACTAGTTCYTMGCCCTATGTCTTCACCATGAAGCCATCCTTCYTCACTTACGTAAATATGTGACCATTGTGTTCTCCCTTTACCTTAGAAATAGAATGCAAATAATACTTTAGGATGCTGAATGGGAAAAAAAAAGTTTTTTCATTTCTCTTCACTTCTSTGTGCTAACTGATAATTATTTCAGGACTCTTTTCCTAATCTTGTTTTATAAAAATACGGGTTACAAAATTATCAGTGCTGGGCCTTATCCAATATTAAACTTTTATGACAATACTGCTTTTATGATAATATTGTGATCAGGTTGGTCTTTTGATGCCTTTTCTTAAGGTCTCTTACATTTGCTTCTAAGTGTAACCCWGAGGAGACATTTKTGTTCCTTTAGATTRGAAATACRCACATTTCTTATAGGACTGTTTAACTTCTTGCCCTCACTTACTTTTATTAAGGTATTTATGAAGCACGAAAGTCTAGGACATACTTGGAAGAAAATGCTTGTGTCTTGGATTTTCTTAGTTAAAAATGATAAATCTATGCTTCTCCAGGAGACAAGAGAAGCATTTTCCACATTTTGGAAAGCCAGGAGAGACAAAGATAGTCATTCATGTATTTCTGAGTCAACAATTAAGCGAACGGTTTTTGTAGAAAACCTACCTGGCTTTTCTCAAATAACWTAAGGTAGCAGTCCCAACTATTCCCCCACCCCTTACTTTGGAGATTACTTCCTGAATGTTCTTAAAAGTCTCGGTGTTGCTATGTTTGCTACTGGCTTTTGTGGCATGTGTTGAACAAGAGCTTACTGTCAGTGGAAACTAATGAATTTTCTTCTCGAGGCTGGTGGCAGAAACCTTTCCCATAGATCCGTGGCTCTATTTACATTTGTGTTCTGTTACACAGAGCATTGTATTATGCACATGCTGGGTATCGTGTATCCACCGTGGGTCTTGCCTTTCAGTTCTTGCTTGTGTACATTTTGGAGACTGACCTTTTAAATATTGAAGCCAAACTGGTTTGTAAAATTAATTAAATGCTGGTACAATAGCATTTAGTATCATAGGTTAACTGTTACTGATGTCAGTGTTTGCCATTACGTTTGAACACTTATTTTTTCTATTTTCATTGTGACTTTCATCCTGGTCACTTCCAACTATAACTCTGCTTGAAGATGTTTGAGAAATGACTACTGTTAGCATGATGGAGTTTCCTTGTTTTTATCTCATTTTTTCACAGGAATTACACACATTTATAAAGGAGCTCTCAAACGGGATTTATGGGTTCTGCAATTAGTTTTTAGTCACTGTCCAACGTCAACTTTTCCAATAACCTGCAAAGGCGAAGAATAGGGTCAGTGGTGTGAGTATGATACTATTGTTCAAAAATTTAGGGATATTTTTTGTTTGTTTGGGTTTGGTTGTTTTTTTTTTTTTTTTCTTTTTGGGGGAAGGGATATCTTGGTTTATGTGGTTTGGGTTGGTTTTTTTTTTTTATGGGGGATGATGTTATTTCTTTGCATGAGCATAACACATTTTATGTATTGTGCATTTGCACTTGTGCATACTAATCCTAGGTGCAGTTACCTCTGAGCAAGAGGTGAAACATGTTAATTTTCTAGTATATGAGATAACATTCTAGCACACAATTCAGTGACAAGTGAGAAGAAACTTCATTAAGGAGCATTGGTGAGATGTCTCCAGCTACTGAARTTTTCATAATACTTGCCTAGACCATGTGTCAGTGAAGATAAAATCCTTTTGAGGTTGTAGGAAAAGAACATTCGTCACTGACTAACGTAATCAGGAATTACTGCTTTTGACACTTTCAGTCTTGGAAGGCTGATACATGCACATTGGTTTGTGATGTCCTCAGAGTTCTGAGGCAGGAGTTTTAGTGAGCTAATGTGGCAGTTCTTGATATGGGTGCTGACCAAAACAGGTTAAAACAGAATAGTTCATAAGGAAAATGAGGATTTACTATAAACCAAAGCACAAGCATTTAAGTTGTTTCATTTTCTATTATTTCTTCTTATTGGTCAAACAGATAAAACAATAGGCAYAAGCACTATGGGGAAGGCAGAAAGAACATGGGGTGAATTCTTGAGCCATAATTCACCAGTCAGCAAACAAAGGGCATGATGCCAGACAAGTTCGGCCATAAAAGAGCCTTGTCTTGGGGGCTGGCTCTGATTGTTTGTGGACAGATGGCTGCTTACCAGTTYATAAAAATAACTTCTGGATACCTTTTATTCAACTGTGTAGTATTTACCTGAATTAGGCCTCAGAAAAGACTAGATTAATTTCTTAAGTGTCGAACAGGCTTTTYACATCTGTAAGGGACGCAGCTTTGAATTCTGAGACCTTATATCCTGTGTGAATAAAAGCAAAATGTTTAGTACGCTGAGAAGGGTGAGAGAGGGTTGATAGGTTTGTGCTGCTGGACACAGAACTTGCTTCTAGCCCTAGAATCAGGTTGACCATCTGCAGAGATGTGTGGGGAATTCTTGGGGGTTTTCTTGAGGTTTTAATGGCTTCTTGGAATTTGATGGAGTAAGTAAAGAGACTTTTAAAGTGGGTCCCCAGGTTTGTCAAATCGATACACGTTCTTACAGAACAGCTTTGTGTGCCACAAGCAGTGTGGCACATTGCCACATTAATGTGGTACATTTATTGCAATAAATACAAGCATTTATGTACAGCATGTTTTGTTTCATGTTTGAGAAGATGGAACTTTACCACAGGCAGAGGACCCTTTCTTCTAGCAGCTAAGTAGGATGTGGAGACCATCAGAGAGAGGCCTCTGCCAATAGATCTCTTGCCACTGACTTGAGCTGAGGAGTAGACCCAACATTCTGATTTCCAAATTTTCTAACTGGGGGTCCCTTCCACTTTCTGTCATGCTTTACATCCTATCTGTCCTGTATTAATRTTCTGCCATATTGTTTTGCTTTATAACACGTTACAGTAATATTTGAGTAGAATATTAAAAATAGCTTTGCAACACTTACTTAAGAGAAAACCAGCTACTGCTGTGAATGAATCCCTTGGGGAAGAGGGAAGTAGAACTTCCTTTTATTGGTTTCCATGGGGAAATAAGAGATASGAGTAGTCAGTTACTGGTAATCAGTTTGGCCACTTACCCCCAATCTTTTTTACTTTTAAAATATGTGTATAACTGTACACGTTTGTTAAATGTATACACAAAATACAGACATAATGACCATGCAACACCATAAGCTGATGTACATGCAAGGTGATGCCTCTGCGTCTGGGTCTAAGGGTTTCCCAACAGGCCGCTTCCAGGCAGCATGTTCCACATGTGTAGTGGATTCTGTATCACATGCACAAAGGCTGGATTCGTGCACTGCAGATTTATGCATGTGATTTAAAATCCTCTGGGTAATTGAGTCGTGTTGCCTGGCATCTCCAGGCCAGATCCTTGAAGCAGCCATACATACACGTGCAGGCAGACAYGACACAGATGGTCAGAGTGAAAGGACATTAAAGTGGCTAAGTTAAGCACTCAAAAGTTACAAAATGCCAGAATTGGGAAAATGGTTATGCAATATTAATTTCATCCATACRTCTATACATTGCTTTGCAATAATCTTAAAGTGTACTACATACCTTTCCCCCATCTCCCTAGGATGATTTTGTTTTATTTGGTGCATTAAGTGAGTCTGCTCTGGGGATGAATTAGAGTACATGCTGAAGGGGAGAGAGTGTTGTCTGTTGAACTCTTACCCTCCTGTGTTCCTGTGAATGTAAGAAGGGAAGACATAATCTCATTGTTAAGGCAGCTGAATGTTGCTTTGGAGTTGATCCTCTGCCAAGGAGTGTGATGCTAGGTAAGCCATTTACATCAATCTTTTAATAGTGGCCAGGCCAGCACTGCTAATTTGTACATAAATAGCTACAGTTGTCAGGTGGGTGATGAGTTGTGACTTGTGACCATCATAGCTCTTCGACCCAAATCTCCTAGGGTGCAGGATACTTTGTTCTCCCACTTGAAAATGTAGAAAAGATGGGGAAATAAGTGTGTCTGTGGTTGCTAAAATGTTCCTGTTGCAGCTCTTGCATTGTTCCTAATTTTATGGGTTCTCTTAGGACTACACGTGATGTGCATCTGTCCCAAAGGCTGCTGAAAGCTGTATCCTTTGAACACTCACAATATGAAGTRCTTAATACTAGCAAGACCTAGATTTTAGGTACTTTGAGACTCTTGCGATCTTGATTTCTAACTGCCTCAGTTTACAGACTGTCAAATGGAATGAATATATTCCTTTAGCTCACAGAACTGATATCCCTTGTGGACTGTCATGATGTACTCGGTGCAAGCACCACAGAAAAAACACCACAAATCTCTTCATTTGGTTCTTTGTCAGCCTTATCTCTATTGAGTTTAGTACTTTGTCAGCTTTTCTTTTCTTTGATTTTTACTTCACTCCTTTTTACAGCTGGCAATATAGGGTTGCTTGTCCTTGCCACATTGTTCAGTGTTTACTGCAGTTTGCACAGTTGCACTGCATATCTTGAGACGTGGGACTGTGGGACAATAACCCTTGAGGCACACAAGCTTGAACAAAATTGTCAAATTGATATAAACTTGTGATTTTGTTTCAATGTAAGTTGCTGCACAAACTGTTATTTTGCATAAGTGTGAACTGTTGTAGTTGAGCTGGTGATTTAAACTATTTCATTACATTGAAGTGAGRTGCTTTTACATGGAAATAAGAGCTCTACGAGGAAGAAGGGGAACAGGAATGTCTTAGTGGATGGAAGAGGAGGTAGAGAGAAGCACTCCATCCTTCTTCCTCCTCTYACTCCCCTGTGCTCATTTGAGAGTCAGTCTTCTTCCCTTCTCTCCTCCAAGCTTATGAAGAATATGATGCTTATTTTGAGCCATGGGGAAGATCGGGCTTGGGGGACTAATGCACTCAATGTTGTGATTGGGACAACGTTGATGGGCAAGGGGAGGTCTTCTCTGTGGCCAAAAGAGGCATGGGAGAGTGCTGAAGCAGGAGAGGAAAAGATGATTGCCTTGCCTGCATTTCATTGGTAGCAAGTGTCATGGGAATGGGAAAAGAATTGAGAGARAAAGTAGAGGGTGGGACTGGAACGAGTGCAGAAGCAGGTAGGTTGTGAGAAGGGAGAAGGACTGAAGAAGGGGGCAAGGAATAGGTAGAAAGGGGCAAGGAATAGGTGGATAGGTAGACAGAAAGGGGCAAGGGCTAGTTTTGCTGTAGAAGTTGATTGGGAGGTTTTGTGGGAGGAAGGGAAGAGGCAACACAGGTTTTGGTGCTCCAGGGTGGATCGGAGGCTCTAGATACTCCCAGTTAAGCCAGTGTCATTTCATAAACCTGTTATTTSCATGTCTGCTTTTCCTGTCTGCACATCAGCTGTCTGGGCAGAGCCTGTCATCCAAGGGCTTAATTTAAAAAGARAGAGAGTACATACAGCTCTGAGATGAGCTGTTACATGCTGGAGCCCATCTTCATAGGCAGTACTGATGCTCCTCCCAAGCACAGGACACATGCAGTTTTCCTGTTGGGAAATACACCCAGCTCAGAGCTGGTTCCAGCGGATGAGTAGCCTGGAAAAGTGGTGAATCAGACCTTGATTTTGGCTTCAGCGCTGGCAGGGCCTATGCCGCTGGCAACCAATTTACTAGCCAAAGATTAGCCATCATTTTGCCTTGTAACTGACTGGGAATTTCAGACGTTTGAAACATCATTTGTTTTATAGCCAAGTAGAATTAATTTTGAGCACAGTGGAAGCTGTGTCTTTAATAAAAGGCCATATTTATAAGTCAAATAACACACAGAGCGATGGCTCCTACTAAAAGGACGAAAGCAGCAAGTTGTTTTTGTAGTCCTAAGGAGGGTTATCAGACAATTCAGTGTTTAGTAACAGTGTAGAAAATCCTGATCCTGCAAAGTGCTGGATGCTCTGAATTACTTTTGATTATTGACCAGTTTTTGAGATACCCATGCAATGCACAGAATCAACACCATGAAATCATTAACAAAGAACAGAGTGTAGGAAATAAATTAAACAAACAGCTTGCTTGTTCTTAGGAATAGCTTTTATTGCCCAAAACCTAGGGTATATTTACTTCTTGTTTGTGATAGTTAAAGTAATAACTCTAGTGATGTACTCTGTTTTTATAGACTTTGTAATATGTGCTGGCTTTGGGTGTGCAGTTTCAGTCTTCTGCTGATGTGAAATGGAATTTGTGCTCTGTTTGGTTCATGCCATGTCTTCTGTCAGTTCAGTGCCTGTATAAGCATGGTTAATGGTATGTAGTAGCTTGGTGTGAGAGGCTAAGATAAAACCCCAGCTGTTYCTGAAGATATCGCCTGCTGCTATCAAGAGGTTCAGGTTAGCAATTTTAAGTGTTACAAGGACCTATGTTTTTGAACTGCTTTCCTGAAGAGAAGGTGGARATGTACATGCCTGGCTATTTTAGGAATCATTCTTTTTTGAGTGTGCTTATAGTTTATGAAATGCGAGCTCAGGGGATATGGGTAATAAAGCTGAATTATCATCCTTGAGTGTTTGTAGATTAAGGATATTGTGTACGAGWGAGTCATGGTAAAAGCTGAATTAGATTTAAAATACCAGTGACAACAACAACAGCAACAGAGAATGGAAAGCCCAACCAAGTGCTGGTCACGTCACTGTAATTCTTAAGGGATTCGGGTACAGCTGAAGACTTGCCTTCTTCACTGACGTGGATGCAACACACCAGCAGCCAGCCAGCTTCCATGATCGCTCCTGCTGACCAGTCCATGAAGAAATAGCTATCTGCCAAGCAAGCTGTTTGTTTTATTTCAAAGCCCCAGTGGGCCCAGCCCTTCCTGCCTAGCAGCTGCAGCAGGCTCCGTTCCTGCTCAGTGCCTGGCCTGGGAAGAGATTGCTCACTGGCCCAGGAGAGTGGTTCTCCATAATTGGCTTGTGAGGAATGCTGTGCGAGAGGATTTGGCCTTTTTTTWTAATTGTTTGTTTTATTAAAGTTTGTTTATGAAAGTGAATATCTGGTCACAATGGAAACATGTTTTCTGAAGCCTGTGTATTGCCATGAGAGCAGGATAGAGCACTATCAGTATATTGCTTCCCCAGGATCAGAAGTACAGAGGCAGCTCTGCAGGTCCTTGTGCCTTCTTTCTCCCCTCTTCTAGCTGAACTGTGATGGATCTGCTGTAGTCATCACTCCCTGCATGTGTGCAGGGGGTCAGGGATGTGGGAGTTGCTCCACCTGAGGCGTTTCTGATAAACAGAGGTTAAATCTGTACTGCAGATGGCTTTGAGTAAGCCAATCCGAGTGGCTCTGGCAGCCTAGCTGATGAAGTAGAGGGGTCTGGATGCTAATTTGTACCACTAAAAAGTATTATTGTTTACCCTTGGATGGTAAAATAATCTGTGATGGCAAATTAACGCAGAAAGCCAAATCTGCCATGAGTACCCAAGGCAGTTTAGCCAGCTTTGCAGCATACATGTACCCAGTCAGTTGTGTTCATTAATTAAAAGTTTTGAAACTGCCAGTAAATTAAAAATATGTTTGTCATAYTGAGTTCCTATACCATTCTCCCATCAGTTGACAGGAGAATATGATGCCTGCAACTGTCACAAAAAGTGTGGGCAACAGCACTAGTAGCCTTAAATATGGTTACATAAACTGTAAAATGTCATCTTGCCTATCTGAGCCCTGAGATGGTTCATCTTATGAGGCTGGGAAAGTGAATTTTAAAAGCAACATAATCTTGTTTAGAATTTATGGCTTTTGGAACTGGAGCRTCTCTTCATTGTGTGATTATATGTTTGTAGTAGTTTCTCTGCATGGAGCATAACACAAATAATCTCAGGCTTTCTTAGCAAACTGTTCAGGATGAGGGAATTGTCTGGATGAGGRAATGGCGTGGGAACACTGTTACTGCCCAGTGAGTCAAAGACTGGAATTCCCTCTATAAACCAGTAATCTGTCTGGTGAGTTAACGTGCTCAGAGCTGCAGTGGTTTGGGTTTGTTGACACGCTTCTCAGTGAGACTGGTGTTATTCAGTCTTCTCGCTGGGACTTAATTTGGACAGCCGAGTGAAACAAATATTCCTAGGGAGAAGCTGAGGAACTGAGGACTTGAGGTTAAAGCAAAATATCCTTTGCTGGCCTTGGAAGAGAATAGCAAGAGTGGTGATTTCTAAATCTTGCCTGTGAGATCAGTGTTACAAGCCTCAAGCAYGATGTGGTTAGGTGTATGTGTACAGTCTGTGTAGGTGCTGTGTCCTTGTAGTCACAGCAGGGATTTCTGCTTGGTTTGTGCCTTGGCTCAATYTTTAAATGGGCACCCTCTGAACTGATCTTTCTTCTGCAGCTGTCTGTATTCTGCTCTTGTTGGACATGCAGTCTTAGCACCCCACTACGATCCAGTAACTCAGCTGGATGAACTGAAATTTTATGAGGGGAGGGTTTAAGATGGACTTCTCTGCTGAGGAGAATTCATCAGTGTCATGTTGCTTGTTGTTCGGTGTGCTTCAGGTTGCTGTGCAGCAGAAGCCTTCATGCAGGGCTCTTCACTGGCAGTCCTCAGACCACAGGTGGAGGTCCCCAGCAGCAGCCAGGGACTTTCCAGTGCCCAGGTGTTTCCTCCTCAGCCATTTATGTTGCCAGTTGGGAGAGAATTTCTTACCTCTTCATGTCAGACCTATTTTGGGACAGTAAGGATTTGTGAGATAAACAGGATAAGATTCTAAGAGATTCCAAGTTGGCTTATTGTCACTAAATCAACTGACCCAGAATGGCCACGGCTGAAGCCTGCTGGATGTCACCACCTGTTCTTTGCCACCCATGCATTTCTGGCTTGGATTCTCCTATCTTGCTTCCAGTCTGCCCGCTTCAAAAGGAAAAAAGCTAGCTGAGGAGACCTGCACTACTGGTTATTTGATGTAGATTTTGCTAAAATGGACTGACATATACATACAGTTCTGGCTGGTGGTAGCTGTGCATGAATAAACATAATTACCCGTGGCTGTGATGTGGTATCAAGCTACTGTAGATGCAAAGCATGAATTTAATAACTGTGTATGGTGAAATGGTTATAAATGTACGACTGTGCAGCATAGACAGGGYCTGATATATCACTCATTTGTACATTTGTAATTAATTGTAGGAACAAGATTGTTCTTTTCATGTGTTCTTTCTTTGCTGCCAAGCACGACAGAGAGCTATAATGATTTTATACCTTAAGCTTGCAATAAAGTATTGTTGGTAACCTAGCAAATAAATTTCTTAATTAAATTTGCTACACAAAATCCCATAATGCTTTTTAAGTTTGTTTTCCTGGAGATTTTTTTTTTTTTTTTTGCTGGGACTCCTTAATGACTTTTACCTCTGAATATCATCAACAACAAAATTTCAGATATTTAAGAAACATTTTCTACATATTTTTTCCATCTGGATATAATGGAGCATAATTTAAGACTATGGGCAGAAGAGGGGGTAAATGATGCATGTAATGATTGTTTTAACATTTACAAGAAAATAATTTATTTAAATTGGATTAAGCCTTAATATTATCACACTTTTCTACCTGATTTAACATGGGGGGGAGGGTGGGGGAAAAGGGAAAAAAAACGATTTCATGGTAAAGTGTTTTAAGTACTTAGTATTTTCTTTGCTTTTTGATCATCCAGGCATTCTGCCCCACAGCCATGTAACTTTTCTTAGACACAAATGTTCATTGCCATCTTTTACATTCCTCTGCTGACAGGGAAGAGGTCATGCTAAGTCAAACCGATGAAGAAACTGGACATCATCTTTACCCTGAATGGCCAAATGAATTATACCAGAACAGAGGTGGKGTAACAGCAAGACTAGTTTGCTTTTATATATTACTGCTTTTAAGAACACTATTCATCATATTGCTAGCTCTGGTATACATATTCAGAGTGAGACAAAGAAATGAGTACCTGCTTAGGTAGGACATGAGACCTCAGGGGTCTGTGGCTTTTTTCTGTCCCCAGCAGTTTTCCTACCAGCCTAATTATTTCTGCTGAGAATGGGCCTCCAAGTCCAAGACCAAACTTTATCATCTTCATCTAATTCTTCTCCCCGCTCCAGGAGAGAGGAATCAAGTGGGATAAATTTTGTATCTGTATGCTACTCCAGCTTTGAGTCTACTGATTGAAGTGTTTTGTTTATAATAGATGCTGTTTTGACGAGGRAAAAAAATCTCCTACAGTCAAAAGAGCTCCATTAGTGGCAGAACAAGCAAAGCCTGGTTTTCTGTAGATTGGTGTCTCATGGTTTCATAGTGAATTACAATTGTCTCTTTTTTCCTACAGTGGGGTCATTTGTTAGGTCTCYCTCCCATGTGGATTCTTTAATGCTTCATAAGGTTTAAATTCATGTTACGGCTTTTTTTTTTCTTCAAGCTATGATACTTTTAGAATCGCTTTCTTCCCCTAACTATTTATTTTTTACAAAGAATGTGCAAATTTGAGAGTTCAGTGTATCTATTGCATTTTGTTAAAAAAAAAAGCCAGGAAACTCAGTGTGTGACTTCACAAACTTCAGTGGCATTGCAAGACAAGCAATAATGGTAGTAYCTTGCTAAGTACATTGCCCAGTTTGAATCTGTATTTAAGTTGATACCTTCTGGGAGATGTAARTTTGGATTTCTAGTTAGTCCTGCCCGTCCAGTAGAGCTGTTGGTATTAATGGAAGATGTTCTGGCTTTATGAACCATCAAATAATTATTATGTAAATAGCTATTAAAATGACAGGTTAGTTCCAGTCCCCTTTTCATTAGTGTTAAGTGTAAATTCCTCATCACCTTGAAGAGGAATTTGATTTCTTTTACAACTGTAAAAGAATTCAGAGGTTGGGGCAAGTTCATTGTCACCATTGTCACCATTAACATTAATCACTTATATGTAAACCAGAAAAGATTTCTTCCCAAATCCAGTTGCAGTACAGGAAGTTGGGTGGTGTGGTGTGTGAAATCTYGTATTTGTAAATTGATCAATTTTTGTTCAATTTGTATTGTGGGGATAKAGTACATGTGGAATTCCATTATATTTTTTTTCTTTAGTAGATTCACTTTTAAAACTTAAAAGTACACTTCAGATAAATGGAAAGTTAAAGTCTATTGATGCACACATTCTTTGTATGTGCATAAGCTTCTGTTTACTTGGGAACTATAATATCAGTAGAGTACTTCTCACTTTAAAGTTTATTAATTTCTTTCTTCTCCTTTCTTTGAGGTGTCAGTACTGAGAAAGATGAATCATTTATTAGTGGGAGGCCTGACACTTCAGCAAAGTGCAGATGATGTGATGTTGCAGTTCTATGGGTAGCGTTTTCTTTTTTTTTTTTTTTTTTTTTTTTTTTTTTTTTTTTTTTTTTTTTTTTTTTTTTTTTTTTTTTTTTTTTTTTGCCAAATGGATGAAATGCTTTATCATCACATAGTATGTGAGAACTTCCCCATTTGGAATGAATAGCCTTTCCTTATTATTTAGAGTGATTCATAATCTGATGTAGGAAGAAAATAGAACACATCTGCAACTGGCAGAGAAGATCTTTTTATTTCTCCTGAGAATCAGTGAAAAATCTGAACTCGATTCCTGGGGGGTTTTTCGAGGGGAGGGGAGTGGGGGAGGATACTGAAAACATTCTTGGCTGAGTACTGCTGCAGTTTTGAGTCCTCCTCTTWAAACAGAGCATGCAAATCTCCATTATGTTACAAATGAAGTGCACCTAAGGGACTGTTCTCTGCTGGCCACAGGATTACCTCTGTCTCAACCCAGAGATGTTTARGGTATAAATTGGCATCTGACAATCAAGCAATTGGCAATAAATAAGTGGGTGTTTGACAATAAGCTGAACAGTTTTACTTACTTAAAAATAAGTAGATTTTAATTCTAGCGTCTTCGGTCCAGTTCTGGACTTCAGTTCTGCAACCATATAGGTTAGAGTTTTTGCCTTAGTGAACTTACCTTCTTTCCCTTCCCTGCATTAAGACATTTTCYTGCATCGTGCAATTTGAAATCTGAGCAATGTTACTCCTGCTCCTTTCCCAAGCTACATCACTCATGCCCTGCTGAAGGAAAAATGTCACAGGCTGGGAAGCTGTAGRTATAGAATTGCTTCCCAGTACTAAGCCTGGCATCTAAAAGGTGGCTTCCGGTTTGCTTCTAACTTGACTGGTTCCTCCCTTTGTTTCCTGAGAAGCTCAAGGTCTTTTCCAAGTTCATCCTTTCTCATTCCTTGAAGTTACCGACTTTCCTCTTTTCATGACTTTGTATAGTCCTCATCACTCTGCTGTCTGAGCATCTTCAGTTCCTATTGTGTCTATCACCACGACGCTTTGCAGAATGTACTCTTCACACATGTATGTGGGTACAGCAGAACTAAATATTCATCAAACTAAGGTGGTGAGAGAAGATCATGAAAGAGTGGGTGATTAAACTCCTCTTTCAAGTAAAGATACCATGTATCTTGTGGGAAATTCTCTCTCTCTAGTGGCCAATTTTTGTATTCKTGATTTTGCCCTCCAGAGTTTTGGCTTTAAACTGTTCTGCAGCTACTACTGCAAAGAAGCAGGTGACCTTTGGAGATTGTAAAACTGTCTTAATTACATGTTTGTTGTTTGCTATTGCGTGTTCCTCCCCATCTCTGTACCAGTATACACACATCAGATGTAATTACTSTGTGCAAGCAATCAGAAGTTTGAAACCACTTTGCTTACTGTCTTACTAYTCAGGATCTGATTAAAAAAATTGTAAACTTCAGAAAGGGGAAGAAATTGTATCAATTTCCAATCCAGAGAGACTTTGGTGTGTCTCTACCATCTTTCCTTGGCCTCTACATTCAAATCATGTCACATTKGGTGTGGATCCTGATCGTTCAGCACAGCTGCCCAGAGTGCCCTGGCTGGTGGCATCTTGGGAGGTTGGCTTTGACCCTGAGATGAGCTTCTCCTGACCTAACCCAGAGGATTGCTCATTAATGCCTGTACTGCCACAGGAGCRCAGGAACTCCCTGTGGGTGTCAGGGATAACACAAGGCCATTTCCACAAAACCCTGTGTGCAGGTGAGTCTAAGGAACGGGCTGCTCRTATCGAGGGGAGGCTGCCAATCCCTTGTGATCTGATGAGGAAACTTTTTAGGACCGCTCACAAACTTGGGCCAGGCGAAAGAACCGGACGAGCACAAGCAGTTTAAATAGCAGCCATCGGGTGGCTCTGCCTGGAGCGTGGTTCCAAGATGTCTGAGCTGATCCAAACCAGAGCTGTTGCAGCCTGGCTTTGAGTCGTCCACATCCCCACCCCACGTGTTGCACCAGCTCTGGTGCTTGTTTGGCTCCACAGGGAGCTGAACTAACAGGGCAGTGTTACGGTTTCTGAAGWTAGTTCTTCTGCCTTCTCTGAACCGGTTGAGTGTGAGACCAGGAAAGGGCAACAGCTGGGGAAGGGGGGACTGTGGCAGCCCCACATTACATCGGATTAGACTGTCATGGAACCACGGCCACATTTGGAGAAGGCACATGAGCATCTCTCGKTGATTTGAGGGGACAATACCCCCAGGCAGGAGGAGGGGCATTGCGATAGTAATCTCTCCCAGTAGGACAGCTGGTCCAGAGAGAATATTTGTCTACAGTACAAAATAAATTACAGAATAACTCTCCAAACACATTGAAAAGATCTAGAAGTTTGCTGTCASTTTTCTGTAAAATAAGTTAATTCAGCATAGGCTTAAAATATGATTGTTTTGCTCCCATCCCTCTCCCCAGCAGCCCGCCCCATCCTCTTTTTGCAAAGCATAAGATATCCTCCTGTCCTGGCCCTCAGGTCATGCTATGATGGGCACCCTGCCAAACGAGGCTGATCTTATAAGCTGCTACTGCCCTGGTTGTTGCTGGGACTGTTTGCATGATTTTTAATTCACTTCTGTGCTGCCCTCATTTTTTCTCCAGCCGGAGCTTGAAGTGGGAGTGTGCTTAGTTAGCTGTGAACTACACTGCTGCAAATTCATGGTCTATTAGCACCTTTTCAAAGCTCCCCTTTCTGTTCTCTGAAGAATTAGAACACAGCTATTAAAAAATAAAAACCCAAAACCAAAACACAAATCCAAACCAAAAAAACACTCAAGGCTATCACACAGTGTCATTGTTTCAGGCTTTGTTTTTGAAATGATTGCTAAGATAGGTTTGTTTGTGCACTTCCTTGCTTTCTCCATGCTGTATTTAGAGTTGAAAACAACAGCATCGATAATAAGATGCTGATGAACCCAAGGTAGATGTGACAACATAATGTGGATAGTGTGCAGAGAATTTGTCAAAGCRGGTGAAATAACCCCACCTTGGGCAATTTTCAAAAGAAATACACTACAGTACTTGTCAGGTCTGGGTAACTACTACATAAACATATTACCTTCTGGCACACAAATATCACTTTGTATAAGGCAGTCACACCATAAAAGAAAAGGGAGTGGCAGGACACAGACCCTGATCTTGGGACTCTTAAAACAAGCCGAGATCTCAAAAAAAATGCTGAAACAGAAATCAGCTTTAAGGGTAACTACATTTGTCTCTAAACTACCCACGTTTCATTTGTGTTTACAGTCTGATAAAATAAGCAGTGMAGTAATATTTGTCAGTGTATTATGGAGAATATACTTAGTATTATCGGCAGGAATACAAAATTAGGCTAGAAAYAGAGTCTTTCCCATTAACAGATGACAAAAATTTTCAGAATTACTGCCACAGTTGGGATACACACTTTGGCAGAAATATTCRTGTTAATTTCTTTCAAGGATCTCATAATGTATCTTTCATTTACACGGGTAAGAAGGAGTGGTACAGAGCAGCTGAACTGAGCTAAGATTCTACAATGTTGACCCATATGTGYACATATATTTTTTCTTTGCTAGGATGTGGAAAATAAATGTATAATGGATCATAAACTTTTACAAAAGCAGCTTACAAATGACAGCTTTCAACACAACCTTTATGTGTTTATAATACCAATTTGCACACACATTTGTATACAGTTAYATGAAAATCACCTCTTGGAAATCAAAGGGGGCAGATGGAATCTTAAGTATTGAAATTATAGSCAAAGGATGCAGTAAACTGTAAACTAGTTTGTTTACCTCTGCAGTCTTAGGTAGACTTCTTTCTTTGCTATTTTACTGATAGGTTCCAGGTACATGGGTGTGCTTAGATCATGAGTGCACCAACTCTGTCATTTACACTGKAGGAGTCTGAGTTTTTTACTACAGAAAGCAGAATCGTCCACTGAAGTGTGGGAATAATGTAAGAACACCTCATGTTTACCCAGATGATATATGGTAACTCTAAGAATATGTTGATTTAACTTGATTGAGGCCTCCTGAAAGAGCAGCCATCCATCTAGCCAATCCTCCCAAGGAAACGATGACTTAAGATAAGGCATTCGTTTGTTACCTTGGAGTTGTTAGCATAATGGCAGTGATTGACCAGGAGCACCTTGCCTTTGTCTCCCCCTGAACCTTTGGGACTCTCTTAACCAGAGGGATAAAAGCCCAGGAAGTCACAAGGACAATGGRATTTCACAGGATTGGAAAGGTTCCCCTTCACAACATGAACTTATTTATGTAATTTCCAATTCTTACAGTCAATGGAACTTTTCTTTTGAGAAGGCTGAGCATCAGCATATGCTGTAATGAGTAAGAAAAAGGAAAAGCTTTACTTTGGCAAAGATTTTCAATGAGTTGGGGAAAGGCACACTSTGGAAATATTTTGTCTATTGTTACATTCTATAACTAAGCAACTGCTAAAAATAGAACCATTTCCACACCTGGCATGCCTCATAATTTAAATAAATGAAATGCAGCYTCCAGTTGCCCACCTGGCAAGATAATGTAGAGCCAGAAGAACCAGGAAGCCTGTCGTCCTTAGTCTCTGTCCAGAATGTTTTGATAAGAAATCATTSTATTAGAAAATTTTTRTCRGTGCTTCTGGWTGCAGAATCCAGAWACAGGACTGTAAGTTGACCAGCYAAGTTTTCTTCCTTCTTTTCGTGGMTATACYTGCTACTGAAAAGGTGCATACCTTTCCCTTGCTTCTAATAATTTTCTGGGGTGTAATGCCATCATGTGTTATGCAGAAGCAGGTAGAGATTAAATTCTCTTACTAAGAGAATCTTAGTAAGAGAAATTCGCATCACTTTTGTTCACTTCCAAAGAAGGTCTTTTTTTCCTTAAGAGCATCTTATGTTTGTAATCTGAAAGTCCTGCTACAGACGTTGGAAATTATACCAGTTTAAATTTTTTTTATATAACTTCAGTCAGAGATCCCGTTTGCCTTTGCYCTGGGGGAAGGTTTCTTTCCAGGACATTGCTCCACCAGGTAAGGCCTGATGGAGTTAACATCTCAACAGACCCGGGAGTGGCACAGAAGATAAGGACCATCGAGAGCCATCAAGAACTTTTCAACGGGCCATCAACGGAACATCACCCCTGGTGTGGTCGGAAGCACCTGGTCTAGGAAAAGAAAGATAAGAAGRAAGACCTAATTAGCATGAGAGGCGACGAGATTCCGGTCCAATAAGAAATTGAATACCGTGGGTTGCTCAACTCTGGACCAATGGACTTTGTAACAATACTTACCCATAATTTCTGACGTATAAAGTTTGGGGGAATATAATTAAAACTCATGTGTCCTAGAATGATTTTCTTTGCACACCSAGGCTATGTGTGGATGAGATGATTTCTGTGGCACATCCTGGCCAGAACAACATCCTGGACAGTAAATAAAGTAATGCCTTGGCTTTCTAAAATTAAATATATTGTTAGAGAGTTTTTGTTTTTCCTGCAGGTTCGGTGACACAGAGGCTCATGTAACAAACAGGAGTTCTCCAGTGTGTTCCCATCTTCCCACAATAGGCCTCTGCCTTCTCCATCATCTAGAAATTTCTGTAATTTCTCATTTCAATAATCCCTGAAAGAGAACATCCATTAAAATGAAGACTCACTGCCATTAGATACTGTTTTTTCTCCGTAAAACAAAAGCAAATATGGATCTTCCTAAACCAAGTAACTTCCAGTTGCCAAAGATGAGTACTTCCATCTCTATGACAATATTGAAACATGCTATTAAAACAGAGATGTGGTTGATATCCCCAGAAAACCTTCATACTGTCACACATAGGTAAGATTCAGTCTCTCAGTTTAGGTTCTGCAAACTGCTGTTGATCATAAGTACTGTTTATTCCAGAAGGGTACAGAAAAAAATCTGCCCTCTGACGCTTTACGTGGGTAAAAGTAATTTCTGAGAACCCTTTAGAAAGCTTAGGATCAAAAGTACATAGCACAAGCATAAGGCTACATGGAAGGTCAGTGTGATAAATAAGTTTCTTCACTAGCCAAAATTCAGTAAAACTTGTCCAGATGGCCTTAGGCAGCAGACTGTTCTGTGCCACAGAGGAAGGAACAAGGGGTTGTGCCAGTCTAAAGTAAGGCCTAATTCACTGGTGATCCCAAGAGAATATGAATGCTCTCTTGAACAGGTACTTTACCCTGTGAGTGTGTGTGTGTCTGCATCTTCATGGRCCAGGAAAATCATATAATACTTTGGGTTGGAAGTGGCCTTCCAAGGTCATCTAGTCCAATCCCCCTGCAGGGGCATCTTCAACTGGATCAGGTTGCTCAGCACCCCATCCAACCTGGCTTCCCATATTTCCAAAGATGGGACATCCACCACCTCACTGGGCAACTTCTCCCAGTGTTTCAACCATCTTTGTTGTAAAAAAAAAAAAAAAAAAAAAAAAAAAAAAAAATCTTCATTATTTCTAATCTAAACCTTCTTGTTTAAAAACATCACCCCAAGCTAGTCCTGTCACAACAGGCCGTGCTAAGAATTTTTTTCCCATCTTTTCTACAGACCTCTTTTAGATACTGTAAGACAATCATAATGTGTCCCTGGAGCCTTTTCTCCTGGCTGARCAATCCCAAATCTCTCAGCCTTTCTTCATAGGAAAAAATCTTCCAGCCATCTCATCATCTTTGTGGCCCTTCTGAATGTTGCACCCCTTTTTTGATGGGGGCAGTGGAAGGGATATATTTATTAAAAAATACGATCTACAATCAAATTTACTGATGCCAATGCCTGTGTAAAGATAGCAATTCATTCAATAACAATAGCTGTGGAAAATGAGGAGATACCTGARAGATTCTTGTTCTAAAAGACAAAGTCTTGCACAGGGGAAGAAAATAAATGATTGGATGCAAAGCCTAAGCACAAAGCCACTCTTGTCGCATTAAATTAAGTGGATTTTCATTTAATGTCTTCGATCTAGCTACTGCTGGGCTCCATACAGAATGCAGGCAGGATTTGGAATGTTGATCAACCCGAGGATAAAGTGACAAAGATAATGGGCACCGGTTTAAGTGCCATAGTTCAAGTAATTGTCAAAGAAATGCCCTTTGTCTAAAACCTTGTGCCATGGTGATTAGCAGCTGTCTGTCCTTGCTATTTGAAATGTTTCTATCATGGCATGTAATTGTTTGTAGTCACATGATGGTTATAGTCGTGATTTATCAGAATTGTGGTGGTAACAAGAAAAAGTGCAAAGTAATTTGGTGTCTCTTGAACCAAAGTACTCTGGAAAAATTGCGATGATTTGAAAGTTTCTAAGATACTATTTCTTTTTAATGTATGCCAACAGCATTTCGAACACAAGTTACTTCCATAAGGCATCAACATTTGCACCACCTTATTGACACATACAAGAGTTCTTTGAATTCTCAGTTCCAATAGCTTAATGCATTTTCCAGGGGGGAAAAAAAAACGTACTCCAGGACAAAATGAGTTTACCTCTCAAACAATAAAATAGCTCAAACCAGTACCTGGCTAATGTAAGTCTATTTAGCAATTTACAGTCCGTTGAATGTTGAGCTGTAAATTTACTAAGAACCAGGAAGTGATTGGCTTGTAAACCTTAATAAAACAATAAAGCCTGGCTTTCTGTTAATGCAAATTTAAAATTCTATCCAGCTAAGCTTAGGACATACATAAATGGTGAAACTAATTAACACAGCTATTATGGGACAAACTACTTAACAAAACAGTCCCTTGTATGAATGTCTTATTTCAGAATAGAGATTATGTTTAAATCCTGTAACAGATACTCTGTTTTATGAAGTGAGTGGTGATTCCAGAATAAATGCATTTTCAAAGAAACTGCAGAAAAACTTGGTAATGCCAGTCACAGAACAAATTATATTCTGTGAGAAAGCTTAAACAGAGTCCAGACTAACTTTCAGTAATGCAAAATGTAAATCAAGTTTAAAATAAAACCTCAAAGCAACACGAAAACAGATATAGTAAAAAGTTGTCTTTATCTCGGAGGATTTTTAGCAAGATAAGCCTTCGTACACTTCCTATTACTGTTTCATGCGAGTTTCCTATGTGTATCAAAGGAAGAATATCCCTTTAAATGCTTGCTATTGATTTGCATTCAGAAGCTCAATTGATTGCTTTTGTGGGAGTTCCCTGCGTGAATCACTCAGATTATCAGGTTAGTAAATAATTCACCTAACAAAACTGCATTAAGATAATGCTAAAGGTTTGCAAAAATCCTGTATAGCAAAGCTTTCTCACATTCCTGAAAGTGAATGGAGCTCCAGAAACATTGCAGCATCCCCTTAAAAAAAAAAAAAAAAAAAAAAAAAAAAAAAAAAAAAAGCCATGCACTTATTTCCTGTTAACTTCTCAGTGAGGCAGCTGAGTAGGTGCTAATAGTTTTTTTTTTTGTTTGTTTTGTTTTTTTCCTTTTAGTTTCATGATTGGAAGTTTGAGGCTGGAAGTGGTCTATGATAGTCATCTTGTCTAAACTACCTGTAAAAGCAGGGTCACCTAGAGCAGATTGCCCAGGATTATGTCCAGATGGCTTTTAATCTTCTTTGCCCCGGAGATAGATACACATAACTTGACACTGATCTGCTAGCAAGAAAACTTTAACACATCAATATTGGAAGCTTATGTCCACTGCTTCCATTTTAATAGAGGAGTGTTTGAGCATTGCATAGGTTTCTGGAGTGTGCTTTTTCATGGTACTTTTCTGTCCTCCCAGGTTATGGCTCCTGCAGGTCCTGGCAGATGCTATCACAGCTGAGTACAGCTTTGGGGCTGCACATTCATACTGATAATAGCTTCTCATTTTGCTTACTGATTGTCTCTCCATTCACAGACTCCAGAAGAAAATGAGTTGGGGAGTTAACCTGAGTGCATTTTGCCTCTTAACCAAAATATCCTTGGGGATGAATTTGAATACTGAAGCCCTTAAGTTGTGTATTCCTGTTAGAATGCTGGGACTTTTKGAGAGATAAACACTTTTCTGCAGACTAAACACTTCTAAAGAATAAGCCATCATTTATATAATCTTAACTAAGACGTTCCAGATGAATTAGTTTAGCCTTCTATAGCCTGCTAAAAATACTTATAAAATTTATYGGAATTCTCTAGAAACAGAAAAACATTAAATACTGCAAACCTATCTAGGAGATTKAACTCTGCTGCTGCACTTAAACCTCTCTATCCTTGAACAATCGTCTAAATGACACAAAAAATGACTGTCTCCTCAGGACCTTTAGCAAGGCTCAGTGCTTTGTATTTGAGTCACAAGAAGCTTTYAATGACTTCCATGAAGTCACAAGACAGAGCCAAAAATATATAGTTATACATTCAGAAGACTGTATTAAAGGCCTTTTCAGCCTTGCTGAGAATTTACAATTTGAGAATTTCCAAGAGAGTATATTTTTCTGAGATAAATTTCATTGCCTAAGGACAATACTTTTTTTCTAAATTTAATGTGATTTGTCATGGTAGAATCTAGACATTTTCTGTGCGGGTTTACTCTGTGCTGTTCTGTGGCCTGCAAGGAATTAGTTTTAATTAATATGACTGGCAAATGCCTTGTTGAAATAGTCGTTGTGGCAGGCACGCCTTTGTGCTAACAGTTGGGTTAAACAGCCCCTTTATCAGAGCTATTAGCACCTAATATTACTGTCTGATTAAAGATCATTCCGTGGATTAGCCAGTCCCAAYGCTTCCACAGATCCCCAGACAGGTGCTGAAATCAGAAACTATGTTAAGTAAATTARCACTCCTATTGCATCGTTCATGGCTTTGTCTGGGCTGCAGGAAAGGAAAAACGTTATTGGGCTCTTTGTTATTTTGTGGTGGGGTTTTATTCAGTTTGGGGTTTTGATTTTTAGTCTCTCTTAAGCATCAGGTTAACATGTACAATCCCTGAAGACTTACTCTGCAAAAAAGACCAGCACTAAGGCCTTTGTCCTGTAGGTCACCTGACATTCCTATCTCATGAGGGATTCTCTGCCTTTCCTCTACACGYGTTTGTTAGGAGGACAGGTGTGCTTCTACACTAAATATCTAATATCTACACTAATGAAAGGCTTGGAAGCATCATATAATGAAGGCAGGCTATCCTGTGTCCCTAGAAATGCATTTATTTTAAATTCGTGCATTTGAACGGGATTCCAGGCAAACTGAAAATGCGTAACTTAAGAAGGCAGGAAATCCCACAAGCGTTCACAGAGCATAGCTTAGCTGACAGTTCACTTTTTAATGGGTGAAATGAAGCCTTGACATTAATAAGCACAGGCCCCCCGACTTCAGTGGAATTTTGCATCCTTAGACAAGTCAGATTTCAGGCTCAATTGTGTCGGATAGCAATTTATAGTACCTTTCATGTCCCCCTGAAAAGCTATGTGTCCTGTGTAGCCTGGGGACTGTTTCTGACAACAAGGCTGCRGAGCAGAAAATAGTAGGCTGATGACAGACAAGACCCCAAAGTTTTTGTGTGCCTTGAAACATGAGCAGTGTGTCTTGGTCCCTGTTGATTTCTGTTAAGTTTGAAAGGGCCAAGAGTTTAATATAAGTAGCTGGAATGTGAACTAGCCCACAGCTGGGRCCAGCATTACTGTAAGAACTATCTGAGCGGTGCTCATAGCAGGACAAGGGATTTTCTTGAGCTTCAATGAAAGAAACAGAATAAAATCARCATTATTTATTGTTGATGTGTTACTCTTTTTTTGCTGCTCTCTTTGGGGAAGGTGTCAAAAGGACAGGCTGGTGTCAAGTGGATTTGAACCTGTGCTGCTGCACGTTGCTTAAAAATTKGAGCTAAAAAAAATCTCAGACTATCTTCTTAGATGGAGGTGAGTGTCTAAGATGCCTAGGGACTCGGATAAAAAAAAGGAGGTAGTTCAGTCTTGCTTGAAATAGACTGCCTCTTAGGTTAGAAGGTGGTGACATGTAAAGGGAGCTTTAGAGATGCAGCAAAACATTATGAGACAAAACCCTTCTCTCCCCACCGCCAAACMCCTGAAGCATCACACTCTGTAAAAGATGCATTAGATTTATCAATAGACCTTTCTTTGCTCAACTGTGCTGCAATTCCTTTTGGGAAAAATTGTGTTTTCAKCAAAGACACAGAAGACTACGAAATTGGAAGCAGATGTGAAGTTGGCTTGGATAGCTCTATGGTTGTTTCTTTTGTGRAAGCACTTTTAAAGAAACCCAGCCTTATGTCTCCTTGCTGTCTTGCCCCATGTAACTCACTTGCCTGCTTTCTACATTTTCCAGGGAATCTGGAGGTGAAGTGTAACTAACTGATCCAAATGTAAACTACTTCCCTATCACATCATCTATCTCCTGATTTTCCAACAGTTCCTGTATTCCTTGCAAGATATGTTTAAAGAATAACATCAATATTTTGCATTGTTAACAAAGTGCAAAAAATACAGATAGTGCTCTGCACATAGAGGTTGAATTTACTCCTGGTTGCTAGTACTTTTTCTGGCCTGGATGTTTACAGCTGGCCCCTATAGGATACCTTAATTTATTGGTACGCTTTAATTTATTGAAAATKAACTTAGATCTCATCTACTTAAAAAAAACCCTCTGTCTGCTGGCATATTGAGTGTGTTATTAAAATAATTTAACACAGGAGGAGTACAAGTTTAAAGATTATTACCCTTTCCTTGCGTACATTTTTATTCAGTGACTGGGCCACTGCATGCAATGTCCTGCAATGAAAAGAGGAGCCAAACAACAGGATTTATGCTGTTGTTTATCCATTGGTGATGCTTCCTCRTTTTGGATTTACAGCAGGACTGAGCCCGGAGCCCAGTGAGGTACGGTTTCAAATCTGCAGCTTGCC